>NC_058406.1:9449835-9728375 GCF_002201575.2 Neomonachus schauinslandi
GCCGGGACGCCCGTCTCTGCCCGCGAAGAGCGACGAGGCGGAGGCGGTGGCGGCGGCGGGGGCGCCCCGTGGGGACCGGGCGCGCAGGGCCGGGCGGGCCGGCGGACGCGCCCCCTCCGAGGACCCGGCGTCCCGGGCCGGCGGGGGTCCCGGAGCCAGGCGCGGGCCGCCGGGGCTCCCCGCTCCTCCCTCCCGCGCCCGAGCCGACCTTGGGGCCCGCCGCGGCGAAGTTGTGCGGTTCGCTTTGTGGCCGTTGGCTCGCCGCGCGCCCCGCCAGGAGGAACGCGTGTGCGCGGCGGGGCCGGGCGGCGGCTGCAAGTCCACCCGGGACCCGCGTCCCCGGACGGCGAAGGCGCACGCGGGGTCCCAGGGCCGCGCCAGTTTCCATTCGTTTTGCTTTTCTCTTTTGTGTTCAACGCGAATGTGTCTTTCACACTTGCATTCTCAATTTGTTTTGTGTCTTGTGTCTTTGTGTTTCCTAAATAGTTTTTGTGTGATTTAAACCTGGAAATTGTCTCCTTCAGTATTCCTATCGCAGACCCACCGGTGTTTTTGTTTTTGTTTTTAACAGACGTGCACTTATGTTAATTTTGCTACTAAAGATTATCTACGAACCTGTTTTTGATGGTGGCAAGTGAGACACGAAGTATCCCTTACAGGTCAAGGATATGCCCAAACCTCGGTGCTTCCTTCCGACCCACGCGTGAACCGCGGAACCACGACTGGCCCACTTCTGTCGGGCTGTGAGCTTCGGGAACAATCCCACGATTTAACCGGGAAGCCCAAATTCCTTTAACTGCGCAGCTGTAATTTCCCCCGAGAAAGGGGATTCATGCTGGCCCCTCATTTTCCATTCAGTGTTGTATTGGGGTTTTGGTTTTATTTCGTAAGTGGAACGCCTTTTGGTGAATTCCAGTAGGTCTTTGGGCCCCTTTAATCAGACACTGAAATGGTCGTACCCAGAACACGACTAAAATATTTCATAAAGTTTTTGTTTATTACAGGTTTATTGTTAAAAGCTACGATAACGTTGAACAAGAAGCACAACCTTTCAGTGCATCTTTTACCTCCCATACCAGACTTCCTATCCAATCAGTTATGGCCAAGTATTGGGAAAATGTGGGGTTTCAACATTTTTTTTAACATGTTATGAAATTTGTTGTACAAATATTGAGGAGGAACTGAGACACATAATCATGTTCTTTTTTAGAGGGTTTTGTTTTTGAGATGGCTTGCAGCTGCCCCATCATTCTCTAGAAGCTTCCTTACAAACACTTATTCAACCATATTCATGTGTAGAATCTCATTGTATCCTGGAGAGGACCTTTAAAGATCATCTTATTAAACCCCCTCATTTCAGTCTGTAGCAACTGAGATTGAAATTCATAGTGAGACTAAGAGATGGTTCACAGCTTCTGTTATTCCAGGGCTCTTTTTTCGTATCTTTTTTGGTTTGATTTAAATAAGTTAATACATTCAAAGCGTTTAGAAAAATACCAGGCACATAATAATAACACTCAGTGAAAGCTTGCTTTTGTTGATTCTGAAGGTGGTTTCTTTAATTGAAAAGTTGGCGTATTCGGATTTGTTTTTTTCTCATTTTGTGGACAGTTCCTGAAACCATATGGTTTAAATTTTATTTGTAATAATCTGTTCGTTTTGTGAGTACAAAACATAAATGATTCTCACTGTAGGACAATATGAACATAGAGAAAAGCACAGAGAAGAGAAATCAGCCCTAATCTTCCCACTCCTCAGATAACCACTGTTAACATTTTGGCATACCTCCTTCACCTTCCTGTCTCTCTTGTTGTGCATGTGTGTATTTCTTGTATATATTTATTCACTTCTATGTATTTACATTTTATATAGGGTTGATATCATTGTGTATATTATTCATAACCTGTCTTCTTACTATATTGGGAGCATATATTCATGCCATTAAGTATTCAATGTGATTTTTAGTGGCTGTGTAATATATGGGTGGGCCATTATTTATCAATTCCATATTGATCAGTAAGGTTTCTATAGCCTGAGAGTCTCTTTTCATTAAGATTTGTTTAGGTTTTTCTATTGTGAATTTTAAAGTTTTGTGTTTTTTTAAAAAAAAATTGTGAAAATGTAAATTCTGTCTTTTAGCCTCTAAATATGTATTTTTCCTGCCAATGCAGTTATAAGAAGCAGCAGTCAATTTCAGCTTCCTTTTATTCTCTTCTCCCTGAGCCGGGTCTGTGCAGTTCCATATATATATCTGCACACATATTCTTTTGATGATTATTTTACGTTAGATGTTTATTTATTCATGGGACTGTTTCTTTACGCTGCCGATCTCTTTTCAAGTTCCAGATCTGATTTGCAAACCTTTTAAGTCCTGTTAAATCATAGACTTTCCGGGATGGAAAGCACCTTAGGTTATTTACTATTTTCATTTCTTCCAACTTGCTTTTCATGCTATTTTTAATACCCAGGCAGAGGAAAAAAAAGCCTATGGGCTGCCCGAGAAAACTCCTTAGTGGGAGTGAAAAGGGAGTAGGTGGACAGTGGGGGAAAATTGTCAAACTTGTGTGGCGATGTGTAGATAATAGGGAGTTTCCAGATGATGGGGACATTACCTGACAGTCATTACTGCTGATACTCCTGACTTGTGGCCAGCACTCTGTGGTTTGCATGGTGCCCATCAGTTACGCTGTCACTCCTCCTAGCATTTGGTTAGAGGTTTGGCGCTCTCCTTTTGAAGTTAGAAGTTTATAATTAGAGCCACTAAAATCATCTTCCTAGAGCGACTGAAAGCTATTGACTCCGTTACTGAAAGCATTACTTAGGTTCCATTAAAGCAGGATTTCTTAACCTTGGCACGATTGACATTTGGGGCTGGATAATTCTTTGTTTGGGGGGCTATCCTGTACACTGCAGGATATTTGGCAGCATCCCTGTGAGATGCCTGTAACACTCCCCCACCATCTGCACAACTGATAAAGTCTCCAGACATTGCCAAATGTCCCTTGGTGGGGACCGGGTTTTCAACCACTGCATTCAAGGAAAGCCCATCTGACCGGATGGTGCAATTAGTGGAATATGGAATCTCTATAGTCAACTGTAAGAACAGCCTCTCTGGTTTACATGAAGTCCACCTTGAAGGGGGGGGAATGGATTTAACTGGCCTGTGGCAGTCCCTTCCTGTGTGTGTCTTTATGATCTTGTTGAATGGTTTACTTTCAGCAGTTCTATGGCAAGAGATAAAGCAATTTGAGATAACCTGGAGACTTCGAAGGAGTTTTCATGGCATAGGATCAACATTCCCTGTATTTGGTTAAATTATTATGGATTTAAATAAATTTGTATAGAGTTGATGCATGGTGAATCATGTAAGCTTGTGGTCTCTTATACTTGAATGGCACAGAAACAACTGTCTTCTAGAAAATGAGACTCAGTGAAGCAACCCCTTGAAGATTGATGGTAGAGGCCAGATTAGTTTTTCTAAGATCTTTTTTCTTTTCTCTTTTCTTTCTTTTCTTTCCTTCTTTCTTTCCTTCCTTCCTTCCTTCCTACAACCAATTCAGGGTTATGCACTGAAAGTGATGAATTTGTCCTGAGGAAAGAGTTTACTTTTGAAGTGCTTATCTACTTTAGCTTATTACTTTATAACTTAAAGATCACTATTGATCTTATGGCATACATGTATCATTAACGCAATTTCCCCTGGGTGAAGAAAGTGTAGGTTGTCAAATCTTACTTTGTAGTCTTTAAAAGTATAGATAGTGTAGATTGAATTTTTATTGTGGCATAAGTGATCTTTAATTAGAATTTAGTGATAAGTAGAACATAAGAAAAGAGATGTGCTGTTGGACCACATTTGGTAATGGGGTGGCTTTCTCAATTACGGACGGAATACTTGCATAATTTAACTGGAATGAATGCATGTGTCATTTATATATTCTTTCTTAAAGGGAATGCCTTTCATTCCCCACCCCTACTTCCCTGAAGCGTGAATTAGTTATTGTATGTAGTAAATCTGGTTCATTTGGAGTGAAATATGCCTATAATATTTTTCTCAGTACTGTATAGTATTTATTCTTAGAGTCTTGGTTCACGTCATATCTATGCTGTGTTTCATTTATTAGTCTTTTGGAACATGCAATAAAGGAAGTTTCACTGAATTACTTATATATTTGCCAGCCATTTTGGTGAAAAGAATATTTTGTAGCTCTTGCAATAAATCATCTGATAGGCTTTGCTTTGAAAGAGCTAAATTACTTCTTGGCACAGCTTGCCTGAAATATGTAAAGCTACGTGCAACTGTTAGTTTGATTACTGTGGGCAGCCTGTCTGGGAATTGGTAAAACCTACAGCTTTTACATGTGCATATAAGACTACATTAAATTCCGGTGGGAAAACTCGATGGCATTTTCAAGTAATTTAAATGATGCTGTTAAAATTGAAAAGAAATCTGAGATTCACTGAAACCTTACATACTTCGAGTATGAATCCTGCGCATTACCCAAGGGGTTATTAAGACAGTATAATTTAAGCATAATTTGGAGTAACAGTATAAATATGACATTCTAAACGTTTCTCACTCTGTGAGGCTTATTTTAGGGACTTTGCTGTAATTCCGAAAGACCTTAGTTGTAAAGTACATCTGAAAATGGAAGTTTTAAGAAGGGGGTCTTTGGGATAGATTTAGATTTTTAATTGTGAAGCTCTGTTACCATTTGTTAGAGGATGTTGAGCGAGTCAGTTTACCTGTTTTGGGAGGTAAGTGTTGTGTCAGTGCAATCCCCTAGTAATTTAATTGAGCCCTGCCTCAGTGTATGGAATAATGCATATCACAGATCATGACAGGGGCTGAGTTATTTCTGGCAGTGGTGGGGCAGTTATCCTCTCCGCTTCCTATTTGTAAAGTGGGGACAATGATTACTTTTTTCTTTCACTGGGTTTTGTGATGAATAGATGAAGAATATGAAAGCAATGGAGATACTTGTAGGTTTCTTCAAAAATATTAATAGCATTTTTCTTAGCTACTTCTCTTAAGACAGTAGGTCTTGATGGATAGCGTGACAAAATTATTGCTGAGAGAAACCCTTCCAAATTATCTCTGAGTCCTTAGGTGCTTTGGTCCTTCCACCCCCCAACTTGGTGGAGGGGGCACATTTTTTTCTAGTCCCTTCCATGCCTGTCACAAAGCCAGATCCTTGGTCTTCTTTCTGGGTATTTTTGCCTTTGGCAGTTTCCCTAGGCAGCCCCTTGCGGCTGAAGACTTCTAAATCTCTATCCCCAGCCTTGAAGGCAGTCTGTGCTAGGACTGTTTTTTTCCATTTGATGGATGCAGCTTTCCATGTGGATGTCTGTTCTCCCCCAAGGTCTAAATGGAGCTCACCACCGTCCACTTAAATACCATCCCTACTCCTGGCTGATCTGTCTTGAAAATATATTCATTCTTCCAGTCAGTCACATTCTGTATTTTGGACTCCTCTTCACCATCCCTTTTTACTTCCTGTTCAGTTAGAAGACACATTCTGTCCGTTCTTCCTGTGTGTAGTGTTGGTCATATTTTTTTGTTTCTTTTCAGCTATCATTTGTGGTTCACGCCCTTATACCCTTATCGCTTATCATTTCGGATTCTTAACCAGCTTGCCTGGTCCCAGTCTCTCTGGCTGCCTTCTCCCCTCCTTACTTTTTCCTGGCAATTTAATCTTTCTAAACTGCTAGACATTGTTTTGTTTGTGGCCTTCCTCAGTCAGAAACTCCTTGTGGTTCGGTGTTGCTCATCCCAGGTGGCCAGAGCTGCTTCCCTGATGGGCAGTCGGGAAATCAGGCTCCTGCCCTGGTCTCCCAGTTGCATGTGTTCATGGGCTCTGCCTTTAAATAATTCCTCTTGCATCTTTCCCTAAAGACCTTTGGGGCTTTGGGGGTGGGTTGGGAGGGAGGATGGGTGGGATAATGACTCCTCACATGACGTCTGGGGACCCCAACCCACAAGTTTGCGTTTAACCTGGGACTCAAACCCCTCCAGAACTGTCCCGTTTAATCTGCTCTGCACAGACCCTCGCTTGAGTCATGCTCTCTGGTTTACCACTGCTGATAGTACCAAGAGATAGTCTTGCGTTCTTTTCAGCGTAAGTGGGGAGGCGTGTATCTTTACCTTGAAACAAGAACTACAAATAATTTATTTGGACACCTGCTTTCCTTTAAAAAATAAAAACTTACATATGTACCAGAGCTACTTAAACTGCAGAGCAACATACAAACATTGCTTTGCAGACAGTAGGTGCTGCTATTATTTTAAAATGCTCTTGAGAACAGAAGTACTTGCATATTTGGAGGATAGACCCTAAACCTCAGACTTTATTTAAAGTAGAGTGAGTCACTCCTTACCAAGATAATAAATACCTTAATAAACTCTTGGAGAAGACCTTGAATCTTGTAGCGACAGAAGTGTGCCTGGGATCTTAGCAGAATATAGTTGAAGTTGTCAGTCTGTCTGGGATAACTTCCAATTTTGCTTCAGGTTCTTCACTTGTGAATTCAGGAAGCCTTGTCATTTATGTGTAGTTTCTGGAAGATGAGTTTTCTTACGTATTTTATTTTGTAGGCAAGATCAAAAAAGCTCTGAGCAGCCACTTGTAAGGTGACTCTGTTAAGGCTTAGAGAGTCTTTGTGTGAGAAAATGAATACTTGAGTGCTGGGAGCGGGGCGCCATGTTGCGGAAGTTTTTTTCCCTTTTTTAGGAAATTCAGAAGTATTTTGTAGGCTTCCTGAAAATCTCTCAATTTTAAATGTTTAATCACAAAGGTAACATCTGTATCGGCAATGCCAGTGGAGAAACATTAACTCAAAGGGGTCAACTGAGAATTCATTTTATTTTGGGGATTGTGAAATGAATGACCATGTGGCATCTTGCTTTAGAAATTTTGTGTTTGAGCTGGAAGCTTGACATTTGAGTGTTAGGAAAGAATTGACTTAATTTTCCTTTTAAAATAATTTGAAGTTTTTTCATGTCTAACATAGGGAAATACCAGAAAAGTGTCATTTTATAGGAGCTTCTTTGATTTGAATGCTGTTTGGGAGAATGTACAGTCAGCGGTTGGTTAAGCTGAACTAGGACAAATGGGGGCTGAGGTGTACTACAGATCTTGAGTGGGGCACAGTTTTCTTCACGGAGCTGGGACTGGCTGGAGAGCATTTATGTTCTTACGCACCCGTCTTTTCATGTGGATTTTTACATCTCTACTTGTTGACAATTAGTCTTGAAAATAAGGAAAGGAAATTAACTTCTTAATTCAAGGGTATTTTGATTGGATAGAGTTACTTCATCCAAGAAAATTGACAGTGATTCTTTTAAGATTTTATTTATTTGAGACAGAGAAGGAGGGAGAGAGCGAGAGCGAGCGCATGGGTTGGGGGGGAGCAGAAGAAAAGGGACAAGCAGACTCCTTGTTGAGCAGGAAGCCCCACGTGAGGCTCAGTCCCAGGACCCTGGGATCATGACCGGAGCCGAAGGAAGACACTTACCCGCCTGAGCCACCCAGGCGCCCCGACAGTGATACTTTTGTTTTTAGTGCCATGAGGAAGAATATCAGAGTAACATGTTAAAGTGAGAGTAATACGTTTTAATTTCTTTAGAGAAACTGAGTATTTTCATTTGTGGGGTTAGAGGGAATTTTTGTAGAAACCCTAAACAAAACTTGAGGTTGATGACGTAATAAATTCTGTGTTCAGTGCAATATAATGACCTGGTTGTATAAATTTAATCAGAAGAAAGGAGAGCATATGTAATAGCTGTCCATAATATAAACCACATAAATGGTAAATAATCAGCATTTGCTATACATTTATTGCTAAGCCAGCTCTTTATTAATGACTGCTTGAAGCAGTATTTTGTGAAAAAGTTTTCTTGAATCTTTTATTTTTCCCTGTAGAGATATTCTTTTTTTTTTTTTTTTAAAGATTTTATTTATTTATTTGAGAGAGAATGAGACACAGAGAGAGAGCATGAGAGGGGGGAGGGTCAGAGGGAGAAGCAGACTCCCTGCCGAGCAGGGAGCCCGATGCGGGACTCGATCCCGGGACTCCAGGATCATGACCTGAGCCGAAGGCAGTCGCTTAACCAACTGAGCCACCCAGGCGCCCCCTGTAGAGATATTCTAAGGGAAGGATAAAACCCCTAGAATGCCATAGTCTTAACTTTGGGTTTATAGTACTTTCCTAGCACAGCTGCAGATCTCTTACGTAACATTCTTCTATTGTGTTAACTTACATATATATTTTAAAGATTTATTTATTCATTTGGTGGGGGGGGATGGGTAAAGGGAGAGGGGGAGAGTCCTGATGCAGACTCCCTGCTGAGTGCAGTGCTCACCCCAGAGCCCCATCCCAGGACCCCGAGATCATGACCTGAGCCAAAATCAGGAGTCGGACGCTTAACTGACTGAATCACCCAGGCGCCCCAACTTCCATATTTTAAACAGAAGTTCTAATCAACCTCATTTTCTCATTAGATCTTTGAAGCTCTGAAGGCATTCACAACAACAGACTTTGTTTTTCCCCTCCACTGTGTGGAAACTGTGTTGTCAGGATCAGATTCTCCCACCTGGAGTAAATTCGCTGGACTCTGCTTCCTTGTTTAGGTTTGTGTCAGGACACCCTGCTCTAAGAATTGGGAGAATCAGGCCCTGGGATATTTGTCTGTGGTGTTATGGGCTGCTGGGGGGAACCGCTTTATTGAAATGGGAGAAATGACGGGTTTATTTGCGAGCATTCTGTTCTTTGTATCTCCTCACTTACTTTCCAGGTAGAGAGATTCCTCTGTGTGATATATTCTGCTGTACAATTGCCTTTTTGCCTTGGGTGGAAATCGTTCTAGAGGGGGAGAGGCGTGAGCATCCGGTTTTGAGAAGCAAGAGTTCACACCCTCCGAATCTTTCCGGTATTCTCGGTCTCTCTGTCTTCACACACACACACACACACACAACTCACTCACTCACTCTTGCACATGACCTTTATTCTTAAAATGATAAACATATCAGTTTTGATTTTTCCCTTCCGCTTAATTTGGTAATATAGTCAGCCTTTTAAAAGGGAGTTGGGGTATATTTTTTAGTGTGAAACTAGATGTTCTAGATGATTATTTTTGTGAAATTGTATTTGTTATTTTAGAAAAGGAAAATGAATGATTTTGCATTTAGCAAATTCCTGGGCAGATTCCATATTTATGAATTATGTGTTTTTGCTTAATCCGAGTGAGTGCTAAATGTTTTCATTATTCATATCTAGAGTTTATAGATTGTAATTTGGTGATTCCACTCTTCTGGTAGGAATTATGAATGGTAGTTTTTAATAACAAATATGCTAGCTGTGTTTGTAAGTTAATAAAAACTGCTTTTGAGAAGTTGGCATAGTTTAGATATTTTTACTATTTTTCTAGAAGTTTCTGGATTGCAAGATTCTTGTGGTCAGAGTAAGTAATGATCAGTGTTAAGCACTGTAAGTCTGCTCCACTAAAAGCTTAATCATTTCTGTGTTTGCTATAAAGATACTTTTTACCATGAAAGATCTACTTTATGCTGTGATTAGTTTTAGAATATTTATCTTCTCTTATGTAGGCTATAAAGTTTCTAAGACTTCTTTCACAGGTTGGTATTTTTAAAACTTTTCTTTGCATCTAGTCCACATTTTTAGTGCATTTATGATCTGTTACATTTGGATATACCATACTAGTTCTCTTATTTCCAGTGACTCTGAATGTTGCAAATTTAATTATTTTCCAAATAGCTCCAAAAGAGCCAAAATGACCCCAAAGAATAATTGGAAAATAATATCAGTGACTTATAGGTGAATATACAAATCAGATCAAATAATTATCTTCCTAATTCTCTCCCTTTCTTCCAGATTTAAACTAATCTTAAAGAATCTGCTATTGCTTTTACTTTGCCTCTCATACAGTTTTGTGGATTTTACAAGTCTACAAGGGGCAGATGTGACAATTTATCCTGTTATATGTGTTGCAATCATGTTACCTTGTGTCTGTCTTTATTTTAATCTGCCTTATCTCAGAGGATGGGTGATAGCGAGATGCGGGGGTGCTGCCAGGCTGTTCTGACCCAGGGACTGGGGTGTCCCGTGTAGCTCTCCATTTTCTGGTCTCTGGCTCTCCATGTCAGGAGACAGCAGCCAAACAGTTGTTGAGGTTGTCTTGACTCTTTAAGGAACCAGTATTGGAATAAAGACCCTAATTATTGTTGTTGTATTGATACTGATCATGTGTAATAAAATCATTTTTATGATATTAAATATTTGTAAGAATGATTTGTCCTAGAATTTGGAAGCAATATCTTGAAAAATTTGTGTATATTATTAAAGCCACAGATACGTAAAATCAGGACCATGCTCTTACTTTTCTAAGATTGTATGCTATTAGCAAAGTATAGTTGGTGATAAAAATTCACATGCTCTAAATTTGTATATCTGCCTGGTGTACTTTATCTGATAAATGTCAGCAAGCTGGAATGGAAGGGATATGTAGAAATATTCAAGGCAGTTTGGTCAGGTATAGAAATCCAAAAAAGAAACTAAGGCATAAGCCAGGGTAGAAGTCTTAGTGATTTTAAGATTTTTAGTACTTACCATTGGAAAACCAGAGGCACTTAATTGTTTAGCACTTTTTTTTTAATTTGATAGAATTATTAAGTTTCAGTGATAGGTATGGAAAGATTCCTCTCTGCCTCCACACTAATAAGATTGTTAGTTCACGTTCTCACATATGATAAAACTTGGACCTTGAGTATGTTAAGTGAGTATGTGAAAACAGTGCTGTTTTGGTCAACAATGAATATGAAAATATGTAGGATTGTTAGGCAGCTTTCACGGGGGTTTTGCACTGCTGGAGGAATCTTCAGGAAGTTACTTCAGTAACAACTTTTAGAGTCTATAGTTGCTTTAAAATATATTGTCGTATGGCAGTTAGTTACATGATCATTACAGTTGAGAGGTTCACAGCTGGGAGGTTATTTGGGGAGGTGTATAGGTATTTTTGATTTTCAAAATGATCAGAGGGACTGTTGGCATTGACTTTGCAGGGCAGTGCTAGGTGGCTGTAATCAAAGGGGCAGACAAGGTGTCCAGTCCAGTCCAAAATGCAGTGGTCTTCTGTTGAGAGACACTGCCAGATTCTCAATTCTTGTGTTTAACATCTTTTGGTTTTAGTAGAGTTTAGTCAAGGATTTAATTTTTTAAATATCATCTGAGAAGTCAGTGTTGGATTTGCAATGCATTTGACATTATAAAATATTTTAGATATATAATTTGACAATGTGTGAGTCAAGGGAGAAAAAAGAAAATGAGAGTCTGGTTTTTGGCAATTGGGATTAGAAGTGATGGAGAGGAGAGAGTCCAAGCATACACGTATATAGTGAACCCTTAAAAAAAAAAAAGTTAAGATCATTTTCTCTGGAAAGAAATGATGAGTGCATTCCTATTAGGACAAAGAGGGAACAGACGGTGCAGAAAGTAAGAGAGGTTATTAATCATTTAACAGCCTGAACTATGTCATAACTTTTTATTAAGAAAAAGTGAGATTCATTGAGATAACAAATGAAAGACTAAAACGTTGTAAGTACTTTAATTTTTGAGTTCTTTGGGATTAGAGGCTAGATGCCATGGTATCTCAGTTGTTTGAATTGTGCCTGTGAGGCAGCAACTACAAAAGGGGAGGAAGGAAAGGAGGAGAGTGTTAAGTGAAGGGGAAAAAAGCAATGACAAGCAGATGGGAAGGGGGCAGCAATATCTCCTTTGATGAAAGAAAATGGCAGCTCCATCCTTTGGTGTCCTTAGGATAAAAATCTTGGTGTCCTCACTGACTTCCTCTTCTTTCATAGCTAACATCTACTCTGGCCGCAAATCTTGGGGGCTCTGTTTTTAAAATATATCCAGGATCTGATCACTTCTCACCTCTCTTCTATATGGGCCAGGTTGCTGCCATCTCTTGCCTAGATGGGGGTGTTAGCCTCCTGAGAGGTCTGCTTGCCCGCATGCTGCTCCCTTACGGTCTCTTTTAAACCTAAGTCACATCAGGTGTGCCACCTTGAACCTTCCAGTGGCTTTCCATCCCTGGATGGAAAAACTCTAGCCGTTCTGGTGAACAGTGCTTATCTTGCAAAAATCCATACTTTATCTGCCTCCCCTCCCCCATCCCCACCTCACCCCCCCACCTTTCTGAATCACCTCCTCCACTTTCCCTTTCATTCACTGTGCACCTGTCACCATCCTTGCCCTCCCTCAAACACCCAGGCACGCTGCCGAATGGGGTTTCTTACTTCCTTATGATGCTCCTCATACCTTCCCAGCCTGCAGCTCTTCTCCCGGCTTCTATGCCAATGTCCCTTTCTTACTGAGGCCTTCTCTGACCGCACTGCTGGAGTCACAGGCAGAGAGACGAGGTTGTAGTTCCTGTCTCCCTCTCCCTATCACCTCTTTATTTTTCCCTAAAACACTTTTGTTATCTGACCTCCTGCCCACTTTACTGATTTGTTTATTGCAGTCTCTTCCCCGAGAGGGCAGGGATTGTTCTGCTTACTGTTGAAAACAGTGGTTGACACATAGTAGGTGGTAAGGGGAGGCAGGAGTAAACGGTGAAATATGGTTAAGAAGCAATGGCAGGGGCGCCTGGGTGGCTCAGTTGGTTAAGCGACTGCCTTCGGCTCAGGTCATGATCCTGGAGTCCCTGGATCGAGTCCCGCATCGGGCTCTCTGCTCGGCAGGGAGCCTGCTTATCCCTCTGACCCTCCCCCCTCTCATGTGCTCTCTCTCTCTCTCTCATTCTCTCTGTCTCAAATAAATAAATAAAATCTTTAAAAAAAAAAAAAAGCAATGGCAGAAACCCATTATGAGAGTGTCTGAGTTATCCTGACCTTCTTGAACTTGTCTTGTTAGTTGAGGATGCTGGTGCTTGACCTCTGTAAAAAGCAACTGGGCTGATTAATGTGAAGGTGTAGCCCAGTGCCTGCTGGTCTTAGAAGACACCTCATAAATGATAGTTGTGATGATGATATTGATGATTCTCGTGGGAAGGAGAAGACGACAAGCTGAAGGAAATGGTAAAGCATCATAGCTCTTTCCAAAGATCTTTCATGACAGCATTTGCATTTTACTGCAGGTTTTTAGTTCTGTTCCTTAAAGAGAACTCCCTGTGGCCAATGTTAGTAAATCCATCCATAAAGCTTAGTAAGAGGGAAAGTGAAACCGCTGACATTTTATTCACTTCTGGGTGCCACGTTGTCCATCACGGTCCTCCTGGTGGACTGTATGGCATTCAGTAGGCATTGATGTTAGAGGGGGCAGGGGAGCGCACACCTCAGTGGGTGACAACCAGATACACTGTTTAACTTCCTAACGATTTCAAGTCTCATAGAAAAGGATCAATTCTGCTCAATAGGAGATGTATACTAAGGAAAGGCATGTTAAATATATATGAGAGAGATGTTCAATGTTAAAATTTAAAGAGATGGACTTCATGGGTTAACCTCCAGTTATCTGAAATCATATTCACAGAGTATTTCCTTACTCAGAGTTTATATGGGTCTGGCTAGCACTGAGCTCTCTAACAAGATGCAAGTTACATCCCTGTTCCAATTGTGACTAAAAACTAGTTCAGATGACCAGGTCCTGACTTAAATATAGTGCCTTTGATGGTTAAAGGTGATCAGGTGAGTGTGGTTAAATAGCTCAAGGGAAAAAAAAACCCCAAACTGTCCTTATTAATGAACTGGGGTAAAATGTCAAAGCACTGTTTTTTATGATAGTGGGCAGGCCATATATTCTTCTAAGATGAAGAATGTCATGAAGTCACACGTCCCTTGGTTTGTTAGCAATTAGAACATAAAAGTTCTACAATGTGAGCGGAGTCTTGTGGATCTGGGAAGGAGGGAGAATCTTAACAGATTCTGTTAAAGCGAGTTGACGAAGAAATAGGAGACCTGTGCCTGATGGTATGTGTGTGTATGTATATCTGCTGAAAGCATTTAGAATGTCACTGTGGAAGTGAGTGCCACTTAAAGTGGAACGACTTTCGTTTATTGTGAGGGACTTCCAGTGACTCCTGGGATGTCCGTGACAGAAAGGACCATCTTAGAAACAAGTATGTCATATGCATTTACAAGAAATGATTTTGTCTTAACGTTTCAGTGTACCATGAATATACTGAATAAAAATTTTAAAGGAATAATTGCAGTTCTTTCCAAACAGCTTTTATTTAAAACATTTGCTTTTTACTACAAGGGTTTTGTTTTGTTCCTCAAGGAGAACTCCCTGTGGAAATGTTAGCCAGTCCACTTTTCTACTTTAAGAACTTGAAAAACTAAATAATGTAAAGGGTCTAATTGTGTTTGCATTCAACAGAGTATTGATATAAGTGGAAGAAGGACATTTATTTACATTGCATAATAAATTACTCAGCAATGCTTTGTGTTTCTGACTATTAACAGCTAATCTGTTTCTTCTTGGGAATGATGCAATTTCACAGCAAAAATTTGATGTCATTCTAATGAGTCTGCTTTCAATTGTAGAGTACAATGAAGGCCTAGGAAAGATTAGTAAGAAATCTGTTTTATTGTAGATAATAAATCTGCGAAGTAAGCTCTCAGCATAGATTGAAGTTGATCTGGCATGGAGTTGCTTTATGAATAGCCCTTTGAGCAAACTCTACAGTTCTGTATGTGGTTTTAAATCACTGTAAATTTGTAGGCAGGTACATATTACAATTGTCTGTTTTTCTTTTTAGGGCTCATGTAATCAAAGAAGTTTCTTTGTTGTGTGTATCTTTTCAGAACACAACAGGAATTGAAAATGAATCAGGTGAGTTTAAAAATAAGAATTTATACAAATACATTATCTAGATGTTAGACCCGTTCTTGATTTTTAAAAGATCAAAACACACACATTCATTTCTCCCAGATTTTCTTTTCCGTTTCTTAGTACCATTAACTAGTTCATTGCTTTCATAGTGTGCGTTTGTTCGTGGAGTGGTGTGTGCACTGTTGTGGCGTGGGTTGGCGTTTCCGTGGAGCCCTGCGCAGGGGACTGGTTCTTTGAGACCTTAGTTCAGACTTTCTGTTTCTACCTTTCCCCTGCCACACTGTAGTGTTAATTTTTTGTTTTTGTTTTGAAGCTTATTGAGCTTTCATTTTTAATACTTTTTATTTTGTAAATTATCCATTGGTTGAAAAGGGAAGATTGAAATTATTTTTAGAGACCGAAACTGATCAAGTGGGAAACTTTATAAGCATTCTGTCCTTGAAAAACCTGTGGATAGAATAAAAACAAGAAGGCGGATTTTAAAATGTAAGATGTGTTTCTCCTTGTAGGAGGGTGTGGGACTAGCTGGGGATTAAACAATTCTGCTATGGAGATTTCTGTAGCCTCAGGGGTGTTCTGATAAGTAAAATCAGTTATGTGGACTTAATGTATTCTAAAGGATTCTGAGGATTCTTATTTTCTAGTCTTAATATCATTTCACTTGTAGTTAGAGAAATTCATGGGTGTTAGAAACACTCTCTTTTGAGATCATAATAAACACATTTAAAACATATGAAAGGCAGAACTTAAAAATGTGGAGTCTAATTTGTAGTGCTTAGCTTAAAACTATCAGACTTGAAAACGTTTTGTGTCCCTCATTATCTGAAATTTTGGACACCTTTTTATCATTTATAGGTGCTTCTAACTGAAGTCCCAATTTTATTAGGGTGGCCACGTTTAATAAGTTCATCCTGTGTTGCATTGAGAGATGTGAAATTTTTGGAATGGATCCTTTTGATTTCTTTTCATTACTTTCTTTTATCAAAAATACATTTATTTTAATGTGGAGGACCATACATCATAAAAAATGAATCTGGCGAACACATGGGGCACATGGTTTCTATTATTTTGCAACTTGCAGATTTACTGACATGCTTTTGAAGCCAAATTATTTTTGAAATGGTGAGATGGGGGAGGGGAAAAGAGAACAGAGTGGATTTTCATAGTCCTTGTTCATCAAAGTTACGTGCATATATATGTCATACATTTCATGTATTTTTCTCTCTGAAGACTGATTGCATATATATGTGAACCTGGTCACCCAGAGGAACTTGCTTTTCTCCCGCCTAGGACCTGTTGTTAGAAGAACCTCAGGATTCTGGATTAGAACGATTGTGAATGCTTCCAGAGTGGAATCCAAATATTGACATTGCTTTTGGGGCATCACTGTTCAGCAGTCAGTTATTTCAGGTGGCTATGACTTTACCTGTAGGCTTAATAAGGCTTTAATTCTTACACTGTATTTGGCTACTCAGATTTTATTTCTAACGTCTTTTGACCGGCTTGACACCTCACACTTTCACTTTATGGTTCCTTTTATATCAAGTGACCTTGTGTTTAGAGAAAGTCCACATGCCATTCAAAAGAGCTGTAGCCATAACCTTTTCTTTTTTGGCTCTTTTACAATTTCATTTTGTTTTTGACAAGTTTTTAATATCAGATCTGCAGAGGACTGCCTTTGATGCCAAATGCCAAATATCAGTGGAAAAGTGTCCTCTTATGTTTCTAATGGTTAGCACATTTCTGATTTGGATGTAATTTAAGTGGTCTGGTAGTAATGAAACTTTTATTTGGATTATAAAAATTGTCCACTTTTTATGAGTAAAATTTTCAGCATCTTTAGTTATATTTTCCTTATCTGAGGGATTTTAGTTGCATGATGTTATTATGTCATGGCATAAAATCGATGAGTGTTTTTCAACAACTGTCTCAGTAATTCTTACCAGTTAAGAATTGTTTCAGGACATTTTATGTTTTCCCCTCTTATATTTATTCTTCTCATTTTCAACCAGTGAAAAATGAGCAATCAGTACCTCAGAAACTTGAAAGTAACTACAAAAATTTGGGTATTAAAAAAGTTTTAACTTGAACCAGATTGATTTTTTTTTTTAAGCTTATTTATTTAAACAATCTCTATACCCAGCATGGGGCTCGAGCTCACGACCCTGAGATCAAGAGCCTCATGCTCCACCAACTGAGCCAGCCATCCAGACACACCTGAGCCAGATTGATTTTTTTTTTTCTTTTCTTTTACGTAGGCTCCATCCCTAGTATGGAGCCCAGTGCAGGGCTCGAACTCATGATCCTGAGATCATGACATGAGCTGGAGCCAAGAGTCAGATGCTTAACTGACTGAGCCTCCCAGGCGCCCCTGAACCGGATTGATTTTTAATTAAAATCTTAACGGTGATGTTACGGTCAGATTATTCTCTCTAGGGACTGAGCAACCGTGCTTAGATGAATTTTAGCAGTTAGCATTCCGATCTATCTCTTATGGTGGTCATGGTCTTGAAGACAGTAGCACAGTATCATTCATTCATATGTGTGTGCTGGTTGAGGTTTAGGGACTGAATGATCCCCAGAATGAGCAGACCATATTGTTTGCAAACGGGTTCTTTAGAGGAAACAGCAGACTCGGAAGTCTCACGGTATTTTAAGAGCTGACTACTGAAGCAGTGTTCTGAACTCTCAGTCTTAGACCAGTGTTGTCCCAAGTGGCTCCTGGTGCGGTAGCTCCCCAGGCTCTCTCTCTTACCCCAGCTCCGGGCTCCATAAAGCCTCTAGATCCACATGTTCTTTGTCCTTCTTTCCCTTCTGCTTTGTTCTCTACTCAACACTTACCCCTTCTCTTACCTTCCCAGCTTAGAACTCCGCTTGCTTTGCCTGTGAGCCTTTGTTCCTTCCAGTTCGGTCCAGGCCTGGTTGGCAGGCAAGAGGAGAGCCACTCTACTCTTCCACTTCATTCTCCCATTTTCTTTTCTCTCCATTGTAAATCACAGATACCCTTTCCTTGCTTCATTTGCATTCCACACCCACCGCAGTATTTAAGTTTGGAGATGTTCCCCTATTTTCCTCCCTTTCTCCCCCTAGACTTATCTAGGAGAATCCAAAACTTTATAAATTACTTTCTCACTGAATAGAGAGTTTAGAGTGCTTTACTTTATAGAATATCAAGGGTGAGCAAAGTTCCATAATTTGAAAATGCTCATGGTAGTTTAAAATAGATACGCTGGAGTTTACTACCACTTCCTGTCTACTGAGTGCTTAACCAACATGCCAGGCACTCCATTAAGTATTGCACACATTATTTTCTCATTCATTTAGTCTTTGCAACCATTCTCTGAAGTGTAGGTATTACCTCCATTTTAGGGGTGAAGGCATTAAGGCCCAGAGAGGTGGCCATGGCTTGTACATGACCACTCAAACAGTAAGTGATAGAGCTCTGATTCACATCCTCGCTCGTCAGATTCCAAAGCTCAGGTTCTTGGCCACCATGCTATTACTGATGTATCAGTCAGGATAAGCTGTGTTATGCTGTGCTAACAAGCAAGCAGCTCCAAAATCTCAGGGGCTTAACTTGGCATCCTTTTATCTCTTGTTCTCTCTGCGCATCCTGTGTGAATCCACTGTTGTAGTTGCTCAATAACCAGAGATGATGAAGGCTTTGTCTCAATATACATCACGTCTACTCATATTTAATTAGCCTGAGGTCATCATATGGCCACATCTAACTTAAAACAAGGGTGTTAGGGGCTGGCCGGGGTGGGGGTGGGGGCAGTGCAATCCTGTCAGGTGCCTGGGAGGAGAGGAGAACTGTAGTATTTTGGGTATAGCCTCAGTGATTTTTCCCCAGCTTTATTGAGATATAATTGACATGGAGCATTGTGTAAGTTTTAGCCCTAATGAGGTAATACAACTGTCTTGGTTTCTGATTTGAGTCACAGTTAGGTTTTTTTTAAAACCATCTTTGGGTAACTCAAGTTGTTCCTGGTATTTGAAACTTTGTATCAACCTAGTAGCTTATGATTGCAGCATCTCTACATCCTGATCAGTGATCTAAAGTATTGCCAGTAGCCTGTAGCAGAACAATTTAGCAACTTAGCCTTCTAGACTTTTAAAAAGTTTTATGTAGTAAAATAACAAAAGTGGTTTTTAATCACTGGATGCTGCAGATCCAACCTGAGAACTGTGATAAGCCAACCATAGTTGCATTATCTTCGCTGTTCTGGATGTTCATTCGTTCCCCCGTTGTTCCTGTGTACACTGCATCCCAGCATGTTGTGGATTCTGCAGTGAACCAGACAGGCAAGGGCTCTGCCCTGCAGCTTACCTAGTCAGAGAGAGACAGTTGAAAAGCAGAAGACGAGACAATTTCAGGTCGTGAAAAGTGCCTTGCAGACAGTGAAACCCAGTAGTGTGGTAAAGAATGATGAATGAAGGCAGGGGAAGGTTCTTTGGATTCCACGGTCAGGGAAGGCTGTTCTGAAGAGGTGACTAACAATAAAACAGAGACTCACGTGATCGCCAAGAATCAGATATATGAAGATCCAGGGAAAGAAAAATCTCGGTAGAGTGAGCCAATAGTGAGTGCAAAGGCCCTGAGGTGGGAGTGAACTTGCTGGTTCAAGGGCACGGCAGAGCAGGCTGGGGGCTGGAGCTTGGCAAGCATCAGGGACTCTGGGACAAAATGAAGTTGGGGAGGGGCAGGGGTCAGATTCATAGAGCCTTAAGGGCCATAGAAAGAAGTTTATATTTTATTCGAATTGCAGTGGAAAGCCACTGGACAGTGACATCTGTATTCCATTTTTTAGAGCATCACCTTTATCTTTATTGGGCATGAGGATAGCAATAAGCTTGTTTATTATTCAGATTAACACCGTACTTGAGGTTAGTTTCTCCAGTTGGACAATTTAATGGGCCTGCCAGCTTTGTGAGAGAGGGCACTCTTTTATGTGTTTCAGAACTATTCGATATATTTGTTTTCCAGAGACGGTGTGAAGGTTTTCTTGTTCTGTGTCCTCATCTCTTTATTGTTTTTATAGTCATACTCATTCCTTAACCAAACACAACTTAGTGCTGTTTCAATAAACTGAAGGTTGTTTCATCCCCCTTCCCCCATTGTTTGCTCCCAGAATAGTAGCTAAGAGTCTTGTTTGCAAGTTTAAACCAAGAAGTGTGGTTCATAGAATTTAAAGTATTAGCACTCTGCTTCTCGGGTATCTTTTGCTGCTAACAGCAATTAACTGTGGTGATTATCATTAGTCTCTTGCAGAATAATATGATCTTAGTGTGAATATACTATGACACATTCTCAGTGCGAAGCCATGTTCAATCTGATCTCCTCTGCCAACCACTGCTGTCGCTCTCCAGTGTTTTGATTAAGTTGAATATTTAAGAAACTAGGTGCTTTAATTAAATAGATTACAACAGATACAATAATTTATGGTCGTTTTCTGGGTGGAGTATGTAAAAAGAGTTACTGATATAAATTTAGATGAAATACCAGTAAAACTTGCT
Source organism: Neomonachus schauinslandi (assembly GCF_002201575.2). Lineage (NCBI taxonomy): Eukaryota > Metazoa > Chordata > Mammalia > Carnivora > Phocidae > Neomonachus > Neomonachus schauinslandi. Next base: position 9,470,200 of record NC_058406.1, read on the forward strand.
TATGTTTATATCTTTAAAAATAAAGACATTCGTGTGTACTGCCTATGTCAGATGGTACGTGTAGCCTCGTCACAGAGGCCAGCGCCAGGGTCATGCCACATGGTGCTGTGTAGCGGAGTTAGCCTCCCGATTCCGGGGGTATCTATCTAAGAGGTGGGGGGGGGTGTAGGGATTGGAGCAGGCTGGTTCTAAGGCTACCGTGTGCCTGGAGCAGAGCAGATGAGGGAGGAATGAGTGGGCAGAGAGGTGTGCGCTCAGCTCTTGGTCGTTGTGAAGATCAGAGTAGACTTTGCCTGGGGAGATGGGAAATTTGTTGGAGGGTTTTGAGCAGCGGAATGCTTGAGTTGGGTCAGAAAAAAATCTTGAAAGAAAAAAATATTTTTTTTTCTTGGCATCAGTATTTTTATCCTTTGTTTTCTGGGACCATTAAAGTTTCATTTGAACATGATTTAAATAGGAGAGTGTAGAAGTCATTTACTTTTTTTTACTTTATAGATTTTATTTGTTTATTTGAGAGAGAGAGAAAGCCGGAGGGAGTGGGAGAGAGAATCTGAAGTAGACTCCACGCTGAGTGCAGAGCCTGATGTGGGGCTCGATCCCATGACTTCGAGATCATGACCTGAACTGAAACCAACAGTTGGATGCTTAACTGACTAGCCACCCACGTGCCCTTATTTTACTTTAAAAACCAACGTTGAGGTATAGTTTTTGTGTATTAAAATGTACTGATTTGAAGTCTTAAGTTTGACAAGTACCTACATCCACAGCTCTCAAGATGTAGAATACTTCCACTGCCCCAAAAGGTCTTTCTTGCTGCTCTGCCGTTAGTATTCCCCCTGCCAGCCCCTGCCCTGGGCAAGCACTGATTGGCTTTCTGTCCTGTGGGTTGGTTTTTCCTGTGTTTCACATGAGTGGAATCATTAGCACTTGCTCTTTTGTGTTTGTCTCCTTGTGAGCAGTATAGTGTTTTTGAGATTCATCCATGTTGTTGTAGGTATCAGTAATTTATTCCTTTCACAGAGGACATTTTATGGGGGACCATCTGACCATGCAGGTAAATCTGTTTATAATTGTATTTCTAAAGATTGGGTGAAAACTTGGATGGCTTTCTATCCTTCATTTTAGGTTATCTTCCCCTTTTTTCCATCCTAGATCGATCGATCGATCGATCTATCTATCTACATCTATAGGTATAGAATACATAAGGTATAAAAAATTGAAACCACTTTTGCTGTTTTACCATATTATTAATACAGAATTACGTTTTTATAAGTAATTATAAATGCAAATTTGATTTTTCAGACTTTTTAAAGAGACTTCCTACTAAGTAAGGTGATTCCTATGTGTTAGGACTTAAACCTCAATTAATGAATGTATAGTTCAGAAAATTAACATGTTTAATGATGGTGGCACTTAAATCTCATTTTGAATCATGTTTTCTACTAGATAAATTAGCAATTTTTATGAGATCTGGGGCCTTGTCTTTCTGAATGAAAATATATTATTTCTGAAATTTGAAAAAGAATTAGCAACTTGGATGACATTTCCTTATATAACTGTGGAAGGAACTATGGCAAGAAGGTTTATATTTTTTGTTATTCTGATATTAATGCTTTGATAGAGAAAAAGGTTATAGGATTATTTAGCTCTTCCTCACCTTTGCTGTCTGGTGACTCATATTCCACCTTCAGTCCTGCCTTGGCCACTCCAGCTATGTGACCTTGGGCAAGTCACTTGACCCCTTAGTATTTGCTCTCTTACCTGTTAAATAGACATAGTAGTGGTGGCCACCCCATGCGGTTGTGGTCAAATGAGTTAATAAAGGTAAAGGCCAATACCTGGCATATAGGAAACACTGTGCAAGTGTCATCATCATCATTATTATTTTCAGCTAGTGACCAAGTGTGGATTCTGCCCAATAACATACTTTCTAAGCACTGTTAGTGCTTTAGTTCAGACCAAGGCATTGCTTGTGTGGACTATCACAGAAACCCCCTCATTGACCTCAAACCCCCTCATTGCTGACCGTGTCTCTCCCCATGGGACCATTCTCTCTCTATAGGCCTAGAGTTCTGTATTCATACAACAACATAAACTTGACCACATAGGAAGTCAGAAAAGCGGGCAATTATCATGAGTTGTTTGGAACATCTTCATGGGTGAACTAGGGTTTGAACTTGACCTGGAAGGCTGTAGAAGATACTGGTCAGAAGAATTGAAGGCAAGAAGGATCAGTGGTCTGGGAGCCCTGTCAGCTGAAAACCTGACCTGTGAAAGACCCCAAGGAGTTAGGAGGACCTCCAGAGAGTGGTGCCTGTAGGGACCAGGAGGACATTTAAGAGTAAAATTGGGATTTTTCTGTGATTTCTTCCAGGAGAATTTTTTTTTTTTTCCCCTTAAAGCTGTAGATAGACCAAACAAACTCCATTTGACTTGAAAGGCTGTGGCTCCATAGTTTACTGCCTTGGAGGAAGGTGGTTTGAGATTTGACAGCTGTCTCAGCAATAACAGACTCACTAGGAGGCAGTAGAACCCTCCTTCTGGACAAAGGGAAGGGTTATGTCAGGTTGAGAAGAGCTCTCAGGTACCTAATTTGCCTCTCTCGAACCTTGAAAGACTCCGAAACCAGTAGAGTAACTACTGGGTTTTATTTCGAAAGTTTTTAAAAAGACTTCTGAACCAGATGCTTTTTAGAATGATTAATCAAGAAGGCAGAGGGGTTTAGAGAAGGTGAATATAGAAGAGACTGGAAACCAGAAAGCCATCCCATCACATCTTGTCAGTCTCCTTTAGTGGTGTCCCATCGCTCTCCAGATGCACTCCAGTGTCTCTGCCCTGGCGTTCACGGTTCTGCAGGTTCTGCTTTCTCCCTGGCTCACTCTGACCCAGCCACAATGATCTCATTCTGTTCCTGAACATGCCAAGCCCTTTGTCTCCTCAGGATGTTTCCCTGGAATGCTCAGTCCTTAATACATGGCCATTCCCATCTTTCAAGTCCAAGTGTCTGTGTGTGTGTGATCTTTTCTAAGATGCCCCCCGCCCCCATCCCCACAGCTACCCTAACTAGGACAGTGTCCGCTCCTTATCTGTTTATCACACTCTTTATTTCATGGGTCCCAGTGGGACACCCCATCAGGCGGGCAGAACCCGCTTGTCCTCACTGCTGCTTTCCTCAGGCGGCGCAGTGCTGGTTCATGGGGCACACGTTGGACATGTGTAGGATGAGGAGACTGCTGGGTTATTTCAGATTGGAAAGATGATGGAAGCAGTGGGAATTGGAGAAAGGGCTAGGATATGACAGTACTTTGAGCTCCCCAGCAGCGTCTGACTGTTGACATCTCCCCCTTCCTCAAACCTTTTCCCCAGCCTTTCTGACATCCTGTTCTTGGTGCCCCTTCTTCCTCTGTGACGTTGCTCCTGGCCTTGTCTTCCACTCTTAGAGAGTGGCATCCTGAGGGCTTTGTCCTCGCTTGTGTCTTGGTCTCTGATCTCATCCGCTCTCCTGGACTCCATTACCAGTTGAGTCTGCGCCCTCGTACAGTCATCTCTGTGCACCCAGACTTCATGGCACTTGACTGCCGGATACGTGTTTGTTTCCAGCAACCACCGCTCAGAGCGAGGCATCCTGTATCAGGCACCTGGTGCGGTGATGAGTGACCTAGAACCTGCCCCCTGTGTCTGCAGCCTAAACTTGCCTCTGGTGGAGAGGCCATTAAACAAGCCAGCCAGTCAGTGCTTACAAAGTGCAGAGTGCCCTGAGAGGTGGAGAGTGTGCTAATGGAGCCTCGGGGGAAATCCTGCTCCTAGGACAGTGGGGACAGACTTCCTTAGGGTAGGGCGGAGGCCTCGGGCACCCTGATGGGTCTGGCCTTGTTGGGTCTCGGCCCCACCATGCCAGCGCTTCAAGTAAAGGGGAGGAACTCTGCTGCTTTTCTTTGGCACCTGTGCAGGAGCTTGAAAGGGGCGCAGACAAGAAGTTGTTGCCTTTAATTGCCTTTGAATCTACTTATCCCAGTTTATTCTGATATATTTTCTTTGTTCTCCTTTAGTGATTCACAGTGAAACCCTTAATATGAAACTCCCCCCTTGTGGAGCAGCCCCTCCAGTCATAGTGGAGAAGGAGGGGGGAGGCAGGATGCGGATGTGTGGGCCCGGCCCTCCTTCCTCGATTTCCTCTTGGGTCCCTACATTCTCTCCATGTGGTCTCTCAGAATCTCTCTTGTTCTCTGCTTCTCAGGCCTGAGGTGGGAGGTGCCCGAGGAGCAGAGGTGTCTGTTTAGTGCACTAATCCTCCAGCTTTTTGTCTGTGCGGATTAGATCAGTGGATATTTACCATGTTAGAAATGGAAACACATTTGTTTTTTTAAAGCTTAACTTGGGGCTTGAGCTCAAAGACTTTGAGATCAAGAGTCCCATGCTCTACCGACTGAGCCAGCCAGGCACCCCTTGAAACAAAAATGTTAATTGGAAGTATAGAATCACAGGAAGTTGCAAAAGTAGTACAGAGAGTCCTTGGACTCTTCTTCACTCAGCTTTACCCCGTGGTGTAACATCTTTATTACAGTATCAGAATCAGGAAATAGACCTAGTTCAGGAGTTAGTTAGACTACAGGCTTTATTCATAAATCAGAAAATTTTAAAACACAAGATCAGAAGCTACTTATCCCAGCCATCCCAGATCCATTAGCTAGTGGAATGGATGACATCATCACTTGTCACGACCCCTGGAAAACTCCCCTCTACACACCTGAGGATGAAGAGGGCAAATGACATCTCAGCGTTATTGTAAAAGTAGCCCTGACCTCGTGGACCCCCGACAGGTGGCCCTAGATGATCGTGTAAGGCCCCGCTGGCTTAGTGGTTGGAATGTGGACTCTGGAGTCCATCTGGATTTTGTCTTGGCTCTGCTACTTTAAAACCACGTAGCTTGGGATAGTTACTTGACAGGACGGCTCTGTGGCATAGTATTTGAGAATCTAGACCCTGAAGCCTGACTATCTGGGTTTAAATGCTAGCTCTGCCACTTACTAGCTGTGACTGTGGGCAGGTTTCAGTTTCGTCTGGAAAGTGAAAGTACCCACTACCGGAGTGGTGGGGCAAGGATTAAATGAGGTGATGCATAGAAAGAGCTTGGAATCGTGTCTGAGTGGGATCCTGAGTATCTGTCCATGTTAGCTGTGATTTTTGTGAGGTAATACAGGAAAGATGGTTAGCCCAGAGCTTGGCTCAGAGGAAGGAGTAAATGTCCTACTCCTGAAGCTGCCCCCACCATCCAGCATGGGGAGGTCATCCGGGGCCAAAGGGAAGATATTAGATATTAGGGAAAGGAAAAGAGAGTTTGTCTAAAGAGTTCCGTGAGGAGGGGGCTTGGATCAGCTTTATTAACCATCATGTCTTCACTGCCCAGCGCAGTGCCAGCCTCAGCCGGCTCTCAGGAAATGTTTGTTAGTGATCGAGGGATGGACTGAATGAATGAAAGAGAACTGCTCCTGGCCATGAATTGGGGAGAGGAGGCGAGGGAAGGGGGTATTGACTTTCTTTGAGTTTGAGTTAGGAAGTTGGAGACATTGATTTAATGAAGATCAATTGATAATAACTGAGTAACTTATTAAATTAGCTTAAATTTAATACGTTAGATTTAACCCGCACTGCTCCAGATCAGTTCACTGATACATGTTTGGAGGCTATACTTCACTGAGCAGTGAAATAATGAGTTCTTATGTTTCCTGTTACGCAAAAGGAAAGCAGAGAAGTCCTTGTAACGTCCTCTGTGCTTACCACAGTGATCAGTGTCAGAAACCCTGGAAATGGGAATGTGCCTTTATTCCGGGACAGCAAGGATGGGGTACTGGGGGGCTATTGGCCACCCCAGAGGAAGGAGCAGCCAAGGTTCCTTTGTGGAGCTTGCAGTTTGGCCTCTGGTTGGTCACCTTCTACTCCTCATATATGGTCTGTGCAGTTCAGCAGGTGATTGATTTCTCAGGCACTTCCCCTGCCCTCCTCTCCTACCTCAGCTCCATCTGCTTTTCCCTCACCTTCTCTGCCCTGGACACATTGGTCTTTTTTGCCTATCTGTTCTCTGAGCACACCAGGCTTGCTGGATTACCAGTGCCCTTGCTGACTACCTTTCTGGGCGTGTTTGCCCTCCATACTCTCACACAATGCCCTTCCCATTTCTAGAGAGGTCTTCTGAAAGCACTCTGTCTGTCTGAAATAGCACCCTTTCCATCTCCATCACTGTGTTCCCTTCTTGTGCTTGATTTTTCTTCAGAGCATCAATAAGTACCAGGCATTATATATCCTTGCTTGATTTTGTCTGTCTTCCTCACTAGAGTGACACATTGTTAAGGCAAATGAGATGCTTAAAACATTGCCTGGCGCGTTGAAGGCACTCAGAAATTGAGAAGATGCTGCAATTTCTTTTAGAAAAAAATTAATCTGGGGAATATTCCCAGGATCAAATTGTGATCTTATATATAAGATCATATATATATATACATATATATATATATATATATACATATATATATGTGTATGTATGTATGTTTCTGTAAATGAGATCCCAGTTTATAAGTGTGTGGGGGAGAGAAATCTCTTAAAAATTCTTTTCTTCCAAAGATTTACTTGTAAATTGGCTGCTGGGAATTGAGAGCATGTATCACATTTTCTAAAAAAGAATTCTTTTATTGACCTAGAAATATACCTACCTCAAATTCAAGAAATTCAGGCACACATGGAAAAAATGCTTTCTAATTGATGACCCTGCTATTTTATTTATTTCTAGCTCTCCTTTTTCTAAAAAAAGGTTAAGTCCATTTACAAGAATTATGTATTCACTCAAGTATTTAAGTGACAACAAACACGTCATGTCTACTGCTAAGCATTGGGAATACAACATTGAATAAGATAGACACCATCTGTCTTCATTGTAGTTTATCAGGGGAGATATATTAAACACATAATTATACAAATAATTACTTAAAATTGTGGTAAGAGCTGTGAAGGAAAAATAAGGAAAAGGAGAGGCAGTTTCCAGCCATAGGCACTGCTGCTGGAAAGGGGAGATGAAATTCCTGGAGCTGGCCAGGGTTGACTTGGTGTGGTTTGAGGTCCTTGAATTTTAGTTGTCTTGTGCGAAGGATACTAACATAAACAGAAAAAACGCTTTCCTCCACTAGTTAAATGAGCCCAAATTTAAAAACATGGGCTCACTGAAAGCAGGTAAATAAGTGCACAGGAATTTGTCTTATCTTTTTCCAGTGGCAGCGCTGCTGAGGTCTTTTATATTCATAGGTGTATCAGAAATGTAAACGTACATGGTCTCCATATTACACTCAAGTTACACATTTCCTGTGGGAATGTCAGCCATCTCCTGACACTTCCTTGGAAGTTTGGAGGTTTTAGGGCACAGGTTCTCAGATTATATTCTGCAGAATATTTTTTTTTCTAGCTTTATTGAGGTATAATTGACAAATTATAAGATATTTAAAGTGTGTGTTGTGGTATTTTGATATATGCAACCATCTAGTTAATTAACACATCATCTCTCATATTTATCTTTTTTGGTGAGAACATCTAAGTTCTACTCTCTTAGAAAATTTCAATTCTGTAATACAGTGCTATCAACTATAGTTAACCATGTTTTACGTTAGATTCTCAGACCATATCCAGGAGAATCTTAACTGGAGATGGCACAGTGGTTATGAACTTGGGCTCAGGGTCAGACAGACAGAGGTTCAAATCCTGGCCTTGAGTAATTTAGACAACTTCCCTAAGCTTCAGTTTCTTTCATTGTGTGTGTGTGTGTATTGGGGGACGGTGAGGGTTGGGGGGAAGCCGGGGGTGGGGCCTGCAGTGACAGTCCCTGCCCCTTGAGCTGTTTGGAGTAAATGCCATCATGCGTGGAAGACTGTTAGTACAGTGCCTTGCACTGAGGCCCCAAGGAGTTTCTCAGGAAATATTAGCTTGTTAGTCCTAGTGCCTGGAAGGATCGGTTAGAGTAGCTGACACATTGTCTTTTCAAAGCTCTTGGGGAAGTTAAATGGTGTCAAATCCTTTTAAATCTTAGAATAGGGTCCCATCTGAGGAAGGAGAAGAAAACTCCCTCACTCTGCTTTTTAATGGGCACATGCTGATAGGATTTGGAGTTTTGGCTAAGTACTTCTTAATATTGCTTAATTTATCAGTGTTTAATTACTATATAGCCTAGGATACTGACTACCAATTTAATACCTTTTCCTCCATTGGAAAAAAAATTATTCATGTTGCCAAAATAATCGTTTATAGATTAAAGTTTTAAAAATGGAGGTACTATATTTAAAAGTGAGACATTTGTGTGCTAAATTTATTCACATTTTAGCTAATTAAAAATATCATAAGACCCATTTTCTGGGGGCAGTTTTGATATTCCCATGTTTTGGGAGGCGTTTAACTTGTGCTTGGTGACATTGTCAGGACCAAGCTGTAGATCCAGCAGGATCAAAGCATTCGTGCTTCTGAAGGGTCCACAGTCGGCTTTGCCCTGTTGGAGAAATGAATCTCAGTCTGTAGATGCCCACTTGTGTGCATTCCAGCTCAGAGCAGACCAGACAGAGAACAGACTTTCATAATGAGTTGCTCATTGCCGTGGGATTTATTTCTCTTGAAGCAGCCTATTGATACTAAAAAAAGAAAAAAAAGCGAAATGTTGGGAGTACACAAATTTGGGTGATATTCTCATCTTTGCACAAAATATTCTTAGATCTGTAAGAGCTTCATTGTAGGAAAATTAACCTCTTTAGGTTGGAGTTTGCTTTTTGCCTACTTTGCTTTCTTTGAAAGTCCTTGAGAAATGATTCCCTTGCAGTGAAATAAAAAACACCTAGACTATAGAACCCATCGTTCTTTTTTTATTTTTTAAAGATTTTATTTATTTATTTGACAGAGAGAGAGACAGCTAGGGAGGTAACACAAGCAAGGGGAGGTGGGAGAGGGAGAACCAGGCTTCCCGCCAAGCAGGGAGCCCGATGCGGGGCTCGATCCCAGGACCCCGGGATCATGACCTGAGCCGAAGGCAGACGCTTAACGACTGAGCCACCCAGGCACCCCTGAACCCATTGTTCTTAGTGGTGTTGTGATATGCACATCAGTTCTTTGGGGTATATGGGATAAGAGTTAAAAAACACTTGATTTTCCTTTGATTGAATGTTAATTTTAAAATAATAGTCATGTTTTACCAGTTGGCTCAGATTTCCCCTTTTGGTTCCCTTATATTCATACCTAATAGTAATCTTATTTCTTTTTTTTTTTTTTTTTTTTTTTTTTTTTTAAAGATTTATTTATTCATTTGAGAGAGCGAGAATGAGAGAGAGTACATGAGAGGGGGGAGGGTCAGAGGGAGACGCAGGCTCCTCGCCGAGCAGGGAGCCCGATGCGGGACTCGATCCCAGGACTCCAGGATCATGACCTGAGCCGAAGGCAGTTGCTTAACCAACTGAGCCACCCAGGCGCCCAGTAATCTTATTTCTTAAGATTAAAGTGAAAACTGGTTAGTAATGTATAAAATTCTATTCCTTAAGACTGTGATATTCTGGCGACTTTGCTATTAGTGACTTGATACAAGTGGTAAATTACGGTTTCCTGGAAAGGTCACATTTCCATTGAGGGCCCAGAAAAAGTTGTAGTGTTCTGATTGGAATATTCAAGCCGCTGTTAAAGGGGGTGTTGTTGCCGGAGCGATGAAAGCATAGATGGGGTGAGAGGTCCCTTACAGTGTGTGCCGAAAGTATTCTTTTAAGTAGGGAGTGTTGGTTTTTATTTTTTAAATGTTCTAAAATGCTGATGGTAGCCTTTGACTTAAAAGTAAGCTTAAGCTGTATTGTACTTCCAGATTCTGTGGGAGTTTAAAATAGTATGGTGCCAGATATTTACATATTTTGAGAATGACTACAGGTGGCTGGAACAAAATAGATTAACACAGACTTGCTTGAAGGTGGCGGTAGTTTCCTTTGGAGACTCACAAACAGCCATCACAGCAGCTCCTGAGATGTTCCACAGCATGGTCGTCTTGGTCTGGCTTGCCAGCTTCAGGTTTCAGTTACAGTTTTGCATATTTGCTTATTGGACCAGAAAAGAAAAAAACGCTAACTGGGTTTGCTTTCCTCTGCTCTGATCCTTCTGTTTCTTGACTTGCAGAACACTGAGCCTGTTGCAGCTGCTGAGAGCCTGGCTGAGGTACCTGAACATGTGCTTCGAGGACTTCCAGAGGAAGTGAGGCTTTTCCCATCTGCTGTTGACAAGACTCGGATTGGTGAGGACCAGGGTCCCAGAAGGAGACGGGGAGGGGATGGGAGAGCCACCTTTATCCAGGCATCCTTTGGGAGCGTTTAAGGTAGGGAGCTCATCATCAAAGCGACAGATTTACACTTAGACTTGGAAGATTATGTGGAATTTCTGCATTTTCCAGTCAAGAATCCAGGGTGGACATAGATTATAAAACTAAACCAGAAATACCCACACGCCCACCTACCATCCTTTGTGACTTAGCCCGAGTATTCCCTCCCACTGTCTCCTCGGGGCTCTTCTTCCTACTGAGTGTATTGTTCCCTCCTCTCTGATTTCACTGGGACTTGAGTGTGAGTATGCTGTTATATTTAATTCCATTATTTTGTATTTGTTTTCACATCTGCCCCTTTTATTGACTGTGTGTGCCTTCATTTCTTACTTACCTCTGTCTCCAGTACCTGACATGTTCTGGACCTCAGTAGGTGCTTGAATGAATGACGACCTGAGTGTATCTGAATGCTTCTGGCTGGATTTTCTCATCGAATGCAAACCCAGCTTTTATGTATTTGGTCTTGTTTTTGTGCCCTAATCTTTAGACAGAAGGCTAATAAGGAAGTAAATTATAAAAATTTAGTCAAAGTACCGTTTTGGAATATATCATGTTTGTATCCCTTTTTGTTTTTTTGAGATGTATTTCTGATATTCCAGCTTATGTGTATGTGTGTGTGAATAAATTGTTAATAAATGCTTTTCCTAATTCTCATCGAAAAATTTTTCAGTAAGTCACTTGAGCACTTGCATTGCATCATTCACATGAAAGTGGTTGATTGTAGAGCTCCACTAATTGATTGTTAGCTCTGTTATCAAATTGGATTCATAGACCTACAGAAGAGTGAAATTTGAACCTCCTAGCTGGACAGGACTGGCTCAGCCTCCACCTTCCTTCTGTGCATCTTCTGAGAGCAGAAGATGAGGGAACTTGTCCAGAGGGCTTTTGTCAGTGGGCGTCACCTCTGGGTGCTGGTTCCTTGACTCCAGGTCTGTCTCCCGCCATTTTGCCCGCTGGTTCTTCAGCCTGTGTGCCTGCCCTCTGGTCAGTGCCCAGAGCCCGGAAACGGCCGAGGAATACGGCGGAGCAGCGGCACGTGTGACTCTGGGCCGTTTGAAGTTCTGCCAAGTGAGTTGTTACAGCAGCTAAGGTTTCAGGAGACTTAGCTGGAGAGGAGAGGGTGTTCCACTTTGAGCAAACAGACTTCAAAAATACCATTCATAAATCGGCATTTCCAAGCCTTTATAAAAGCAATTCATTTTCATTGGAGACCATTTGAAATCTGCAGAAAAGTAGAAAGAGGAGTTTAAAATGATTTCTAGTTTCACTCCTTTCTCATCTTTTTTCTCTTTAGTTGTGATTGTGCTCTTCTCCGGGTATTTGTGATTGTACCATCTGGTTAATTTTACATGTAAAAAATAGAAACAAATGTAAAACATTTCTTTCCTACTTACAAAACAAAGGTTCTTTACAGACTATTTGGGAACTACGGAAGAATATAAAGAAGAAAAATAATCTTCGTGGAAGACTTGATTTCATTTGACTTCACTTGCTCTCCATTGATCTAACATTATCTTGCTAGCCTTTTAACTTTTTTGTGAAACAGAGTTCACTTTAATGCTTCAATCTTTAAAATAACCACAATAACATTATAAAAATATTGGTTTTATTTTCCAGGTGTCTGGGCCACTAAACCAATTTTAAAAGGCAAAAAGTTTGGGCCATTTGTTGGTGATAAGAAAAAAAGATCTCAGGTTAAGAATAATGTGTACATGTGGGAGGTAAGAAGGAATTCTGGCTCCTTGTTTATCAGTGTTCTGTACATTTTTTAAGAAATCATTCTATTCTCAGGATTTGACATTTTGAAATTAAAAGTCATCTTCATGTGTTCTTTAACATCAAGAATATACATTTTTTACTACACTTGATCTTAGCCAAAAGGTCAAGACGTGAAGAATATGTATTTTTTAAAGATTTATTTATTTTAGGGAGAAAGTGTGTGTGTGTGGGGGAAGGGCAGAGGGAGAGGGAGAAGGGAAGCAGACTCCCTGCTGAGCCAGGAGCTGACCTGGGGCTTGATCCCACAACCCCGAGATCATGACCTGAGCCAAAACCAAGAGTTGGGTGCTCAACCGACTGAACCACCCAGGCGCCCCTCAGGAATATTTTTATTAAAGAGAAAATGTGTTTCTTTGGACACAGCTGCTGTTTACATTTGTCTTTTGAAGCTGCTTGGCTGTCCTCAACAATAAATGTCAAATCCCCTTTTTATATTACCTTGTTCAGGGTGTTTTGCATGATAGCCGAGACTTTGGTCTGTCACTTTGCAGGCTTCCAGATAGATACCATAAAAGACACTCCGCGGTGGCCACAAATAAAACACTGTTAGGGTCTTCTCTGTGTTTTAGAAAATAAACTCTGTGTTGCTGGAATATTCAGAGTTGGATATATTTAGCACATGGCACATTTATATAGTGCTTTGGACGCCTCAGAAGGCTTTAATTTTGTTTATTTCAAATCCTCACGAGGATGCTGGAGGACTGCGCAGAGCATTAGCATATTTCTTACAGAGGTGAAGCTGTCAAGGGCAGAGGTGCAATGCTCCTCCCTGTTGAGAGTGGTGTTGATGCAGAACCAGAACCCATGTCTCCTGCCTGACAGTGAGGCATTTAAAAGTGTTTCATTGGATTGCCTGGCTTCAGATCCTACCTTTAGCTTTGTGACTCTCTGGGTACTTAACCTGTGGGCCCCCAAACCCTCAATTTAAAAATGGGGTTAATAAAAAATACCTCATTAAGATAGGCGTGAAGATAAGGCAGGTTGTTACTGTTTCCTGGAGCACTGCATGCAAATTCAGCATTTAGTTCAGATCAGGTGTTCTGGGGAAGCTCCGCATGTTCTGATAGGATCTCAGTTGGTGTGACTCCTTTTCAAAACAAGTGAAGTTTTTCGGTGGTTAGAAAAGCATTTCTATCAGATGGTCTTAAATTGACTCACATCTGTTTCACATGTAAACATACACAGGCCTAAAAATAAAATCTGCCTAGGAAATGTCTGGATACTTTCCATCAAGAAGTTCTGTGACACTTGTGCATCTGAGGTATGTTGCTGCTGTTTTCAGTGTGACCAGCAATGTTTCTTAACTTGAAGATTCCTACAGTTTCTTCCAGTAATTTTGAGTTTGTTTGTTGTGAGTCCCTTACAATAAATCTGGTGACAGTTAACCCAAGGGGCCTTAGGGAATGAGGATTTAGCATGAGAATGATCACAGTCTGCTTTTTCACTACTTTTGAAGTAAAAGAGTGCTATATTTGTAGAACTGCCCAGCCAAAAAATGCTATTAATTACTCAAGATAACGCTTGAATGATTAAAAATGTCTTGACCACAAAATTATGCCCCCAAATAAATGGTATTTTTAATTTTAGAAATTTCCCAAGGGAAACTAACAAATATGTTCCACCAGGTTAGCGCTAATCTTAGTGAGGATAATGTCTGGAAACCAGGAAATGCATTGTCTAGTTCTGTGTGTATAATGCTAAGCTTGAACAAATGTCATGAATATTAATATTACACCTAAGTTTATTGTACCTATTTTACCCAACGTAACAATTGGAGATTTTTGGGCATAGTACATAAATTATTAATAGTGTCTTTTGTAGATTAAGCTTCATCTGTATTGAAATTCATATGTAGTATAGGTTTATACTCAGCTTGATGAATGTTGTAATTTGGAGTCATGACCTATTAGGGATTTGACTTCTACTTATAAACGCATTGATACTGCGTTGTTAACTTAAGGTACTTGACTTGTATACCACTACAGTTGGTGAATCTTATGACATTGCCAAGTTCTTGTTAGATTTAAAGATTTAGTTCTTGTCAAGGCTGGCTTTTCCTTCTTGCGATTAAAAAAAACAACTGGGGGCGCCTGGGTGGCTCAGTTGGTTAAGCGACTGCCTTCGGCTCAGGTCATGATCCTGGAGTCCCTGGATCAAGTCCCGCATCGGGCTCCCTGCTCGGCAGGGAGTCTGCTTCTCCCTCTGACCCTCCCCCCTCTCATGTGCTCTCTCATTCTCTCTCTCTCAAATAAATAAATAAAATCTTTAAAAAAAAAACAAAAAACAAAAAAACCAAAAAAACAACTGGATATCATTCAGATAGTTCCGACTACAAGGTATGTATTCCATACAGAAGCCTGTAAGCCTTCTGCTCTGTTAAAAGTAGATATATCTGGCATGTATATAGAAGTATGCATTAGGCCAAGTATAGGAAGCATCAATTAGAATGTATATATTCTAAAGAAAAAGAAACACCAAATAAAATTTAGTATATCCCCATTAATTTATTCCAACCTTGGTGTTAGCCTCAGACTTGCATCAGAATGCCTCTTATTAATGTAACAAACAGCTTATCATTAAAATCTCATCTTGGCATTTGTTCTTCCATTAAAGCCCCTTAAGACTGGCTTATCTTTTAGCAGCCTGGTCTCTTGCCCCAGCTAGAACTCCATTTTAAAGCTAATCTAAGACAAAGTGTTCAATTGATTTTCTTGAGCCCTTGATTATCTAACGCAGTCTTAAGTTCTCTAAGCTTTCACTGAAAACATTCCATTAAATCAGAAACAACAGGAGAGAAACAGTCAAATATCCTCAGGGTGAATGCACAAAACAGTCAGGTTCTCCTAAGAGGAGAGCATACTTTGAGCAATTTCTGGAGAGGAACTGCGTGCTAGCCAGCTTAACTGCTGGACTCCGTGTGTGATACTTGCTGTGAGTACCCCCCACCCCCACATGCTGAGCCATCTGCAGTATTCTAACCGCTTCTGACAAAAGCCTTTCAGATTCACTTCCATGGGTCTCAGATCGCTTCCCATGAGATGAACTTCTGAGTTGTTTGCCTGTGAATTGTTCTGATAAGTTTTTTTTTTTTTAATAGACTTTATTTTTTAGAGCAGTTCTATGGTTTTTTTTAGAGCAGGTTCATGGCAAAATTGAGCAGGAGTACAGAGAATTCCGCACACCGCCACCTCCCTCCACTATCGCAGCAGAGCGGTGCATTTGTTAGACATTCGAGGGACCTGCACTTACGCAGCATTATCACTTAAAGTTCATAGTTTTCATTAGGGTTCATTCTTGGTGTACATTCTAATAAGTCTTTTTAAAATTATAAATGTAATACATGCTCATTGTAAAGTAATGTAAACAATACCGAAAACTATAAACAATAAAGTAAAAATCATCTGTGAATATTTTGGTGAACATTCTTCTAAGTCTCTGCTTCTGTGTCTCTGTTTTTCTTCTGTCTCTTACGTACACTGGTGCATATACAAACACCATATATAGACACTTCATGCAATTGAGATCAAACAGCACATGCAGTTTTGTAACGTGCTTTTCTCTTTCAGTGTGCTGTAGACATATCCGTGTCAGATCGTTTCATCTGCATAATTATTCCTTATGGCCCCCTAGGATTCCATTGCATTCCTTCCACTGTTTAACCAGTTGAACATTTAAATAGTTTTAATCTTTTTATGATATTAACAGTTCTTCCGAATATGAAGCTCACTGTTATATATTTGTGTGCTCACTTGTCTGATTATCTTCTTAAGATAAATCCTGGAAGTATAATTGTTAAGTCCAAAGTTATGTACATTTTAATCTCTGGTGAATTTTGCTAACAGACCTCCAGAAGGATTGCAGTGATTTACATAGCCACCAAAAGTACATATTTTTTCCTAGCTTTTTAAAGCGAGTATTGTTAATCTTTTTCATAGTGTCCCCCCTTTCCCCCTGCCTCCAGGCCATTTCTTATAAATGAAAACCAATAGTTCACTGCTTCTATTTGCATGGCATTCATTTAGGCAACGACTTTTGAGTCAGGAATGGCGGGAAGATGTAGAATTGTGTTTCAACTAAAATTGATAAGTTATTTCTCTATAATGAGAGGACTTTAATTATTTAAAGAGGTGAATAACTTCTTAATCGGTCTGCACTGTTAGCATTAGATGTTAGCAAGTGCATTCTCTAGTCTTTGCTAGCTCAACAGGTCTAATTTCAGATTATTTCTAGGTTAAAAATGGAGGCAAGACAGAAGAGAGTAGAGAAGTCAGTCAGCTGATCCTGTAGAACCTTTTTCCAGAAAGTATGAATCAGCTCTTCTTTCCAGCTTCTCACCTGCACCAAAGTAGTACCAGAGGCAAAGACCTGAGTCACATGGAAATGCACCTGCCACCTGTTCCTTATAGCCCTGCAGCTACGAGTGGTTTTTACATTTTTAAGTGGTTTAAACAAAAAAATGTTTCGAGACACATGAAAATAATATGAGATTCAGATGTTAGCTCATGAATCAAGTTGTATTAGAACATAGCTGCACTCATTCGTTTGCATGTTATCGATGGTTGCTGTGGCCCTGTGGTGGCAAAGTTGAGTAGTTGTGACAGGGCCCGTATAGCCTGCGAAGCTGAAAATACTTATTGCTGGTTCTTTACAGAAAAAGTTTGCTGAGCCCTGGTCTCAGTATGTAGAAAGGAGAAGCAGTGGGAGTGAGCATGGCGCTGCTGGTATCTTAGGCTTACTGTGAAGCCAAGTGGTTAATAGCAATGGGAAGATTTTGAACTTGGTACTTAAAGTGGAGTAGCTGTAGAGTTGGTCATAGAAACTTCTCAGCCAATCGTATTCTTTTCTGAGGAACTTCAGGACAGATGAGGGCGTTGAAATATAGAGAATGAAGTGACCTTCCCAAATAAGTTAACTTGTGGTCAGATTGGCAGCTCAGTCTGGTGGAAAAAAAAAAAAAAGAAAAGAAAAAACCTCTTTGGAAGTGTATTTACTCCCTTATTTAACCCCTGTTTCTGAAGCTTTTACCATGTGCTTTTACCACTGTCCTACGTTCTGGAGCACTGAGTTTGGCATATAATGTGTGCTATTGTATAGATTACTGGCGATATACACCATGGAGATTTTTGTTTGTGGAATAAAAGAATACTGGAAGTGCCCTAAATCTTTGCACAGGTGAGAAATCTGAGTGTGAAGTGGCTTGCTTGATGGCTTAAAGCTGTCAGTCCTGGAGTCTGGCCTAGAGTCCAAGCTTCTTGATTGCCTATTCCATTCCTTTCCTGCTAGCAGAGCCCAGAGGTTCTTATTCTTTTTTATGTTGTGGGCCCTTTTGAAAATCTGCCCAGAAAATACACAGGTGCGCAATACATGTACAGTATGTGATATATGGTATATGATATATAGGGTTATACGGAATCCTTAAACATCTATAGCCCAGTGTTAAAATTTCTTTTTTTTTTTAAAAGAAGGATTTATTTATTTATCTAATTTTATTTATTTATTTGACAGAGACACAGCGAGAGAGGGAACACAAGCAGGGGGAGTGGAAGAGGGAGAAGCAGGCTTCCTGCTGAGCAGGGAGCCCGATGCGGGACTCGATCCCAGGACTCCAGGATCATGACCTGAGCTGAAGGCAGACACTTAATGACTGAGCCACCCAGGTGCCCCCCAGTGTTAAAATTTCTAATTTAAGAATAGAATAAGTTATTTTGTTGATCCATTGAATGTTGATTGGGACACCTACCTCAAACCTGTGAACGTTTACTGAGCATCTGTCGTTGGGAGATTTTCCAGATTTATCTGTGTAGTTGTAGGTATGAAACTTAAAGTAATTCCAAAAGAGAGGTTCGAGGGTTAGTCAGTGCTGTCCTTTGGTAACCATGGCTGTGGTCCTGGACTTTGCAGGCTTGGGAGGCCCACCTGTTTAGTTTTTAAATTTGTATTTTAGGATTGCCTACAAGTTTGCTTATTATAGTAAAATGTGCCACCATATTTATTTTTCTTATTGTAGAATATTCAGAATATTTCAGATACAGTGATGTATTTATTTAAATAGTTCAAAAAAGAAGCCTTTGGTTTTCTAAAGCAATCTGAGAACTGAAGTAGTTGGTACCAAAGATCCATCTTTGTATGTAGCCTCCAGAAAGTTATTTCTGTGGGGTGGCAATTTTACAGCCCTTAACAAGCCCTCCAAGTATCTAATCCTGTAGCTCAAGAACGACTGGAATGTGAACATAGCAAGAAGAAGGTGTGGTATTTTCCAGGTAGCAGTGTTAATAACTTATGAAGATGTAACTTTCATTAAATATCTTCACTGAAATGCTCACACACCAAGCGAGGCTGTCCTTTTCTTCTTTATCTTCACTTTGCGATAAGGACAGCAATCTCCTCATAGGTTTGTTTGGCCTCAATTGAGATGATGTTTATGAAATTACTTGATATAGATTAATTTGGCTTAGTAAATATTAGTTGAACTTGAACATAAAAACACTTGAATGATCTTACAGAGGACTAAAAACATAATATATATTTGTAGTTGAGTACTTTTAAAATGAGTATCAGTCTTCATTTTTGCTTAGAATTTCTTTCTCTTCTGGGGCACCTGGGTGGCTCAGTCGTTGAGTGTCTGCCTTCGGCTCAGGTCATGATCCCGGGGTCCTGGGATCGAGTCCTGCATCGGGCTCCTTACTCAGCGGGAGGCCTGCTTCTCCCTCTCCCACTCCCCCTGCTTGTGTTCCCTCTCTTGCTGTCTCTCTCTCTGTCAAAAAATAAATAAAAATTCTTAAAAAAAAAAAAAAAAAAAAAAAGAATTTCTTTCTCTTCTACCGTTAGAGAGCATGGGCTGTATTTTGAACCAAAAGCCTAGAATAACTGTGTGGGGGCGGAAATCCTGAAATTGAATTCTGCAAGCTGAGTTATTGTTTACTTATGGAGACGCATTGGAGGTAAATGCTCTGCAAGTTGGGCTTGTAGAGATGTTAGCCTCCTCTCTCCCCTTTACTCTTTTTGTCAGTCTCCACAAATGGTAATAGATATTGTCTGTCTTCTAGGAACAGGCAGGGAAAGTGGGAAATGGTGTATAGAGCAAAATATTGGAAATTCCAACAAGCTAGGTCCCCAGAGAAATAAAGATGGAAAGGAGCCTTGGGAGCGTGAACTTCCAGGAGGGGTTCTGTCCCACCATTAATAATGTGTTAGAGCTCTTTGAAGGGCAAGTCCAGAGAAGACCCAACAGAATGGCTTTATCACTATAGACTCTTAATTTTGGGGGGGCTGTTTGGATGCATAAAAGACGTATCTCTGCATGAGAGTTGATTCAGTATGAGGAGGCATCTTCAGTGTCCTGTCAATTCCTGGGAGTGATTTCTTTCAGAGTAAGTTGGTTACTGTAAGTTGAGAGTGGGTAAGGACCTCATAGGCAAGCAGTTGAGGATTTGAATGATGTACATTTGCATTAACTGAATGAGAATTTTTTTCAATTTATGAGTTTGAATTAACATGTGTAGAATAGAACAAGTAAATGATAAGGAAGGATCTAAGCGAAAACTCTCAAAACTGTTTAACAGTTTGGTTTGTTCTTTGCAAAACATCCTTTATGTGTCAGGAAGCTTTAATTTTGATGCGTTTTTAAATTGGAGTATGTACTAAATTTTGATTTTATGACTATTTCAAAATGACTGATTAAATTGAATGGAAGTTGAGTGGTATGAAGATTATGTTTTCTTTGACAAAGAGTTAATATCCAGTCTGTGTTCAGTGGTAAGGGCAGAAAGGAGATCCGGCCTGGATGACGGAGGGAAGGTGAAGGATGGGAGGAGGGGTTTGGAAAGAGGAAAATTGAAATGGAGGCATAAATGAGGGGACCAGGTTTGAATCTTGGCTCAGACTTTTAGTGTCCTTAGTGTTCTAGTAAAATTACCAACCTTCCCTGGTGTCCTGTTTTAAAAAGGGGCCTTAGTAATATTTCATAGAGTTCTTGTAAAGGTTAAATAAAATAACATATTAAGCATCTAGCCCAGTGCTTGGGGTGGAGGTATTCCTCCTTGAGTTCTTTTTCTCCAAGCAGGAAATTTCCATTTGAAAGTTAATTTGTAAAAGTTGTTTGCATATACATAATCAGGTGCCCTTGCTTTGTTAAAAGGGACTGTTTTATAGATTGGGTCAGGAAAAATTATTGATTATATGAAAATATTTTTTGGTCATTATACAGATTTAGAAATAGATTTGTTGCATATCATTCGTTGAGTCTGAGCTAGAGTGGGAGTTTTAGCTGCCTTTGCATTATCTTTGTGTGAAAGGAAGGGATTCTAGCTGGTTCTCCACTACCCGAGCCTAATGGTGTTGCATCACTTTTGCTGTCTAGAAGTGGTAGTTAACATTAAGCAGAGTGCTGTCACATCTTAACATTTGGGTTCTGCATGTCTGTCACGGAAGTGAATTCTGATTGGAAACCAAGGTTTGACCAACTAAGGTAGAAATTGTATAAAAACACATTTTCATCCCCGTTCCTAATTCTAAGGTTAGACTCTCAATAAAAATGAGAAAGCTACATATGTTTTTAAAAAAATGTGTGTGTGACGATGATGGCAGGAGAAGGAGCGTCAGCAGGCCTCGGCTTCCTTTAGTCACACTTGGGCTTTCATGCTGGAAACTAACTTGCTCTCCCCACCCGCATCCTTTTTTACTTAGAGATTATACTAAGTCAGTGGAGGAAAGGCAGAAAATTCAGATAAGCAGAAGAAAGAAAATAAAATGATGGGTAATCCCACTTTTCAGAGAAAACCGTTACTAACGTTTTCATGTATTTAGTGTCAGGTTATTTTTCTCTTCATGTATTCCTATGTTTAACTTTTTTTAAAGATTTATTTATTTTAGAGAAAGAGACAGAGAGAGCATAAGCAGGGGGAGAGGCAGAGGGAGAGGGAAAAGCAGACTCCCCGCTGAGCTGGGAGCCTGACGTGGGGCTCGATCCCAGGACCCCGGGATCATGACCTGAGCCGAAGGCAAGATGCTTAACTGACTGAGCCACCCAGGCACCCTCATTGGAAAAATTCTTATGGGATACAGAAATATGTAACAAAATAAAAGATTCCACATAAACCAACTAATGATTTACACAAAAGTACTTTTTAATGCCTGCTTAGTATTCTTCTGTGTGCATGGATTATCATCCTGAGCTGATCCATTGTGTTTTCCACTTAGCAATTAATGGGAAAGAGTCTGTAATAAACCACCCTGTTGGGAATGTTCTTGTACATACATCTTGGTATAATTGCCAATTATGTCATGAGAATAAATTCCTATACGTGTATATGCTGGCTAAAGTGTGTGTATATTTTAAAGCTTTTTTTTTGTCATGGACTGCTAAATTCCATCCAAAAAATGATACCAGTTTATTCTCTAATCACTGTTTGGGGGGATGTTTGCCTTCTAATTTTTTTTCTCTTAAAAATTTCTTTTTACTAGTTTGATAGGTAAAAATTATTTAATTTGAAGTTATTTTTTGATTATTAAATTTCTAGTTTAGTTTAATTAATTTAACTGACTTAAACTAATTAAAAGTAAATATTTTTTTCATGAGGTTTTGGCCATGTGTATTCCTCTGTGAATTATTTTTGCACATTTACAAAAATTGAGGTGTTCATCTTTTTCTATGAAGTAGGTATTTTAGTTTAAGTATGACTTAGCAGATGCTTTTATCCATTTTGAAACAAAATGAACCATACATAAATATGGAATTCACTCAAATGGGCCACAGAGGTCTCTGTGTTGACCTGGGAGCCAGGAAATTCGGGCACAGCTGGTACTGTTATCCTCAGGTTGGTGGGCAGACTTGGTGTCTCTTCCCAGCTGCCGCCTTTGACTGTGTGGGGTTTTCCAGCACCATCTTTGTTCGTCCCATTGATTTCTGGATCTGTGTCAGTGTGTCGATGGGGAGTGAGTAGGACTCTGCCGTCCACTGTGATAAATCGAAACAACACTTTTGATCCCTAAGTTAGTAAAAAGTAACTAAAATGGACTGCCAGTGTTAAAAGTACAGCTACTCCCTTTCCCTTATCCCGTCATGCTGGCAAATGTGACGGATGTCTCTTAAACATTATAAAGTAAAGCCCCTTCTATTATTTTGGTGTGTGAAGTGTCACTTTAAATCTTGCATTGTGATGCTGTCTCTTCGTAACATACCATTTGGGGACTTCCCTTTCTCTGTTTGCAGGGAGGGGAGTGTGTGTGCATTCACGTGTGTGTGTGTGAGCGGAGGGTGAATGATAGTTTGAAAAGAGGTCTAATGCGACACGGATAACTTTTCTTTAGAGTGGTGCAGGTAGATGTTCAGTAGAGCCAATTTCTGAATAAGCTCGTAGGGGAGACTTACAGGACATGGTATGGTGCCTGTCACATAGTCCGTGCTCATTACCTGATGGCAACGACACATTCGTGTGTAACATCATCCTTTCATCCTTTCCATAGTTATTCATTGAGAGCCTACTCAATGCCAGGCTCTGGTCAAGTCTTGGGAGTGCTCCTGTCAGTGAAAAGGCTGACGTGTCTTTTCTTCATGGAGTTTATGCTCTGGTGTGAGGATGCAGCCACTAAATAAAATAAGGAGATGATCTCATACTTTAAAAGAGCATAAACGCTATGAAGAAAAATAAATCGGGGGTATGGCTGGTGGTTGATGAGAAGAGAAGGATTTACGGTTTTAACTAGGATGGTCGAGGAAGGTGCTGTTAAGTATGGTCGGGGTCAGGCAGATTGGGTTTAATTAAGTGGGTGACTTTGGGAAAGTCCAATTGAACTTTTGATCCTCAATTTCCACATGTTAAGAAAAGAAAGACACAATGAACCTGCTACATAGGGTTAAATGAGATGATACGGAAAGCATAGAGCATTGTGCCTGACATCTGACTCCCAGCAGGAAAGAAGCATGGTTAGTACACAGGAAGGTGGGTGCTGCTCCCCGACAGACACAGGCTGGGATACACAGGCATGCTCAAAGGGCTGGGAGTGAAGTGTGAGAGCTTTGTTGCAGAGGGAAGGCTGTGGTAAAGAAGCGTAATGTGGATAGGAGAGAAAAGAAGAAATGAGTGGGGGAGTCTTGGCTGTGTATGTGGAGGGAACAAGTTGAAGCATTGAGGTTCTTTCCTTTCTTCCTAAAGAGAAAGTAAGAGACTTAGTTCTTTTGCTTTATTTTTGACAGTTCTTTCACCAGTTGATCCTGCAGTTCTATTTCAGTGCCTAATCAAGTGTTTTACAGTCTAGTTTGGGGGAAGTAAAAAAAAAAAAAAAAAAATTAAAAAAAAAAAAAAATATATATAAATACATACACATATGTATATGTATTTATATATGTGTATATATAGGTATGTGTGTGTATACAAAGATAAAAGTTAAAAATAGTTGCTGAATAGATTTTCTTTAAAATGAAGGAATGAGAAGTGCTGGAAGCATGGCAGGGGTGGGTGGGGACATTGACTGAGAGTGGATGAGTAGGTTTGATCTGAGTCCTGAAAGAGGGGTCAGGTTTCCCGTCTTTTCTTTGGAAGGACACCGATACTTCCTGGAGTATGTTCCATAGTACCTTAGTTCTAGCAGATGATTAGGTAGAGAAGATTTGGAGGGTCAGCTGAGGTTGCAAAAGCATCATGTGGGCGCCTGGGTGGCTCAGTTGGTTAAGCGACTGCCTTCGGCTCAGGTTATGATCCTGGAGTCCCGGGATCGAGTCCCACATCGGGCTTCCTGCTCGGCAGGGAGTCTGCTTCTCCCTCTGACCCTCCTCCCTCTCATGCTGTCTCTCATTCTCTCTCTCTCAAATAAATAAATAAAATCTTTAAAAAAATAAAAAAATAAAAAAAAGCATCGTGTGCCATCACCCATGTTGAGGTTCACACCTACACGTTCACTTACTGAAGCAAAGGGACCCGCGGAACCGTGTAGTCCGGCAGGACAGGGCCCTCCCTGCACTCGACCTGCAGAACAACCCAGAACACTCAGGGGACCTGGGTGCATGGGGTGCTGCTGGAAGCTCACTCTTCTTTTCAAGTTACATTTAGGGAATAGAGTTATCACTTGTCTTCGTACGCAGACAGTATTTGTAGAGCATTTAGAGATCATTACACATATTTGCTGTAGGTGTTAAAGTTTAGGAGAAAAAAAGGACTCCAGCCCAGATAGAGAAATGACTTAATGAGGATTACCATTTTGGATCTCCCCGTTTTCATCTTTTAGTTTTCTTTTCTCTGTTGCTTATTTTGTTTCTGTGAAATGTTTTGTACAATATTGCAATATGATGAATTGTTTTGAAAGTTGAAAATGGAAACATTTTAAAGACACTCCTATTTTAACAACGGCGTTTCCTCCCTTCCTCCCCCAAGGTATATTACCCAAATTTGGGATGGATGTGCATTGATGCCACCGACCCAGAGAAGGGGAATTGGCTGCGATATGTGAATTGGGCTTGCTCAGGAGAAGAGCAGAATTTATTTCCGCTGGAAATCAACAGGGCCATTTACTATAAAACTTTAAAGGTAAGAGTGTTGGAGCTGGTCTGCTGTGAGTTACTCTGCCTGCATTTTTGTAACTGACAGTAATGACCCTGGCGACCTTGAAAGGATTAGATTTGAAAGTGGTTCATCAACACAAGCAAGGTCTTTGTTTTAAATACACAGTTGCCACTGCTTTGTGTGCACCAAAGCATGAAGATTGTGTTAAATAATTACATGCTGCATCTTTGTAGATACTGATGAGTTAAGCATGTGGCAGCCACTTCCCTCCTCTTAAGATACAAATGCACGAGCCACTGTCCAAGTGGCAGATTTATCCAAGTGTAGGAGACCGTCGATAGCTGTGGTGCTTCTGTGTTAACGGAAAACACATTCTTGGTCTTCAGTGTCATGTAGCCATGGATTAGCTTTTCTTT
Organism: Neomonachus schauinslandi; assembly: GCF_002201575.2. NCBI lineage: Eukaryota > Metazoa > Chordata > Mammalia > Carnivora > Phocidae > Neomonachus > Neomonachus schauinslandi. Next base: position 9,495,264 of record NC_058406.1, read on the forward strand.
TCCCTAGATTTTATTCAGATTGGAAGTTAAACAGAACGGGTTTCTTCTTTCTGCCAAGTTTTGATTTGGAGACATTAATTGTTGAGATGAAAAGAAGAGGAAATCATTTTCTAGAGTTTGTGGTGAGGTCAGAGGTCACTGAGTACATGCAGGGCAGTTAGCATTAGGCAGCGTTGAGTGCTGCTGCATTTCTGGCGCTGGCCCTGTCTTCATGTTCTCTGGGAAGGCAAATCTGCACTGATCCTGCATGGAAATGTTCTCTAAAGAGGAGACTTGAGGCTCTAAAGATAGATGACTGTTGCTTTTTGGAATAGATACGTCTACTAAAATTGCTGCAATTCAAGTTTCTGTTTATTCACTTCCATTTAAAATTGTCCTAGATTGGGGGACAGTCCATGAAAACAAATGATCTTCATGGAGTTGAAACCTCTTGAGCAAGCGTTGAAGACAGTGGTCAGCTTTGCAGCGTGTTGAATTTTACCTGTGTGGTAGCACTGGGACTTCTGGAAGTTTAGTTAACACAGAGCTGTTTAATTCTCCTTTGCTGTATTTTTCCTGTCCTCTTTAGCCAGTTGGACTGCCCTTTGCTTCATATATACCTAAGCCCTTGCTTCCAGTCTCTGCAGGAAATGTTTTTTTGTGCTGTCATCTCATGAACAATGTCTACCACCTTCCTTCTCATTTTTCTTGCTGCTGGATTGTAATAGCATGATCTCCTAGTAGGTATTTCTATGCAGTGTGGTTACACTGCAGTTTGAAATTGGATTCAGAACTTGATTCAAGAATTCATTCATTGTTTCTCAAACTGATTTAAAGGGAGAGTTACCTCTGGTTAAACTGGTGAGGCAGAATCCTGGTGGAGATGAAATAGTAGTGAGGGGATGACTGGGAGGGGATCAAGGGAGTGGAAATGAGGCCCCAAGGGAGAGCAAGCCCAGGGTGATACTCAGACACTTCGCAGTTCCTTCATCTGACTTCCTGTTAAAACGTGTTCATTTCTGGTAGCAAATCTGAAACACTGAGAATCGAGAGAGAATGGTGTTTGGGAGAGTGAATTCTGAAGCCACACTGCTGGATTAAATCTGGGCTTGCTTTGTGACCCAAGGCAGGTCATTGGGACTTTACTAGCTGTGTAACCTTAGGCAAGTCACCTTTCTTTGCCTTCGTTCCCTTATTTGTAACATACAGATAACTATAGTATTGACCTCATAGGGTTATCATGATGATTGTCTAGGCTATTAGAGGTAGAGCTCTAGTGCCTAATAAATGCTAAATGCTAGCTGTTATTTTTGGTGAGGTATTATAGTCCTGTGGTTAGGAGTGGGGACTCTGGAGCAGATTGCCTTGTGAGCGAATTCTGGCATCTAGATGTGTGACTAGGAGAAGTTACTTAAACTCTCTTAGTTTTCTCATCTGTAAAAATGGAGGTCATAGGGCGCCTGGGTGGCTCAGTTGGTTAAGCGACTGCCTTCAGCTCAGGTCATGATCCCAGGGTCCTGGGATCGAGTCCCGCATCGGGCTCCCTGCTCTGCGGGGAGCCTGCTTCTCCCTCTCCCACTCCCCTGCTTGTGTTCCCTCTCTCGCTGTGTCTCTGTCAAATAAATAAATAAAATCTTTAAAAAAAAAAAAAATGGAGGTCATAGTCCAATTAATACAGTTGTTGTGAAGGTTAAACAAGCCACTAGTTGTAAGGTTGTGTGAACAGTCCTAGCCTAACCTGAGTATTCCCAAGTGTTAACCAGCTGTACCATTGCTATTCTTTTTACCTTTGTCTGAGGTAACATAGTTCTGTCTTTGCAGACATCCCCCAGTCCTGACCTTTGATGTTTGCTCACGTATGCACAAGACCTTTCAGATTCCTTGCTAGTGATTATCTCACTAAAATCTTCTAGATTAAGCTTTCTGTGGGTTAGGTTTTGTAAATAAATTACACGTGATGTTCCTCTGGGCTCTGTATAGCCTTCTCAACTATCACCCAGATAATTAGGAAATCTCAACACTGGTCTTGTTTGTAGTATGATTAAAAACTATTTTAAATTCCCGAAAGTTAGAAGTTGGCCTCCCACCCATTCATTCATCTCTTCATTAGTTTGATAAATATTTATTGAGAGTCTACTATGTACCAGGTATTCTTCTGTGGTAGTGAACAGAACAGACAAGGTCTCTGGTCTCATGGAACTCCAGCTTATAGAAAATGAACAATGAGTAAAATTATAATTTTAAAAAATTATATAAAATTATATAATTTTGTATCTATCCCCTGGCAGGTCAGGGAAGACAAGACATAAAACCCCCCCCCTTCCTACCCCCCTAGCATGGGAAGGAGCCAGTCACACAAAGATCTCTGCGGAAGACCAGTCTAGAAAGAGGGGCCCGGTAGAAGTAAAGGCCTTGAAGTAGAAATAAGCTAGATTTTTTTTTTTTTTTTTTTAAGGAATAGAATAAAGGCCAGTGTGTCTGGAGCAAGGAGAGGAATGGTAGATGAGGCTGGTAAGGTGGTCAGGGGTCAGATCAGGTGGGGCCTTGTGGCCCACAGGGAGAAAGATGAATTTCAGTCTTCAGTTCACCTGTTTGAGAGCTGAGGCTGTCCTGACCCGTGACTTGGAAGAGATCATGCTGGCGACTAGATTATAAGTGGCTGAGCGTTGATGTGTTGTGTATTCTTGTAATTCTGGAGTATTTCTCTTATTTTGACCTAGTGTCAGGAATATTTATTGGAACCCTTGTCTCTTCCTAATTGGTCTGGTAAAATTTCGAGTTTATATTTACTGATACTTAGATAAGAGAGTATGCTTGGGGGGCGCCTGGGTGGCTCAGTCGTTAAGCGTCTGCCTTCGGCTCAGGTCATGATCCCAGGGTCCTGGGATCGAGCCCCGCATCGGGCTCCCTGCTCGGCGGGAAGCCTGCTTCTCCCTCTCCCACTCCCCCTGCTTGTGTTCCCTCTCTCGCTGTGTCTCTCTCTGTCAAATAAATAAATAAAATCTTTAAAAAAAAAAAAAAAAAGTATGCTTGGTTCTGTAAGCCTGTCAGAACTCAAAGGAAAAGTTGAAAGATCTTAAAATCTTCTTGTTTTGTTGAACATCACAGTACAATACATAAAAAGGTTGTTTGGACTTTCAACTTCATTTTTTAAGATGTGCACTTACAGTTCTATGTTTAAGGACATAATTTTTCTTTTCTGAAATTTGACTTACAAAATCTTAAATGTGCTAAGCAGTGCAGAAGAAAAAACAATGTAGTACCGAAGCAAACAAGCACCGATTAAAATATATATATATTATTTTCCTCTTCATAAAAATCTGTTAGTTGTGTCGCTCTTTTACTATGAAGTGGGGAAGTAAATAGCTCAAGAATATAATAATCCTCTCAGCTGCTAACAGTTTTGAAGGTTGTTCAAATAGCTAACAAATCAGGTTGCTCTTAACCAGCTGTTCACCAGTTCACTAGCTATTTAGAAATGTTATATTAGAGAACAGATTCTGTTGTGTTTTATATTGTGTTTTGCAACAACAAAGGTGTAGCCTCCTAAATAAAGAGTTTGTGCTGATACTTCTCTTCACACAGTTGCTAGTGCAGTCAGTTCTGTGCAGAAGACTGCAGTGCAATGAACAAGGAAACTTTAAGCTCTGAGTCTGGTAGGTATCTTGAAAATGTCCAGTGGGTGTCTTGTAGCCAGTGTTCTGGTTATGCTGTTTGGGTTAGGGACATAATGGGAATACATCTTTTTCCTCCCTCCATTCCGTGTTTCTTTTTTACTTTGGTTTTATTGAAGACTTCCCTTATTTCTGTGAACGCTAATCATTTCAAATATTGGAGGATACTGCCATTCCATAAATATGTGATTTATAACAAAAAGATAGAGAAGTAGACTATACATTTGGAACTAGAAATAGTTTACTTAAATAAAAAGCCTGTTCCTTCAGGAGAAACAGATTTAGCACATCAGAGTGCCAAAAGACATCTGTAATGGCTATTTCAATTCATTAATAGATTATATATTAGAATCAGGTGTAACTGATTCAAGAAGGCAAATAAGAGTACATTGGTTTAAAGATAAGAAAATGGCAGGTTTTAGCCATCCTTGGGGCAGCAAAGGAAACAGTAGCTTGTTCTTTTAAAGAATTGAGAATATCTTAAAATTCGGACTACATAAACTGAGTTCTGCAGAGAATGAAACAAAATAAAGTCTACTTTCAAGGGCTTTATTTAGACGAGAAGGTACATTAAAATGAGGAACTATGCTGTTTCTAAACTGGCGTCTTAGATGGAATTCACCTGCACCTAAAACCAAGGGCCTCCTCTTCCATAATCTTAGTGCAGTGATCAAAATCAGGGAGCTAACACTGACACAGTGTTTCATTAGCTAATCTATACACCTTATTCACATTTTGTCAGTTGTTCCAACCATGTCCTTATAGGAAGAGAAAGCTCAGTTGCATTCAGTTGTAATGTCTTATCAGTCTCCTTAGTGTGGACAGTATGTCAGTCTTTGTCTGGTATAGCCTTTCAGTTTTGAGCAAACCTGTCAGTTATTTTGTAGAATGTCCCACAGTTTGGGCTTTTCTTATATTTCATCATGATTAAGTTATGGTCATGCATTTTGGGCAGAGATCTCCAGAAGTGATGATAATCTTTTCTGTGCATTGTATCAGGAGGCACAGGATGTTGATTTATCTCATTCTGAGGATACTGTTTTTACCTTTGTAATTCATGTTTTATGGGGAGATGTTTTGAGACCATGCTAATACTCTATTACACCTGAAACTTAGACCTATTAGTTTTAGCATCTGTTGATGAATCAGTTATTACTGCTATGATTGCCAAGTGGTGGTTTTCTAATTCCATTATTTGTTTTTTATTGATTAGTTGGGATCTACTTCAAGGAAGAGCTTTTTCCTTCTTATTTATTTACTTGTTCATTCATTATATTTATATCAGAATGGACTGATGGATTCTTATTTTATTCGGTGGGTTTTAGGTGCAATTTTACTTTTGTTGTTACCCTTGGAACTTTTTGAACAGGTGAGTCATTGTGAGAGAAGCCAATAAGCCATTTCCTTAAATTCTATTTAGGAATGTGATCTTTCCACTCGGTTATCTTTTTCTTCAGGATCTTATCCTAGGTGTAATCAGCATGGTGGTGGTCCATGTCCTCGCTACTCTCATGGCTTTTTCAGAGTTAATGTTTTAGGAGCATAGTACCTGTGTGGTTTTTTTAGGCATTTCCTTCTGCATTTAAAAGTTGTCTGGTACAGAGGGCAAGGCAGTGGATTCTCCTTTGGCCCCAGCAGGTTGGTGGCAGCGCATAGAGAATATAGTGCAGGGACGCCTGCGTCCTGCGTCCCGCCTCTTCTTTTAGCATTTCCGTGATATCATTAGCGGTGCGTTTATAAATGTGCAGTGACTTACAGTTCTTATCATGCTGAACTTGCTCTTGGCATCCGAAACGTACGCTGGTAATTAGCTTTCAACACTTCTCGTTCCAAACCGTCGGGTTCTTTTACATTACGCTTTACATTTCTCATGAGCCTAGATTTCGTGGGCAAAATGGTTCCGTGTTTTATTTTTCCTTCTGCGTGGGCAGTCGTGAGGCTTTGAACAGTAAGATTCGGTAAGGTAAGACAGTTTGGAGTTGACAGCAGAGCCGCAGGTCCGCCCCCGCGGCCCCCGGGGAGAGGAGGCGGGCCGGGAAGTGAGGTCCTCCCTCCAGCAGAGGGTTTGTGCCCGCGGCCGCCCAGGCCCGCGGCCGCCAAGGGTTAAGGAGCCCTTCCTGCCGGGCTGGCCTGGCTCGCCTCCCCAGCCGGGAGCGCCGCCCCCGCCCCGCCCCGCCCCGCCAACAACCGCCGCTCTGATTGGCCCGGCGCCTGTCTCTTCTGTCCCCGCAGCCAATCGCGCCGGGCGAGGAGCTCCTGGTCTGGTACAATGGGGAAGACAACCCCGAGATAGCAGCTGCGATTGAGGAAGAGCGAGCCAGCGCCCGGAGCAAGCGGAGCTCCCCGAAAAGCAGGAAAGGTAGGCGCCCGCGCCGCCCCGGCTCCCCCGCCGCCGCCGCCGCCGGGCCGGGTTCGGGCCCGGGCGGCGCCCATGGCTCTCGGTGACCTTTCCCGGCCCGGCCCGGCCCCAGCCCGCGATCCCGGCCCCCGGGCCGCCCCCCCCCCCCCCCGGGCAGCTGCTGAATCACGGCCGGACGCCGCGCTCGGGCTCTTGGCTAAGTTGGGGCCGAGAAGCCGGGCGCGCAAAAGTGAGCGGACCGAGCGCTGGGAGGGCCGGCCGAGGGCTACTTGTCACTTCGCTCGGAACCTCCGAAATAGCCGCACTCGCGGGTGGGAGCGGCGGCCGGTCTCTCCGGAGCCCTGCACACCCGGTATATTCTTAGCTTTTTGTGCTGTTCGCCAGCGAACGCGTCATGAAATATGTTCCGAGAGTGACATTTCCAGGTCCGCAGATTCGGCGGCCTCGGATGCAGCCGGGACCGTGCGGGAAGGGCCGGACGCCGCCGCTCTGCCCCGGGCCGGCGCCGGACGCCCCGCGCCTCCGCCCCGGGCCGCCCCGCGCCGCTCCGCGCGGGGCCCTGCCACTCCTCTGGGCGCGGGGCCGGGCCGGGACAGGCCCCGCCACTCCTCTCCTCTCCTGTCCTCGCTGGGCCGGGCCGCGCCGCGCCGCGCTGCGCACGATTGCAACACTCGGGGTGGGCGAATGTCTGAGCACCGCGGACCTTCTCGAAATTAGGCCACTAACAAAAATGGAAGTTGAAGAGTGTGATGTTGTGTCACTTTTGACTCAGCTCCCGTAGTTTTATTTTGTTTGACGATGTTTTCGAACAAAAGATAAAGCGTAGTCACACTTAAAAAGGGGAGGGGATAATTCTGGGTAGGAAAATAGTTTGGTTGGATGTATCCTATTTCCAGCTGGCATTCAATTCGGACAGGTTGGGTTTTTTTTTTTTTAATGAAGAATTTTAATGTGAATTCGTGAATCTTTCATAGAGCCCAGTTTGAATATACGCCAAGGCACGGTATGGTAGTTTCTTAGTCCTATAAATCCTTTTTTGTTCGTTTGGTTTTTTTGCCTGCCTTAGGTCTTACGTAAATTTTTGTAGTCGTCAGAACTTAGGGGTCCGTCCTTTACTCAGAACATTGCCAAGTGAGTTGTGGAAGTCATACTGTAAGTGAAATCATAACGTAAACGATTTTGGAAGAATGTAAAAAGAATGTTTAAAAATGTAGGCAAGAAGTCGATTGTGATTTTTTTCCATTACCTATTCTTTATATTTCACAGTGTAATGGGAATACAACTAACTTCATCCAAGAGAAAGTTGGTGGGGTCTTTTTCTAAGTACACATTTTCTTTTATCGAATGTTATTTCATTATTGTTTTAGGCCATTAAATGCTTTGATCCTGCATCACATGATCAGGGTCTAGAAAATTCCCAAGTGTTTTTTTTCTACTGCTGTAACTGAGTATTGAGATTTTTGTTGTTTTTAGGCTTAGTACCTAATTGTTTGAAACTGTTTACATATTTCAGTTTGTTTATTTAGTGTTCATTTCATTTATAAGTAATGCCACCAGCCTCTCCAGGTAAGTTGTGATTTATTTGCAGGGGCGGTATTTTGGGGGGGAGCGGGGAAATCTTTACTCTGCTACTAAGTATAACTAATGATATGTTTAAATATATTCGTAGCTTCCTAGCAGCTTCTTTCAGGTTTTTCTCTGTTCAGCATACTTTGGTGTGCATCACTTTCTGCTTTTTTATTGAACCCTAAATGTTTTTTTCTGCTCATTTAGTTGGATGTGGAGAAAAAAAACTGAAAATAAACTTTTTGTCTAATTAGTGATACATGAATATACAAATGTACATTTTTATACCTGCCTAGATTGCTGGGTTTTTACATTGAATTAAGTAGTTCATGTTATCCCTGTTATTATTTTTGTATTTACTCTGGGAAGCGTATAATCCACTGAGTCTTAGGTTTAAAGAAAATACTTGCATGAAGCTCGCTCTGGGAACTTAATAGTCTGTTTTGAACAACTTACTGGTAAAGAGTACTGAAGTTTAGAGAGTTTAAATAATGAGTCAAACCTTCTTTGCTTTTAAATTAAATACTCGGTGAAAGCTAATTTATAGCTTGCAAAGACCTGAAACGGAGAACTTTTTATTTTAACTTGGTTCTGTTTAGGTCTTGTGTGTGACCTCAGACGTTTTAAATACTTTTTCAGGCAGTGATGTCGGAGAGTAAATCAACATAAATTTCATTCAGTAGCACGTTAGCTTAGTAATTCTGCAAGCCAGGTGTTGAAGACCTGCAGCTGACAGGTAGTCTGACAGTGGACCTAACTTCGTTTTGATTATGAGGCAGGCAGAGAGAAACAAAGGGCCGAATTCTTCAGAGTTCCGGGCCTTAGCTCCCTTGCAGGACAGCTGCTGTGCCTACAGCTGTGCATTGCATGTGGCGCCTTTCAGAATTCATCACGTTGCTGGGGGATCATGGGGCGTGTTCTGGGCAGTAAAAGCCCCGCTTCCTTTACAGAGTGGCCTCTTCTCTCTCTCTCTCCGTCTCTCTTATCATTCATTCATGCAGTTCATATTTGTGAAGTCCCTGCCGTGTGCCAGACACTCTGCTAGGTTGAGTAGTGCAATGGTGAGCAGAAAAGCGGCAGTGCCTCTTCTCATGTAACCTGGAGTCTGGTGGGGGAGACCGACATTAAATCAGGAAGTTGCTTGATGGTTGGCACGGAATAGGCCCTCAATAAATGTTGGCTGATTGGCAAACAAAGACCCACACAAACCTTGTAACGAAGGAAGAGAACACAGTGCTGGGAGAACACAGTTCATATTGTCTCTGACCAGGGAGCATGCAGTTTTGCCATGGGCCAAAGATGTGCATACTTGAGGTGTTTGAAACGAGAATTTTGGATTCTCAGCTTTGTAATTCAGCCTAACTTCTTACATGTCTGAGCAACCCGTTATGAGATGGAGCATGAGAATTTCTTGGGACAGCAGGTAGAGAAGGAGGGAGGGTTTTTAGTGTCTGATGCTTCGGTTATTTTAATTTGCACCACAGGAAGATTGTGATCTTAGAAGTAACATAGAAAGGCCATAGTTAGAAGAATTTACCGTCTTCTCGATTTGTGTCCTGTTTGTTATTGTGAGAAATAGGAGATTGAATTTGCTGGTTAGCAGTAAATAATGATGGTTGGCAAAAGTTCTTTTAAGACACAGACTATAATAGCAAATTTGGTGTTGCCCTGCTCTCTCCTGGCCACAGAAGAGCCTTAGCTGAAGTTCTTTTACCCTCAAGAAACAATAGTGGCTCATACACAGGGGCTGAGTGGAAGGCATGTAAAACATGGGACTCCTGGGTTTCTACCAGGTGTGTGACTGGGGAAGTTACGTCACTTTTCTGGGGTACAGTTTCCATAGCTGTAAAAATGGGTGTTTTAACACGGAATGGTCTCTGTACTGCCTAGCTTCATGGGGTTGCTGTCAAGAGCAAACCAGACAGTAGAAGAGTTAGCGCAGCGGGCGGGTCTGTTGTAACAGTAAGTGCCACTGACACCGTGCGGCTGAGAGTTCGTGTTTCTTGCAGAGGAAGGAATGAGTTTGTGACTCATTTAATCAGTCGGTATTTATGGGGGATTTCTCTAAGCCCAGAACAAGTGGTGGGCCTTGCCACTCTGCTTTCCCATGGCAGAGCCTCGCCCTGTGCCGATTCACCCTGGTTTTTGGCCTGCTTCTGATCTATTGACTTTTCCGTTCACAACAAACTAGAGAGAGGAATTATTTATAGCAGCAAATAGTTTTTATAGCTGATAGCTGGACAGTAAAGAAGGCGGTTTATGACAAAACTGGCAGCAGTGAATTGTGAAGAGTATGTACCTCCTTCAGGTTACTTGAGAGGTTTAGATAATCCTTCATGAAAACTGTAAGTAGTCCCTGAGAATGCCAACTAGTTTATAGAATCTGTCTAGGTGACTTGTAGTCATCACAGAATGGTGGAATTAGAATCAGCTTAAAGAGGAAATGTTTCACGTGTCTCTGTAACCAGAGTCGTTCAAATAAGTCTTGGTACTGTGAAGAAAACCTCAGTTTTCTTTAGTTGCACATATGTGAAATGCTTTCTTCTCCAAAGGTGACAGAGCATATACACACTTGCAGTCAAGTTAGGGAGGTAAGAGATCCAGCTGCAAAATAATTTGGTCTGAGGCAGTTTAAGGGAAAGAAGTTAAGTGCTAACCTACTGGTGGAGCAACGAGGACTCCCGACGCCAAGAGAAGAAGGGAACTTGGCTGGGCCCACAGAAGGTGGAGAGGAGCCTTAGGGGACTGTCAGAGAAAAGTAGCAGATGTCTGGAGGGTGTCTTCTCAGCCTTATGTGACAGGCATTTGCTGTGTCTGTGTCCCACGCTATGGTAGATGCTGAAGTTACAGCAGAGAACTAGAACGACCAAGGTTCCCGCTCTCATGGAATGTACGTTCTGGCCAGCCAACAGAGGAACAGTATGAGTTTTGGAATGTTACGTGTTTGTGTGTGTGTGAGAGAGAGAGAGAGAGAGAAAGAGAGTGCGCGCACGTGCTGGTGGGGGGGGCGTGAGACATGGCGTGACTGTGGATGGGTGGCCAAGGATGGCCTTTCAGAGGCTATGACATGAATGACACGGGTGGGCCCCGTCAAGTTCAGCTCCAGGAAGAGTGACCGATTTGGATGTTCTGTCAGCAGTTTGGGGGAATTTATTGCCCCGGTCGGGGTGGGGGCATGGAAGGGCCACCTAGAAACCCATGCAAGTGTTTTTGCATCATGAAACTCCGTTCTCCAAGTGGACGTATGGGCCCCTTTTCTACCAGGCACTGCACTCGGTGGCTGGATTGGTAGGGAAGATTAGAGAGATGAGTAAAACATTCAGGGAGGAGCTTATTGCCCATCTTAATGTAGCTCAGGGCAGGTCAGGCTTTCTAGGTGTTCTAGTGTGTTTGTGTTTGGGGTCCAGGATTGGGGGGGGGTGGTAGGCAGGAGCTCCTTTGGAGAGGACATGATGCTGCTTTGTAGTGACAAAGCAGAGCACCGTGGGGAGTTCTCCTGGGGAGGACTCATGCAAAGGATATTGAGGGGAAGAAGGAAAGACCTCGTGTGAGTTGGGGAAGGAAAAACTTAGAGGGACATGGGAGGTCACAGGTCACCGCTGGTGTGACAAGAGGCTCTGATGGAGGCGTAGAGGGTCCTCGGGGGCAGAGGCGGGCAGCTCATGAGCCCTGAGCAGTGCCGGGCACTCTCCTTTGGGCGAATATTCCCGTGTGGTCTCTGCTACTGTGGTGTGCACACTGCCTCCAGATGAGGAGATGGACCCTTAGCCAGCTTGGCTGACCTGTTCAAACTCACTGCCGGTGGGTGTCACAGTCAGAACTTGAACCCGGGTTTTCTATGCTTTTTCTTCTACAGGATATACTGCTTTTCATCTGCTTGTCTATGGGTGGGCAACGGCAGCAGACGGGAGGGAAAACACTGGTTCCATTTAAAGTTACAATTAGAGGATGCGTGTGGTAAAAGCCGAGAACATGGTGGTGGTCAGCTTTGGTGGTGTTTGCTGTCCTGCTCTCCCCTAGCAGCCCACGGCTCTTTTTGAGGCTCCTTGGCCAAAGCTGAAGGGCCGAGGCCTGGCCGAATCATGGAAGCCTGCTGTGGTGCCTGAGGGTGATGGCAGATGGGCCCTGAACCTTCTGGGCGTTTGGTGGGCAGGTCCGGTGCCCACTTCCTTGCAGGGCGCTCTTCGGTAGCTCTTGTTCACAGGTTGTGGGTCAGTGGCTGGTGGTGGGACGTTCCTGTGGAAATGTGGCCCCAGTGTTAACCTGTCACGTTGGACCCAAGAGAGCAGTGTCCTGGTGTCCTGGTTGGTCCCCACTGTAGCTCTCACTTCCTTCTAGCTGGCTGATGCCTTTGGTGAGCGTTGGGTCCCATCTCTGGTGGTTGCCTGCCAGGTTGGTCGATGCTGCTGTTGTGGTGGCCTGTTTTTAAAAGGTTGATACAGCTTTGATATTTGATATTTTTTAACAGTAGGAGACAGGATTTTTTTTTTAATTTTTAATTCTGCTGCTGCTGCTACTAACTTGCTCCAAATTTAGGTAAGAAATTGGTGAGTAGTTTTGTGCCTTTGATGTTTTTGCTATTTATAACTTGTTCATAGGGAAATTGTGTGGATTAACTAAAATTTTTCAAAGCATTTTGCACATTTTTCAACTGCAGTTCAGTAGATGAACTTGGAAAAATCCTAATCCATGCCACAATTCAAAACTGCCTCAAGCATTGTGACTGAGTGTATCCTTAGGCTGTTACTCTGGTTCTCCTGTCATATGTAAATTGGAAGGTGAGACGTCCCTAATCCAGAAAATAGGTTTGATCATGATTAAATTTTCTAAAAGGAAAAAAGAAACGGGGCCCTTAATGTGGTTAGTTCAAACTAGTTTAGTTGATTTTAAAAAATTTGTTTATAATTTGAAAGTAAAAAAACAAAAACAAACCCCATAGGAGTACTAGGTTCTTCTTCAGAATTACGGATTAATTGTTTTTGAAACTCACTGAGTACTTCCTTTCCCTAGGAATCTTAGGCCGTTTCCTGTTCTGGTTTACAGAGGGGCTGCTACACACACGAACTTAGCAGAATTAGAGGAGTGTAGTCTCGTATTTGAAGTTGCCTGTGAAGAAGTGAGGGACTGGGCGAGCGCTCCAGGGATGCCGTGACGTGGGTTCTCCACACAGCGTTAGGCTGAGAGAGATGTGGGCCCGTCGCAGTCGCAGATCGGGCTAGCCTGGTAGTATCGGCTGTCACGTGACCGGTTCACGTTGTACCTGCTGCCAAGGACACGTCTGAAGTTTGATTTGATTAATGTTAATCATTTGGTTGACGTGGTTCAGGGGCTCTGAGTGGCATGGAGAAGCAAGAGTTACTCGAAAAGGCTACTGTTGTTTCTCCAAGTGAAAAAGATGAATACTGAAAGCAGCTGTTTTTCTTTATTAGCGCTCTGATTAAGCCAGTGTCAGACAGTCCAAGAGTTCTTGGTCGAATTGATTCCTTACAGTTGATTTTGATACGGACATGCCTCGTGATTTGACCCTTCTCTGCACATCCTGTCGTTAAGTGATGAATCACTGCTTTCTGTTGATGGTGAGGGTGACGGCCCTTCCTCCGTCAGCGAGTCGCACGTGTGCCCGGCACTGTGCTCGGTGCTCCGTGGACAGCACTGTTGATGCCCCTCCCGGTCGCGCTGCCGGCCCGGGAGGATGCTTATCCTCTTTCCTAGGTGAGGGAACTGGCGCTCCGACGGGTCACGTGGTTGGCCCCGGGCTCGCCTGGCTCCTGCGTTCTTCGGCTCCGCGTTGCCTAAATCCAGTTTTTATTGATAATGTTTCTGAGTAGGACAGTCATACTGAATAAGTAGCAGTGTTTTGTAAGGCTTTACTAATTAGCCAAGATGAATTTTCACTACTCACTGTAGAAGGCAGTGTGATTAAGGGAAGCCTTTGGTATTAGAAAGTGAACTTATGCTGAGAACTAATGCCTTCAGTTATTTTTGCCTTGGGGGTTTATGGATTGAATAGATTTATTGTATTCCTTTGAGCACCTCAAATGAACAGTTCTTAAAAACACTAATAGATGACATTTTTGTCCCTTGTTAGCCGTCGTCTGTTAAGTGTTTTTTTAAATGGCATTTGTTGGTTTGGGCTGCTCCTGAATGTTTCATTTTTCTCAGGTTTTATATTATTTTTGAAATCGGTTTAGAAAACCGCAAGAACAGAGTGAGACATTGCCTTGGCCTAAGTCCCTCTGCAGTGCTGATGGCTTGGTGGGGGGTTGGGGGCGAATCACTTCTAGGACCTGGGAGCTCTTGCGCTTTGTCTTCTGGGGATTTCAAGAAGATGATGATGTTCAGCTTCCTTCTCTGCACCAGTGTTCTTGTGTTGAGAATGACTGGCTGTTCCATTGAATACAATATGATGTTGAAAGTTTTCTTTTCTTTTTTTTTTTTTAAAGATTTCATTTATTTATTTGACAGAGAGAGACACAGCGAGAGAGGGAACACAAGCAGGGGGAGTGGGAGAGAGAGAGAAGCAGGCTCCCCGCTGAGCAGGGAGCCCGATGTGGGGCTCGATCCCAGGACTCTGGGATCATGACCTGAGCCGAAGGCAGACGCTTAACGACTGAGCCACCCAGGCGCCCCAATGTTGAAAGTTTTCTTAAGCTGAATGTTAGAGATCATGAACATGTTTTAATTTACATACACTCCAAAAATTAAATCTGGAAACTGGTGGTAAGTGCAGTGCTGATTCGTTGTGGAGTTAAATCATGCTTGTTACTTTCTTTCACTCTTACGTTGTGACACCATTTGGTAGGGATTTTGTCTTTTTTTTTTATTTGAAGTGTTTATTTGGGGGGTGGCTTTTTATTTTTTATTTGTTCCTTTAAGAGGAGCTCATTTGAACTGTTGGAAGCAGCACTTTCTTAAGAGGTTTTGTTTGCTCTTAAAGCTGTTCCTATTCTAGCGGATTGAATCATTCAGAAGGAAAAGCATGAAAAGAAACAAGGAAGAGGGAGCTGCCCTAACCTGCCTTTGTGCTCTAGTGAATTTTCCTCATGAGGGGCAGGGGTTGATTTCTTAATTGTATTTACCTTGCTGTAGAGTCTTTGGAATAAGTAAAAAGTTTTGAAACTTTTTTGAAACTTCCTGAATTTGTAGCAAAACATAATATGGCCTTTTCTACCTGAAATTTTTAATAAGAGTTTGGTTGACGTAGTTTTAAAGATTTGGTCTTTAACTAAGGTCATTTACGCCCCACCCCCATGCCTCAAACACACAGACCGATCGTAGTCCAGACAGACCTCTGCCTAGTAATCTGTGCTTTCATTTTCCAAAAGCAATTTCCTTTCTGTTCTATCCTTTCCTCGTTTTAAAAGGTTAAAACTTGGCACATATATTAAGAAGAAAAAGTTCTGAGGGATTATGGGTAAGAGACGAAATTTCTCAGCATTCTGAACCCTCTGCTGTACCGATTTCCTCTTCCCATTTTTGTGGTCATGACCCTAAATTTAGAAATCCATTTTGATGGAAATTTTCATACTAAGCTGGTACATGTATAGTTATTTTAAGTATTATGTATGAATATATTTTAATATACATAGAGTCTTTGAATAGTTTCAGAAGCTAGAGACTTATTCTAATGATAAAATAATGATACTGTATGTGTAGGATATATAAAAATACCAGTTTCTAAAATAAGATTATGACATTCGAAATCCTTGCTAATTTGATACTTGGAAAACTTCCATTTTATATGTTCTTACTAATTTAATTAGTATCTGAATGACCCAAACCTAATTTCATCCTTAATAAATTAACTGTATGTTACCAGTTATGTGTAGTTGCAGAGAATTATCTTTGCTTTGGTTAAAAAGAAAACCAGTAAGTACCTGCTTAGGCTAACCCCTCCCCCCCCCCCTTTCTATTAAAGCTGCGGTGGTAAACAGTCTTTCCCCTTGTACTTCTGATCCTTCCTATTGGGGCAATCTTTTGTAGGTTTCCTGAGACACCACATGCCACAAAAATGAAGACAAACTGGTTTGTTCACCCCTGTTTAGAACCCCAAAACCAACCGTGTGCAGTGTTTGAAGTTGTCATACAGTTTAGAATGGGCAACAATGTGAATTCCTGTGCCTTTTGTTATTTTAGTTTTTTCTACTGTTGGGCTTCTTAGGTTCAGTTTTCATTCTCTTGCCAGTTGGAGGGGTAGAATATGCCTTTCTGGTTCTGTATTTTTGTTTTTAACATAAGAGATTTTTAGACCCTGTTTCTCTGTGCAGTCAGGTGACTGCTGGTTTTGGGCAGAGTGTCTGAGGACCCCCGTGAGGAATGAGGGCTTTCATCTCCGCCTCCTGCCTTTGGTACCTTCTCCATGAGCGGATTAATGTTGGCGCAGCGCAGACCGAAGCCTCACATTCCTCTCCCCCCGGGGAGCACGTTCCTCCTGCAGTTACACATTGTGGATTGTAATTATTGTAGGATTGACAGTGCGGTTGAATTTGCAGTTTCCCTCTCATTGTCATTCCGGACCAATAATCAAAAGGAGTAACTAGAGATAGTCAGTCTTGGTTGGATTTTTGAACTAAGGGGCTTAAAATTTCAAATTTGCGTGTTTAAGCAGTTTGATTAGCTGCTGAATATATTGTCACAGGAAGTATCTTCCTTGCTGCATGTGATCGTGTCGTTGATAACAAGATCAAATTTGGGAGTTAAGCTTGATACTTACAGTTCTGATTCCATCAAAATTATAAATTCAAGAATTCCGGATATAAGATGTAAATTGCTGCCTGTGTGCCAAGATAAATTCAATTTATGGTTGCACGAGAGTATAGAAAATACTAAATCAAGAAGAAGTGATGCCTAACTCATGCTCTTCCTGGCCCTCTTCAGTTTTAGAGAGACAGGGATCCCCTAAATCTCATGGGCCATTGTCAGAAAGTACACGGAGTTGGTAAGCTCTGTTTTAACGGTGAATGATGATTGTGCTCCCTCCAGCTTCCAACTGTGCTAAAGCACATGAGTATACTGCCTGAGCTTCATTATTGCTTCTCTGTTAAATACAACTTGATCACTACTTTGCACATGGATAACCTGTTTAAAATGAGCCTGAACTGTGTGTCTCTGTTGTGGGGAGGCGAGAAGGGAAAAACTGCTGACCCAGCTCTACCTCTGAGTTCTGGGAGATGTACGATGTGTGGACTTTATTGTGAACATGGCCTTGGAATTCGGAGGCCAGGTTCATATCCCAGCTCCACTGGTTAATAGCAGTATGACTTGGGACAGGTTACTCCACATGTTTTGCTCTTCAATTTACCTGTCTGTAAAATGGGGATAAGATCTGCCTTGCAGGATTGCTGTGAGCATCAAGCGAGAGCCTCGTAGGAATATGCCTGGTACACTGACCTTGGTCCGTCCCATTTTAATTGGTGGGCACTGGCAAAATTAGCTCTGTGATAACTCTGTCCATCCTTTGGCTTATGGTGGCCCTTCTGAAAAAATAAAGGAATAGTTCCAACATCTTCTAACACGGCTTATTAAAATCCATATGTTTCGGTTTGGTGACACAAAGTGAATTAAGTATAGATTGAAAATTAGGTAAGATGGTCTGTGGGTCTGCAACTAGATACACATCATGGCATTAGAGAACTCATGGGCTAGAGACCTGCTTCTCTCTTAAAAGCTGTCTTGTTTTTGCTTTCGGCTCAGGTCATGATCCTGGAGTCCCCGGATCGAGTCCCACATCGGGCTCCCTGCTCAGCGGGGAGCCTGCTTCTCCCTCTGACCCTCACCCCTCTCATGTGCTCTCTCTCTCTTATTCTCTGTCTCAAATAAATAAATAAAATCTTTAAAAAAAAAAAAAAGCTGTCTTGTTTTACTAGTTACTCAAACTAGGACACCTGTGGTTACATGGATTGGTGGATTAGATAACTCCTGGAATTTGATTTGTCGCTTGTGCCTGGGCAGAAGTAAACATGTTTGACTGTTTGCTTGTTGCCCAAATGAAGGGTTTGCTGTTTTCTTCTTGTTCTCCTGTCTTACCTCTATGTGGTCCAAACCACTCGTGACTACCGTACTGTTGTGACCAAATTTTGTGTGGTTGACATTTTGGATGAATTTTGGGTACGTTTTCTTAGACATTAAATTATCAGGCAGCCCTGAAAGTAACTGTGTGGGAGCAATTTCCGTGCTGCACGTGACAGATTAGAAAATCTGTCATTTTACATCTTCCTGGATATGCAGTCAGGAAAAAACATGTGAGAGTCGTTTTCTTGCGGGTTACCAGGGAAGCTGACGGTATCAGTTTTAAGGAAACAAGTGTCCTGATTTTCTGTGCAGCATTTTTATTGAGCAGTCTAAGGAGTGGAGTCTTTTTGGGGGTCACACAGGTGTACCCCTCAATATGTATGTTTGCATGAACTTAGAGCTGGACTCTGTGATGACACACAGGTTCATGAGCCTCCAAGTGTGGTTATGTCTCTTTGTGACTACCGGGGGAGAGGGACCTTAGGTGTTGCCTGATTTTCAAAGGGTGTCTAAGGTTTCTTTCCCAAAAGATTAAGAACCATTGAGTGAACTGTTAATGTTTAGACAGTTGGTTAGAAGCAATAAAATCAGTAGGTTACAGATTAAAAAACACTGAAATGTACTCACAGCTTCTGTTAGAGCATTACTACTGTATATTGATGGGTGCATTAGTGAGTGTTTGAAGCACTCAGTTAAACTTCTGTCCTCATTGGACTTGTACATTTCCATAGTGATACCTGGGTGGGATCGTGTGAATCACTGGAGAACAAATGAACAAAACAAATGGATGAATTCGGAATTGTTAGTGGAAGCAGAATGTCATTGTCTTTATAAGAAGGAACATATGCTGACAATTGAGACTTGTAGGCGTGGGGTTTCTGTAATTTGTTTTGTAGAATCTACTGTGGGTAATCCTTACAATTGATTCCATTGATTCCGTCTGTGTCAGGCACTGTGCAGAGTTCTTTTTGTGCATTATCTGACGCACTCCTCCTGATGACAGTATCCGGTAGTTGTCACTAGTGTGTATTATAGCTTGTTCCTGTCTGCCTTAACCAGGATCATTTCTCCTTAATCAGATCATGGCCCAAGGCTGCACGGTATAGTTTCAGTTTTGTGGATTTCAGTTTTTGTGGGTTTGTGCCTTTCGAGAACCCGTTTTATTCCGAGTACCACCCCAACACACCGGGGAGGGACAGAATCTCATTTAAGTTGGGGTCAGGTCTTTGCAGGAAAGATGTATGACTTTGGGGGCACAGGAACCTTTTGGGAGCAGGTGAAATGAGTGGAGTGAGAGGGAAACCCTTCTCCAGCCTTGGGCACTGGCCTAGGAAGCAACTGTTGAAAATTCTAGTCCTTGGTGAGCCCTTGCTCCCAGGTTTCTTTGTTCATTGGGGGGGGGCGTTATTTTATCCCTATGTTGACGAAAGAGAGAAGCATCAACTCGGGAGAATGTGGCTTAATCCTGGGAGACCAGCACTGAGAAGATTCGGTGTTTCTGAAAGGCTGCCGTGTCAGTGCTTGGGGTTCCATGGCTTCCATGCCTCAGGAGGGCCCCAGCTGTGCATGTGTCCTTGCTCTACCTGGCTGGATGGAGATTTACTTCATCCCCTCCCCTGTCTCTCTGTGTCCCTTCCCTCCCTCTCCCTACCTCCTTGGCCTTCCCTCTTCCTGCTTTCTTCCTCCCTCCTTTCCCCTCCCTCATTTTTATTTTTAATGAGATTCAGATTCTCTTGAACATCTTTTCCATTCAACATTTGCTTCTTGTTGACATTAGGTAGGGCCTTTCTGCAAAGGGACTTAACTTTTCACAAAGTTGGACGTAACTTCAGTTTTAAGTTCCTTTGGGGCAGACATCTTTGTGGCCTTATATATATTATTTCTAAATGTGTGTGTGTGTGTGTGTATACATATATTCATTCCCTATAGCTTTTAACAAAGTGTCTTGTAGATATTAAGCATCCAAGAAAAATCAAAATACTTCTGTTTAACCATGGTTCCAGAAACTTTACAAA
The DNA here is from genome assembly GCF_002201575.2 of Neomonachus schauinslandi. Taxonomy (NCBI): domain Eukaryota; kingdom Metazoa; phylum Chordata; class Mammalia; order Carnivora; family Phocidae; genus Neomonachus; species Neomonachus schauinslandi. The sequence continues at coordinate 9,514,868 of NC_058406.1, forward strand.
GTATTTAGAGGGAAAAATTCTTATCTTGCAAGAATTGAGCTTGAGCTAAATTTGAACAGTAGTGTGATAGAGGCTAGTGCACCTGAGTGTGAGATGTATTGTCAAATAGGCTAGTTAGTATGATTTTGTTCTTAGGTGCAGATCTTAAAAAATCTTGAATTTAAATGTAAGTGGTGACTTAAAAAATAATTACTTTATGAGGAGAATACATTTTAGTTCCTTCTCTACTTGAATCTGAAAGACAGCATTTTGAGTTAGCAGAGTGGGCAAATTTGTGCTGGTCTGTGTGCATGCATAAGCCCCCAGAGGTCTAGGCCCTTCCCTGGTGGAGCGTTTGTAAGTTCTGATAGAGGCACGTCTGCAGGTGTGGAGGAATCCAGAAGACAGTTGAGGTCTTGGAAGAAAAGAATGAGATTGCTTAGCAGTAGTGATGTATTAATAGTCTTAAAAATTATACTGGAATAAAAGTGTCCCACGGTAGATCCAAGTGATGAGTAGTTTAGTATCTCTGTAGATTGTTTTATTTTTATAACCTGTTTCTTAAACCTCTATCAGAACATGGCCTTTTAATTTCACATTTTTAGGAGAAGCAGAAGAAAAGCCAGGAAACAATACTGTCATGATGATCACGGTTGACTGCCAACACGTTGACCCTTCCCTTATGCCTGGGAGGCACTCAGCATGGTTATTTAAATTAGATTTTTGATTTAAATAATGAGGGATACAATAACCAAGTGCAGTGAAACGAGAAAAAGAATACAAGGTGTGTGGCTACTCAAAAGGAGGAGGGAAATTAACTTTTTGTTGGAAGTCACATGATGCACAGGGAAACAAGTTGAAGACGACCTGCCGAACAGAAAAGGTTAGTGGTAATTTGAATGCTTGAGCAGTGTCGACTGTTCAGTAATGTCTCTTCTGACTATTTTACACCCCCTTTAAATGTGTGTCTGTTGTGAATTTTGATGTTTTTTTCTGGACACTCAGACTAGGTGTACAAGTAGGAGATAGGGAGAAGAGAAGCACCTCAGTACTTCCTGCTGTGTAGGCAAAGTAGACCATTGAGACCTTTTCCAAACTGTACTGTTATAAAATTGCATATGTTAATCTCAACCAATAGTGGCCATTTTCAGTTGCCTCATTAATTTTGCCTTTGTTAGGCATTTCTTTCAAAAATAATGTATTCATTAGTTTTTTTCCATACTGTAGCCAAATGTTCATCTAGAAAAATGAGAAAAAATGAACACATAAACAGGTATCATACCTTCCTTAGTGATATGGCTTGACCACTGTTCCTCTGAGCATTTCTGTAAACAAATGTAGATAATGATTTTAAGTGTTGTAATGGTGTCTTCTCTCAGATTTATATCTAGATTTCATTTCCTGAAAGTATTTTTAATCTGAATTTCACAGTTCATTCATCAGGATATAGTATCGTAAAATTTATCATAAATGACTTTACTTTCAGCTGAGGATAACCAATTCTCGAGGGTGTGGCCGTGTGTTCTGTTTCAGGGGGTTGCCAGGAGCCGGCCACACACCCCTCCCTACGCAGCTCCCAGTCCCTGTTTGTTTGGCCTCGGGGGACTGACTCTTAAACTGGAGTTAATGTAGTTGCCAACTCACGTTTTATATGCAAGATTTTCAGACTTCAGATATATTTTTTCCCCTGTAAGAGAAAAGCTACTGAAGATCCCTGAGAAGAATCCTAGAAATTAAAATAATTATAAAGTAGACAGGCTGGCAGCTTGTTCGAGTTTCAGAGGTATTTGTTAGTCTCTAAAATCATTTTGCTCATGCCACAAGACTTTGAGGTTCCAAAGAGTATAAGGAAATGTAGTGCTTTCTCGATTTGAATTTATTAAAGTTTATTTGGGGAGCCTTCTCTGGTATTTGGAATTATCCAGTCAAAGCCACTAAAAGCCTTTTTTAGAGAAATTAAAAGCTCCCTTCAGATGTGATCCTTGCTGTTCCTCCCCTGAGCTTGGCATGTGGAAGAGTTGTGGGCCAGACCCTCCACAGGGGCCAAGGCTGTGCACTGCCGCCCCCCCCCCCCCCCGCGTGCGACGCAAGCATCCCAGGAATTTACACTGGGATCTACGGCTCTGAAAAATCCAGAACTTTTCCATTGTTTCTGTTGGAAGCAAAGCCTAGAGTCCTGTTTTAATACTATGAGCAACTTAAAACCAGAGAGGTTTTATTTTTATAATTTGTCTCCAGGATTACAGATGGCTCTCTTGGCTAGTCTGACTACAGAAAAGGGTTGAAATTATGCCCAAACTGCTTAACAGAATTTTTTTTACTGTCAGGTACATTTTCAAGTTAAGTATAAAATAAATGTATAGGAAATATATAGCATATTACTTTCATGAAAACCAGTTGCTGCACGGCCTCTTGCTGCTTCAAAATGTTCTCTCCCAAACACTGTGGAGAGGCGGGGCTAGACTCTGAGTGGCTCGTCTTCCCCCAGTGTCACCTTGGGCAGCCGTAACGGCCACTCTGACCATCTGATGGACACACCCCGTCCCATGTGCAGCTGGGCTGACCTTTGCCGGAGCCTTTCTGGCCATGGTTTTGGAGGCTCTGGTCTCACCTTGGTCCTGCTGCCCAGTTCCCGCTCTCCCTGACTGTGACTTCTGCTGACTTTACCAAGTCATTATCTTCCGGTTTTCTTTTCTAAGCATACATTAAAATTTTTGAAATGGACTGTTAATTCCTTGTGGAAAACTTATTTTCATATATGTTTCCAGCTTCTTTCCTCCATCAGCACCAACTGCAGAATGTTAACCACCCCCAGATAGAAAACTGCTGGCGGTCTGACTCTGCTCCCTTTACCAGCTCCCACAGAACATCTCGGTCATCATTCTTTCAGCCCACGACTTGACTGTCATCCACCGATGCCCCTTTCTCACTACCTGGTCTGTTAGAGATTGTGCGTGCGCGTGTCTTTTAATCCTATGAAGAGGTCATTTAACAAGAACTTTTATGCTTTTTAACATTTTTTAATTTATTTTTTAATTTTTTTAAGTTGGCTTCACACCCAGCGTGGGGCTTGAACTCACAACCCTGAGATGAGAGTCATGTGCCCTACCGACTGAGCCAGCCAGGCGCCCCTGAACTTTGTGCTTTTCTCCCAGCCAAGCCTTTCACCTTGCCTGTGAACTCGGACTTACCTCTGAAGCTGGTGTTCTGAGAGCTGCTGTCAGGGCCGTGCCAGCCTGCTGTCCTTGCCTTTCACAAATTTGAAAAGCTCTGTTATTGACTTTATGTTTTTATGATAAATTTCTCAAACTTGCCTGCAATGCAGATGGCACCGTTAATTATCTCTTTTAAGGGTGAAAGAATTAGGGCCCAGAAAGTGTCACTCACAGCAAGGCCTCTAGAACACAGTGGACAGAATAGTGAATTGGATGGGAATAAAAGTCCCAGTTTTGCTACCAACTTGCTGTGAGATTTTAGACAACTCCTATAATGAGATAAAGCTTCAAGAGGCGTGTTTGTGGAGTTCGGGGAGCAGATAAGACCACCTTTGAGGCTCTTTCTGCTTCAAATCCTAGGTTTTTCTCTCTTCCCTTTTAACATAGCCCATTATTCCCGTGTCCCATGTCTGTTCTGTTCTCTTAAGATGTGTGCCCTTGGCTTAGCCTTTCTTCAACCTTGTATGAAAGCCCCCAGTCTTCAGATTTCCTATGAGGGACCCTGTCAGCTGAGGGCAGGGAGGAGGGGAAGATCCTGCGAACGAATGGTCACAAAAGGAGGAGATGGTAGATGGTGGTGTCACAAGGCTGGGGAGAGGAATCTTAGGAATGAATGTCAGACCTATGAAACTGTCAGACACGGAGGGAAAACCTGGGGCAAATGAAGCCTAAAGAAATGTGGGGTTTCATAGTCATGAGATCAGAGGTAACCTTGCAAAGTGGTGCTCCATTGGAAGGGGAGTAGATGGAGGCGCAGTGGACAGAGGCGCAGTTGCCAAGATGAAGGGCTCAGCGAGAGGCGAGGCACTGGAGGGGGCAGGCACAGCCCGTCCTTTGCGGGGGAAGTCCTTCTGGGGGGTCCTTCAGGGGTTCCCTCGGGGAAGTCTGTGGAGGCTCCTGTTCAGGGCAGCTCATGTTCTTGATGACCTTTCATGGTAAGAGCTCAGAGATGGGGTCTCACCTGGTGTGGAATCAACTGTGTATCTGAGTAAGGTGGTGAACTCCCTACGCAAAGATCAGGTAGACCTGCTTCTGTGCGCCAGTACTGAATTCTGATTTTTATACCTAGGAGTCGGGTAGCTCAGTGAGGAGGCAGCGCACGTAGAGTTACATAGGGTTCTAAATTTAATTCACTTAAATCACGAAATGCGGGAGCCTTCACTGTTGTGATGAATTTTTAATGTAACTTGAGCATGCCTTCTAGAATTTTGTGTTTTCTCTGAAGCCTGCACATTTTTAAGTGAAACATTATTCTGTAGAATTTGCTAGTGTTTGACCAGTTTTAGTAGATAGTAGAACACAGTCCAGACCTAGGTTAAATTATTTATGTGATGCTTCAGGCAATTTTGATTTTGCAACTTGCATCCCAGGCACCAGAGGTATAATGCTAGACATTATCTATAAAGAGTAGCCGTTATGACTGTTGGACTTCTCTATAATGGTAGTTATTTCACTAGAAAACCCAGTTTTATTGGTACCTTTTAATGGTGAATCATATTTGCTTAGATTGAGGTTCTGTGTCTTAATTGACTGATTAGCATTGACTGATAAGTGTTTCTGGCATCAGATAACATTGAAATGGTAAAAAAAAAATTTGCACTCTAATTTGATTCTTGTTCCTTTCCTATAAATGCAGTGGACGTGTCTCTACCACTTTTCTTTCATTTGCCCTTGAAACCAAGTGAGACAACGCATAGAAAGTGTTTTGTAAGGGCGCCTGGGTGGCTCAGTCTCTTGAGTTTCGGACTGTTGGTTTTGGCTCAGGTCATGATCTCAGGGTTGTGGGATTGAGCCTTGAATGGGGGCCCCACGCTCAGCAGGGAGTCCGCTTGGGATTCTCTCCCTCTCCCTCCACTCCTTCCCTGCTCATGCGCATGCGCTCTCTCTCATAAATAAAATCTTTTAAAAACAGAAATTGCTTTGTACAGAATATGGTATTTTTACTGTGTCATTATTGGTCTTAAGAAATGTAGTAGCAAGAACACCTTTAGCATCATCATCCTTGTGGGTTCATTCTGGCTCTAGAGCTAATTTAGTTGTGTGACCTTGGGCAGATGACTTCACGTCTCTGGTCCTTGGGTATCTGTAAGATGAGAGGCGTGGATGGGGACGTCGGGGTCTTCGGCAGAAAGTGGTAAGAGCATCTGTTTTGCGGCGCGGGCGTGGCACGGGCCTGAGAGTAAGTATACCGAGTGGGTCCTCCTGTCAGCGGCTGAGAACACAGTTAAAGATTAATTTTTTTAATTTTTATTTTTGTGTGTGAGAACCTTGATGCAGTAGGTAACTGCTCTTTTCCTTCTGTTTATTTCATTCAGTTTTCTTCATAACTGTGTGTGTACTTCTTTTCCTTATATACATGAAGTTTGTCCTGTCTTCCATTATGTTCTTTGTTGGCGTTTCCATTTCACTTTCCTTGTGTTTCATTCCTGTATCTTTCTTGTTTAGACCAAGTGGAGCACGCAGCTGGCAGTAGCTTCTATGTAGGACCCTTCAGGCACCTGATGGTAAGTGCACACGTGTACTTACCAGGCTCCCAGCGGGCTCTGCCGGCCGGACCCATTCCCGAGGCCCCTCCTGCCTCACAGACGCGAACAAGTCCCCACGCCCCTTTGTAAGAGTCCTTAGAGGTTGTTTTGGTTATAGGCTTGTTTTTGTCTTCTCTTTTAGTTTGATTACAAATAGAACAGAAACCAAGTATCAGGAAAAGAAATTTACTTACAGAATTGTAGCAGGTTCCCCCACCTGTTACTCTGTTACCGCAGTATTTGGCTTTGTGAGTGACACCAAGCGCAGTATTTGGCTTTGTGAGTGACACCAAGCATGCCTAAGTGTGAGTCGGGACACCCAGGCCCTAATTTCTGTTCTCTCGTAGACTGATTATGAGTCCCGCTGGGGCCTTGGCCTTCATTTTTCTCTCAAAATAGCAGGTAGGACAGGTGGTTTCCATAGCCCCTTTATCTCTAGTCTACGGTCCTAATGGAAAGTAACTCCAGTGTTAGATGGTTTTGATTAAGATTGTGAGGATCATTTCATGTGTCTGGTAATCTCAGTCTCATGAATGAATGATAATTAGATTCATGATAGACTCATTTCCATGATAAACTAAGTCTGTTAGTGTTCACCAAAGTTACTTGGGAATACATTTAATTGTTCTTTAATTTTTACAAGTGGTTTATTAGTGGGATTCAAAAACTTTTAAAATTCTTAAATATATAGACTGCAGAGCCCCATTATATCTTTCGTGACCTGTATTGTATTGGTTCAGCCCAGTGGTTCTTAACCTGGGGAGGCCTCTCATCCCCACCCCGGACATTCGGCCGTGTCTGGAGACTTTGGCTCGTCACAGTTAAAAGTGGAGGTGCTACTGGCATCTAGTGGGTGGAGGTCAGGGATGCCGCTGAACGTCCTCCAGCGCATCGGACAGGCCCACGACAGAGGAAATGATTTGCGGGACGCCCGGGCAGCCTGTGGGCCTCTCAGTAGGATGCACGTGTCCCTACTTCAGGTGGTTTCTCTTCATAGGGAATCAAGGTTTCCTGGTCTTGTTTTTTAAAGAGGGCACCTGGAGGTGGGGGGGGGAGGGGGTTGTGCACTTCTCACCGATTTGGTTTAGAGAGGCCAAAAGTAGACACTGACATTCAGTATCAGCTAGGTGTTTTAATATTCTTTTAGGCCGGGAATAAAACTTAAAGTAGTACTTTTGCCTTTTAGATAGTTGTGTGATTTCAGTCTGAATATGTATTAGTGAATGGTGGTATTAAAGTTGTGCTGTTTCATTGTAATATATATCTAGGAACTTCACTTATTTAATACTCTGTTTATATATATGACCAATTTTTTGTATGACCTGCTAACCAGCTTTGTATAGCACTTGAGAGGCTGCAGAAAATCTTTGAATTGCTTTTGTAAGGGATTGTATTACAATAAATTAACATCTGTTTTTCTGTTAAATTTCTCAGTGTGACTTGTTTTAATGTATGTAAGATTTATGCGTAACAGGCCAAGTGTCCACTATGCCTCCATTTTTACTTATTTCAAAAGCTCAGACCTCTACAGAGTAGGAAGTAAGGGGTGAGAAAGGGTCATTCCTTGGGCTGTTTGGGGTACATGAGGTGGTACATAATGTCTTACAACATTTTTGTGTTTGTGATCCAGGGAAACACTTCCCTGGATATAACTTTTGAATTAAGCGTCCTGGAGCCCAGGAGTCCTTACACGGTCCTCAGCAGACAGAGGCTACAGCGTTAGGGCAATTCTGTTAGCTGCCCGTAATCATTCCTGCTACACCAGTGATTGGGTAGGGACTGGGCATCACACAGAGGGAAGGGCATCTGTCGTCGTGAGGATAAGAGAACTGGCTGGAAGTAGATGGAATCCAGACGTCCTGAAGCATAGCTGGATTCCTCAAGAACCTTGTCATCATCAGATTTAGGTTTAGTGCCCTTCAGTTGACAAAGGGAGAAGGAATTGCAACAGGAGGTTACTTCTTCCACTGTGAATAGGTGTTTTCGTGTCCTTGCCCTTTACAGAGGGGATTGGTTTATAATGCTTCCACCTGCAGGCTCTTGGCTTCTCTTCTTACCAGCATGTGGTTCCAGTGAAGTGCCTGCTTGGGTCCTGAGTTCCATTTTAGATGCCTTTGGAAATGAGGGATGGACATGTTATTGGGAAGTTATTTGAGCGAACTCTTAACATCATGGCAGAAAGCGTCAAAGCATTTTTTTTTTTTTTCCCCCACGGACCGAAGACTTAGGAATTTAAAATAGTATTTTAGAATTTGCCTAAGACTGACAAGTGGCCGATTATTGAGTATTTTGTACTTTCCCCCCATTGTTTCATCTCTTAATTATTTGCCAAAATCTGGTGGTGCTTTTTTTAGGATTAGTATTTGCTTCGTATGATAATCGATGTTTCCATTTTTAACTGTGATGAACTTCTCAATGTTACTTGTGTGTGTCGCACCTCATTTTCATGTGTTGTCTCTATTTTCGTTACTGATGTTCCTCAGTAGTGGTGCTCTGTTACAGAGAATACCGTTTTCCAGGAGCACTGAGTGGTTTCTAGTTTGTCAAGAGGCTTGTTCTGAAAGAGAAAGGACCGCTCTGTGAGGTGTGCTGGGGAGAGCATTGCAGGAGGAGAAGAAAGAAGTGTTCGGGGAGGTTGAGGAGGGAACCTGCTCTGAATCTGAAAACTGAACAAGAGCTACCAGGAAAAAGAAACTTGGAATTAAAAAAAAAATAGAAAAGAAGGGCCACAAATTCTGGTTAAATCCCAAAGAGACTCAGCTTCCAAACCTTCAGTATTAGTACATAGAAAAGAAGGGCCACAAAGTCTGGTTAAATCCCAAAGAGACTCAGCTTCCAAACCTTCAGTATTAGTACATAGAAAAGAAGGGCCACAAATTCTGGTTAAATCCCAAAGAGACTCAGCTTCCAAACCTTCAGTATTAGTACTTTTCTAGAGAATGGCTTATCCATATTGAATATCTTGGTGACCTGAGCTCATTGTTCCAGCTTGTCAGAAACGCACTGCATTTTAGTCTTACCTTCTAAACTGTGGGATTGGTTGGAATGCAGTTAGTGTTTCCTGAATTCCATTCTTCCAGTTGTTAATGAAATCCTGAATTGTACTGGACCTGGAGTCGAGTCCCTGGGGACCCTCAGAATTCATGCCGGCCTGACAGTGAAGTATTCGTAATTACTCTGCATTTGATATTTGAGCCACTGCGCATATGCATCCTTTGCGATTCAGCGGAGCCTGCTTCTGGTGTTTTGCTTTGACAGTTGTGGATAAGCGTGTCTTAACTAAAAGGGACCCAAGTTATACCGTCTTTTTTCCCCCAGTGTGCTTCTTACAAACAATCAGACTTTGCCAGTCCTTATTACTTGTGTGGTATTGAAACTCGGTGTTAGTTGTCTCTCTCATTTTCCTCTGACATCAGTATTTTTAACTTTTCTAGAATAGATGAGCTGTTAGTTCGATAGGGGAACTAATGCCCAAGAATACAGGGTTTATCGGTTTCTTTTTTTTCTCTAACATGACTTAAAAGTATTCTTATTCATTGTCTGTTCCTTTCTTAACTGATAGGATAATTGCCTAGAAATCTACAGTTTGCTGTCATTGGATTAGTAATTGTCTTTTTCAAGAATTCAGGGTAATAGTGAGTGAGTAAGTAAATAAATACATGTTGTGTTTTAGGGAAGAAAAAATCCCAGGAAAGTAAAAACAAAGCAAACAAAACCGAAGACCTACAGCTGAAGACTAGTGAGCCAGATTCTGCTTCTGCAAATATGAGAGATTCTGCGGAAGGTAAGCTTGGAAGTTGGACTTGTATGATTTGGGTATGTATCACCAGTTACTGTAAATCTCCTTGGGATGCCCTTTTGAGGCTTCACCCAAAAACTGGAAAGGGTTAACAGCAAATGGCTACCTGAATTTAATGCGGTGAACTGAGCCTTCCATATCTCACCTCCCCTTAAAAATATTATTAAAGACGTTCTTTGTTAAAAACGGAACTATTCCCTGGTTAAAATGAAATCAAACATACTATGTGATTATATTTATAAATACTTTATAAAGTTTAGAACCATCAAAGCAAATCTCTGGTGATAGAAGTCAGACTGGCAGGGACTTGAGAAGGCTTCTCGGACACTGGCAGTAGTCCATCACTGAGCAGTGGGGGGGGGGGTACAGCAGTGTATTTACTCTGTAAATGTTTTATCTAGCTATATACTTATGATTTATATACTTAACATTGTTATGTTTTGCACTTCAGTTAAAAATTTACTTGAAACATCAAACACCTATGATTTTATATACCAGCATGAAAAGTGTGCAGAGTGAAGAGTTCTTTTTAAGATTTTATTTATTTGAGAGAGAGAGAGAGGGAGCACGAGCAGGGGCAGAGGGAGAAGCAGACTCCCCGCTGAGCAGGGAACCCACCGTGGGGCCGGGTCTTAGAACCCTGGGATCGTGCCCCTTGTATTTTGTTAGAAATTAAATTTCTATTTTATTTCCTCGTGTTTCTCCACTCCACATTTTCTTCTTCATCATCCCTTCTAAGGCTTGATATTCTAGGCCCTCCATGATATGAGAATTCAGAGAGAGGCATGGATTGAAAGTTCATCAGAAAGGCAGATTGCTTTGTGCTCCTTGTAGTTGAACGACCATATTGAGACCATTGATAATAGAAACGAGGGAGGCGTGTATTAATTCGTTATGTGGCAAATATATGCAGAGACTGGAGCTTTCTAAGAATTGTTTGTAGTGGCCTAAACAGGCAGATTTCAAAATATAGGCTTGTGACTCTTTCAAGAAACATTTGTAGAGGAAAAAAAAACCCAACAGAATATTTTGGATGCCTTTTATAAAGGGCGAAAGATTGATGTGATCTGAAGAGAAACCCCAGAGTATTTGGATGCCTTTTATAAACCACTTTATTAGCACTGTTTGCAGTGATGACATTCATAAAGGATTATAATTTCCTGTGGCATTTTGGGAATCAAGAATGGACAGGTTGATTTCCTAGAGCCTTATAAAACTAAGTTCTGTGTGCTGATACCAGATTTGCTGATTAAGACTTCTGTTTGAACAACAGCACAAATACTCAAGAACCTCAGTGCCTTTAGTGGCAGAATTAAAGAAGAAAATCTAACAGCCCTGTCTCTCCCCTTCAGTAATTGAAGTCAGGTTATTTATTCCTGATACAACATTAGGTCCTAGGAAGAAAAGTACCTAATATTTATCTGTTTGTGAAGTAGCTGATCAAAGTGTGATTGGTTCCTTACAGGCTAGTTGTCAGCTTTTCCTGAGTGTTCGGCATTGTCCTCAGCAAGTGGTCTGTGTCCTGAGCAAAACAGTCCAGACTCTTCCTTGTGTTCCCCAAACCTTCCTTTATTTTTAAAACTCAACAGACCTCATCGAGTGTGTGGATACACGTTGGTGTGGACCTTACTGGTTAATTAATAGAGCTTTGAGTGTTTTGTTCCCTATTACTTTGGACAGTTTTAAGTCTGGGATTGTTTACCAATCACAGGGAAAGAAAAATTTTTTTTCCCCCCACAGTAACAGAAGCCACAGATTTTGGCTAAAAATAGACTCTAAAATTTCTAAGGCTTAGAGGTGTTCTTTTCATTTTCTGTTGTCTCATTTTGACTTTTTTAGCAAGCTGGGTCTTTGTTGAAAATGTATTTGGAAAGGGAGTGAGCTTCTACCACCATCAAATGACTGGTGTCCCAGTCTGTGGAGAACTCGTGGGATTAATGAAGTTTGTCTTAGGGGAGAGAAGGCTGGTCTGTTGGGGGAGAGGTAGTGGACAGACAGGTAAAAGTAAGGCCAGAAGGCTGGGACTGAGCAGGTGAGCTTTCCACGAATACCTGGTGTTTGCAGAGCTGGGAATGGTTGGCCTTTTTAGCCCGTCCTCCCCACATCCAGGTGGTCCCTGGGTCTTTTGACGGGTCTCTTCTCTTGACAGTCTGGCCACTCTTTTTTGTGTCCATTGCTTCCTTCCATTTCCATCTCTTAGTGTGGGCCCCACCCTCTCCCTTCTAATACCCCAGCCTTAGAATTCCTGCCTTCAGGATTGTCCTCCTCCCAATCCCGTAAGCCACATTGCAGCCAAATCTCCCAAACGGCACTCTCCTGCTTTAAAATACCTTAATGGAGCCCCACTGCCTCCAGGTAAGTCCAGACTAATTTCTAGTGTGATACATGTTTTGATTCCTCCTGCTTGCTTTTTCCTTTTCTGTCCTTGACCTTCAGGTTCAGTCTGCTCAGTCCTTCCTTCCCTGATGAACAAAGTCATTATTAGGTGTTTCTCCTGCATTCTTCCGTAGCAACCCGTACTTCCCCAAAGCATGGTCATTAATTCAGGACAGTCTTGTTGCTGCTTTCTGGTATGTGGCCCCCATTAAAGTGAAGCTCTGCCAGGATAAGGGTCTTGACTGTCCTGTTCACGTAGTACTGCCATATAGTAAATATTGGCCCAGTGAATGAAGAGCCAGAAGTCCGAGGAGCTCTGCTTCCTTTACAGAGCCTTTCTGAATGCAGGTTTCATTTTCTTAAAAGGGGCCTAATTCAGCAGGGACTCAGGTGGTACTGTAGAGAAAGCAGCGCCATGGACCATCCCTGTGAGCACTAAATGGGCTTGTGATAGTGCCTGTCTTAGAGCAAGGGTGCTGTCCCTGTGATTCTTTCCAGCCGCTTCTCCACTTCTCTGCTTTCCTTGATAGCGTCACTCTAGCCTCCCTGTCTCCCTGCTCTGTCCGTTTTCTTAGGAACTCCATTAGGCATTTGTCCCCACTGCTCTGCTAGAACTGTTGTCACCACCACCACACCTCCACCTTGATAAATTGGATGTTTAGCCCTCTGTCCTCTTAGCCAACCCATTCATAGTTCCGGACACAGCTGATCGCTCCCTCCTTTTGAAACTTTCTTTACTCTTCTTGGCTCTCCAGATAACCTCACTGGCCATTCTTCTGACCTGTAAGTCCTGGAGTCATCTGGGGGACCGTCTTCCCGCCTCTTTTCTGTCTGCATTCATTCTCCAGGTGGCTTCTTGCAGTCCTGTGCTCCAAATACCACTTCCGGTTTGAGGACTTGTAGAGTCTGGGCTCAGCCTCTTTGTTGAACTTGAGTCCTGTAAAACAAATGACTTAATATCTTTACTCAGGTGTGTGTGTGTCCCAAAGTAACTCTTGATTTCCCCTCAACACACACACTCACCGGCGGGGGGCCGGGGGCGGGGGGTGCTCAGACCTACTTTTCCCTCAGTCTTTCAGTAAATAGTATTACTACAGTTGCTGTGGAATCCTCCTTGACTCCTCCCTCTCTCCCTCTCTCTCCTGCCCACCACAGCCAGTCAGCAATCTTGTCAGCCTTTTATCTTCAAAATACATCCAGTGTCTGACCACTTACCAGCACCTCTCCCTGCCTCCATCCTTGTCCACCTAGAGTTTTCCTTTTGTCAGTCCCTCCCCACCCCAGCCTTTCTGACTTCTTGCTGTTTTTTTGAACACCTCTAACATGTTGACTCAGCTCATGCATCTGCTGTTTCCTCTGTCTGGTGGGCTTCCCTCCCCCAGATACTTGTATGACTCATTTTCTTTAGGCCTCTGCACCACTGTCATCTTACTAGTGAGCCCCTTCCTGACACCTGTCTGCCATCTACCTCAGGTTGGGCTCAGGTGGGTTTCTTCTGGGTATAGAGACTCAGAAGTCACTTCAGGTCTTTATTTCCTTCTTCAGATGCTCCTGAGTTCTTTTTTCTTTTTATTAAGTTTTTATTTTAATTCCAGTACAGTTGATAAACAGAGTTATATTGGTTTCCGGTGTACAATGTAGTGATTCAGTAGTTCTGTACGTTACTCTGCTCATGATGGTAAGTGTACTCTTAATCCCCATCACCTGTTTCACCCATCCCCCCACCTCTGGTAACCACCAGTTTGTTCTCTGTAGTTAAGAGTCTGTTTCTTGGTTTGTCTTTTTTTCTCTTTTTTCCCCTTTGCTCATTTGTTTCGTTTCTTAAGCCCCACACGTGAGTGAGATCATACGGTGTTTGTCTTTCTCTGACTGACTGACTTTGCTTAGCATTATACTCTAGCTCCATCCATGTTGTTGTTGCAAATGGTAAGATTTCATTCTTTTTTATGGCCGAATAATATTCTTGTGTGTGTGTGTGTGTGTGTGTGTTTATATACCACATATTCTTTATCCATTCAACTATCGATGGACGCTTGGGCTGCTTCCAGAGTTTAGCTGTTGTAAATAATGCTGCAGTAAGCATAGGGGTGCATGTATCCTTTTGAATTAGTGTTTTTGTATTTTTTTTTGGGTAAATACCCAGTAGTGCGATTACTGGATCTTACGGTAGTTCTATTTTTGATTTTTTTTTGAGGCACCAGTTTGCATTCCCACCAACAGTGCATGAGGGTTTGAGGGTTCCTTTTTCTCCACAGCTCCTGAGTTCTTAATAATTTGATTAGGCTTGGAAAATGTCCTAGCTTCTAAATACATAGTTTTGGTCAGGAAGGAGGGAAAGAATCATTCTATTCAAGACAGCCTACGAAGAACCTAACCTGGTAATGTGACTAACAGTTTTCTAGTTTCAGTTTAGAATCATGAGGAATAGAATTCACAACAAGACTCCTGATATATCCAGTATTACTGGATACTGGATCCGAATCCAGTCCCGAATCCAGTATTGTGTCAATATCCAACACAGGTTTTTTTTTTTTAAGGTTTTGTTTATTTATTTGAGAGAGAGAATGCAAGAGAGAGAGAACAAGCATGGGGAGGGGCAGAGGGAGAGGGACAAGCAGGGAGCCCAGTGTGGGGCTCGATCCTAGAACCCTGGGATCCTGACCTGAGCCTAAGGCAGATGCTTAACTGACTGAGCCACCCGGGCGCCCCTCCAGCACAGTTTTAAGTGCTACAGTTTCTGTCAACACAATTGTATTTATATGTGTGTGACTGAACACAGAAGAGATTCGAAGGTCCATGTGGCCACACTTTGTTCACGTACGTATCCTCATCGCGTGGTGTATGGCCTGGTGTGTAGCAGGCGCTCTGTAAATATTTGTTGAATAAGTGAACAAAATGGATTCCTATTCAATATAGTTTCATAAATGGGAAGGTAGAACTTTTTATTGCTGGTCACACTCTCCCACATGTATCTTCGGTGATAAGAGAAATGGCTTGCATAGTAAGAATTGATCATAAAGTGGCTAGATTTTGTCCTCAAGCCTGTGCTTCTGCTTCCCTGTGTTTTCTAGGTCCCAAAGAAGAGGACGAGAAGGCGTCAGCCTCTGCAGTGGAGCAGACAGCCATTCTTCAGGAGGCGGTCAGTCAGGATGTGCCTCCAGAGCTCGTCGTCCCCCCCCGCTGCCTGTGAGCCCCGCACGGAACCAGACGAGAGGCCAGCAGCCACGAACTGTGAGGTGAATGATGTGGAGGAAGAGGAGGAAGAGGACGAGCTGGAGGAAGAGGACGAGCTGGAGGAAGATGGGGAGGAAGAAGCTGACATGCCAAATGAAAGTTCTGTGAAAGAGCCAGAAATACGATGTGATGAGAAGCCGGAAGATTTACTAGAAGAACCAAAACATGTGTCAAAAGAAACGCTTGTAGGCTCTCCGGAGGTTCCACCTGTTTCCAGAACTCCCAGAATGAAAGAAGAGGCCAATGGCGACATCTTTGAGACGTTTCTGTTCCCGTGTCAGCACTGTGAGAGGAAGTTCACGACCAAGCAGGGGCTCGAGCGCCACACGCACATCCACATGTCCACAGTCAATCACGCTTTCAAGTGCAAGTACTGCGGGAAGGCGTTCGGCACGCAGATCAACAGGAGGCGGCACGAGCGGCGCCACGAGGCGGGGCTGAAGCGCAAGCCTGGGCCCGCGCTGCAGCCGCCCGTCGACCCGGCAGACGGCAGAGCCCCCGGAGACCGCGCCGCCGCCGCGCATGGCTCACCGCCCTCCGGCCTCGGGCAGGACTCTCTGCTCTCGCATTCAGACAAGGCCCCCCTGGAAGCGGTCAGTTCTTCTGTTGTAGAGGAGAACGGGGACGTTAAAGAGCTGCATCCGTGCAAGTACTGTAAGAAGGTGTTTGGAACGCATACGAATATGAGACGGCATCAGCGTAGAGTGCACGAGCGCCATCTGCTCCCCAAGGGCGTGCGGCGGAAAGGGGTCCTCCTGGAGGAGCCACGCCCGCCCGCGGAGCAGGCCCCGCCCGCCCAGAGTGTCTACGTGCCCAGCACGGAGCCAGAGGAGGACGGGGAGGCAGAGGACGTGTACATCATGGATATCTCCAGCAACATCTCGGAAAACCTAAAGTTCTACATTGATGGCAAAATTCAGACCAGCAGCAGCACGAGTAACTGTGACGTCATCGAGATGGAGTCCAGCTCGGCCGACTTGTATGGGATCAATTGTCTGCTTACTCCAGTTACGGTGGAGATCACCCAAAATGTAAAGACCACGCAGGCCGCCATAGCAGATGATCTTCCTAAAGAGCCTTCCAGCGGCACGAACAGCGAGTCCAAGAAACGGAGAACCGCGAGTCCTCTGGCGCTACCTAAAATCAAAGCGGAGACGGAGCCTGAGCCCTCGGTGCCCTCGTGTTCCTTACTGCCTCTCAGCATATCCACGTCAGAGGCAGTGTCTTTCCACAAAGAAAAAAGTGTGTACTTGTCCTCGAAGCTCAAACAACTCCTTCAGACCCAGGACAAGCTAACTCCTCCTGCGGGCATTTCAGCGACCGAAATACCGAAGTTAGGGCCCGTTTGTGTGTCCGCTCCCGCGTCCATGCTCCCCGTGACCTCAAGTCGGTTTAAGCGGCGGACCAGTTCTCCTCCCAGTTCCCCACAACACAGTCCTGCCCTTCGAGACTTTGGAAAGCAAAGCGAAGGCAAAGCAGCGTGGACTGATGGAGTTCTAGGTTCCAAAAAGCCCAAATTAGAAAGTCACAGCAACTCACCTGCGTGGAGTTTATCTGGGAGAGAGGAGAGAGAAGCCGTGAGCCCGCCATGCTTTGACGAATATAAAGTATCTAAGGAGTGGGCAGCCAGTTCTACTTTTAGCAATGTGTGCAACCAGCAGCCACTGGATTTATCCAGCGGTGTCAAACAGAAGGCTGAGGGCACAGGCAAGACTCCGGTCCAGTGGGAATCTGTATTAGATCTCAGTGTGCATAAGAAGCCTTGTAGTGACTCTGAAGGCAAGGAGTTCAAAGAAAACCATCTGGTGCAGCCAGCCTGCAGTGCTGTAAAGAAAAAGAAACCAACTACCTGCATGCTGCAGAAGGTTCTTCTCAATGAGTACAATGGCCTCGACTTACCTGTAGAGAGCACTGCAGATGTGACCCGGAGCCCGAGTCCTTGTCAGTCCCTGGACCCCCAGCCAGACGCTGGCCTTGGCCCAGACTCCAGTTCATCGGCCCCTGTGGCTGAGTCCCCACCCGATGTCTCTCCTTCCTCGCCTGCCCTACAGACCTCTTCCCTTTCTTCTGGGCAGTTGCCTCCTCTCTTGATCCCAACACACCCCTCTTCTCCCCCAGCCTGTCCTCCCGTGTTGACTGTTGCCACACCACCGCCTCCACTCCTTCCTACTGTCCCTCTTCCAGTCCCCTCTTCCGAGGCATCTCCCTGTCTGTGTCCCTCTCCGCTCTCGAATGCCACCGTGCAGTCCCCGCTTCCCATTCTCTCCCCTACGGTGTCTCCGTCACCGTCTCCCATCCCTTCCGTGGAGCCGCTCACGTCTGCTGCTTCGCCCGGACCCCCGACCCTTTCCTCGTCTTCTTCCTCGTCTTCTTCCTCGTCTTCTTCCTTCTCCTCTCCGTCTTCCTCCTCTTCCCCTTCGCCGCCACCGCTCTCAGCAGTCTCCTCTGTTGTTTCCTCTGGGGATAATCTGGAAGCTTCTCTGCCCATGATAACTTTCAAGCAGGAGGAACTAGAGAATGATGATCTGAAACCCAGGGAAGAACTCCAGTCTGCAGTTGAACAGGAGATTGTTCAGGAAACATTCAACAAAAACTTTGTCTGCAATGTCTGTGAATCACCTTTTCTTTCCATTAAAGATCTAACCAAACATTTATCTGTCCATGCTGAAGAATGGCCCTTCAAATGTGAATTTTGTGTGCAGCTCTTTAAGGCTAAAACTGATCTGTCAGAACATCGCTTTTTGCTTCATGGAGTTGGGAATATCTTTGTGTGTTCAGTTTGTAAAAAGGAATTTGCTTTCTTGTGCAATTTGCAGCAGCACCAGCGAGATCTCCACCCAGACAAGGTGTGCACCCACCATGAGTTTGAAAGTGGCACGCTGAGGCCCCAGAACTTCACCGATCCCAGCAAGGCCCATAGAGAGCATATGCAGAGTTTGCCAGAAGATCCTTTAGAAGCGTCGAAAGAAGAAGAAGAGCTAAATGATTCCTCCGAAGAGCTTTACACAACCATAAAAATAATGGCTTCTGGCATAAAGACGAAAGACCCAGATGTCCGACTGGGCCTCAATCAGCATTACCCGAGCTTTAAACCGCCCCCATTTCAGTACCATCACCGAAACCCCATGGGCATCGGCGTGACGGCCACAAATTTCACGACACACAATATCCCACAGACGTTCACCACTGCCATTCGCTGCACAAAGTGCGGGAAGGGTGTTGACAACATGCCGGAGTTACACAAACACATCCTGGCGTGTGCTTCTGCCAGTGACAAGAAGAGGTATACCCCTAAGAAAAACCCAGTCCCCTTGAAACAGACTGTACAGCCCAAAAACGGTGTGGTGGTTCTAGAGAACTCCGGGAAGAACGCCTTCAGACGGATGGGACAGCCCAAAAGACTGAACTTTAGCGTCGAGCTCAGCAAGATGTCCTCGAACAAGCTCAAACTAAACGCGCTGAAGAAAAAAAACCAGCTTGTCCAGAAAGCAATCCTTCAGAAGAACAAATCTGCGAAGCAGAAGGCCGACTTGAACGCCGCCTGTGAGCCGGCCTCACACGTCTGCCCGCACTGCCGCAGGGAGTTCACGTATGTCGGGAGCCTCAACAAGCACGCCGCCTTCAGCTGTCCCAAAAAGCCGCGCTCTCCTGCCAGAAAAAACGTTGCCCACTCCTCCAAGAAAGGCGGGCACGCTTCCCCTGCAGGGAGCGACAAAAACAGCAGCGGCCACCGGCGGCGCACGGCGGACGCGGAGATCAAGATGCAAAGCATGCAGGCTCCTCTGGGCAAGACCAGAGCGCGCAGCTCGGGCCCCGCTCCCGTGCCGCTGCCCTCCTCGTCCTTCAGGTCCAAGCAGAATGTCAAATTCGCGGCTTCGGTCAAGGCCAAAAAGCCAAGCTCCTCCTTAAGGAACTCGAGCCCAATGAGAATGGCGAGAATAACTCACGTCGAGGGGAAAAAGCCCAAAGCGGTGGCCAAGAACCATTCTGCCCAGCTCGCCAGCAAGACGCCCCGGGGCCTGCACGTGCGGGTGCAGAAGAACAAGGCCGTCCTGCAGAGCAAAGCCGCTTTGGCCAGTAAGAAAAGAACAGACCGGTTCAATGTAAAGTCTCGAGAACGGAGCGGGGGGCCGGTCACCCGAAGCCTCCAGCTGGCGGCCGCTGCCGACCCGGGGGACGGCAGGAGGGAGGACAGCGGTGGCAAGCAGGAGCTGAAGGACTTCAGGTAAGCCGAGTCTTCCAGGGCCAGAGGAAGTCCGAGCTGACGAGCGCGGGGGGGAAAGACGGTTGGAAGAACACCATATTCTTGCCCAATGGCTATTTTTTCCTTTTTTCCTGTAGAATTTTGACATAAGCATTTAAAGGAAGTAGCTGTTGGTTCAGTTGGAGGCACGAAGAAGGGTCACGGCTTTGGCTGCCTCAGACCTGAATTCCCAGCTTTTGTGTCAGACCTAGGACTCACCGAGTGGTACCGTTTCTTTATTAGGGCCGGTTGTGAATTGAATTTAAAACCATGAAAGAGCTCCCAAAAGTACCCTATTATGAAAAGATGAAATTCTCTCACACTTCCTTCATATCTTGGGTAATATCTCAGTGTCACTTTGTATTATTTCCGTATCATAGATCATTGCTCATGGTTATGGTTGGATCACCGAAGTTCGTTGAAACCACATTGCAATCTTGTTTAATATTTCTGTGACTAGAGCATAGTTATAGTAATTGAGCATGCTTTTATTATTCATGCTTTCTTGTATTGTGTTGTAATTGGAAAAAATTGCCTCACTGGTTAAAACAAACACCCAACACCGGACTCTCTTTTGAGATGCCTTATTCCACACACACACCCCCCCCCCCCCCTCCCCCAACCAACCCACTCCTGTCTCCAGACATAGGATAAGAAACAGGCCAGATTCTGAAGAAAGGAGAGGAGGGAGCGCTGAGAGCCTTGCAGTGGGGGCAGAGTCTGGCAGGTCCCTCGGACAGGTGTGGCAGCCCAGGGCAGGTCGGCCCCATGTGTCAGCAGCGCCTTTGTTCCCCCAGTAATGGCGGAAGACTTCATCTTAGGTTGGAGGTGATTTCACTGTTTTATTCTGTGTCCTCCCTGTATTAAGAACTGTTCTCAGTGACACATTAAAAACACAGGGCAATAGTTCAATATGTCATACTGACTTTTCAGATTTTCCAAGTTAACTCAAGTAACCCGAATTGACGTTGCGTTCTCGGAATCCCTGTTGCCTGGATAATGCCTCCAGGTGAATCCTGTGTGAAATAGTCAACATCAGATAGAATTTCTGCAAAATATTTTAAAATCTTGTCCTTTCAGAGTGATGAGCTGCTCGGCTCTAGGCTTTCTTGGCTGTAACTTTCAGTGTCTGAAAACTCTTTGGTGTTTCAGGCAAACCATTAGAATGAGTTCTGGGGAGTGACTGCCATTTTGGAGAGGTCACGAGGACTCAGGTGCTGTTATCACTGCACAGTTGATGAGTGGAGTTCTTGGTGCTGGTGTGCCTTAAGTCGTGGCTAAAGAAAGATGTAGAGAAGGGTCATTGGCCAAGGCTGATTGGAATGATTTACCGTAGGAACGAAGGGTCACATTTTTAAGAAGCGACTTTCGTGAGTGAACTAAATAATCCGTCACGGTAGTTCCAATTCAGCATCTGGTCTCTGGCCATGGCATATGCATTAATATAGCGTCTTGGAGCTTAGCCCTGGTGAAAATGCACACCTATGTATCAGCTGTTCAAGCTGCCTGCCTGTGGCAGTTTAACTGTGTACCTGTTTGTACCCCGTCTGTGTTCTGGAAGTTCCACAACAACAGGATGTTCTTGAACCGTGTCCTTTTCAAGGTTAAAGAACCAGAAAATGCCATTATTTTCACTGACTGTACTAAAAAACATCTCCCGGGTGGTTGATGCTTTAGAATGTACGGTGTGCATCCCTTTTTGTCTGCAGTGTTACCTGAAAGAATCACTCATTTTGTACTGGATCCCATTTATACGATTCAAGGGTGAGGTTATGAAAAATTAAAGTACTATAAAGATAAACTCTCTTGAGTAACTATACGTGTATGAAGTTCATTCACTTGGCCTCTTACTCATCCAGTGCTTTTTGACGAACCCTGAAAACTGCAAAGGACCAAAGTGCCTAATAAAATTGTGTCTCTCTTCTTTGCTCCAGTTAATCTTAATTATTTTGCTTTATTTGATAGTTAACAGAGGGTTCCATTGCTGGAATGCATTTGGCCTAAAAGCAAACACTGAAGAGTCTGATAAGAAAACATTGCCATTGTTTCTAACGGGCAGATGGCGGCAGCAGGCGTCCCCTCCCCGGTGGCAGGAGTCTCTGGCACTGTGTACTGTGGGCACAGCTGAATGAAGGACGTGGGTCCTACACTTGGTGGGGGGGGCGCTGCTTAGAGGTGACCACAAATTCGTGAACTATTTTTGGCAAGTGAAAAAAAACAACACGTTCCGTAGGACATCATAGTTTAATTATCTGGACAGAAGAGTGGGCATTTCTTCCAAGAGTTTGGTGTGGTCTTCTTAGCACCTTGTCGTGCATTTGCTATAAAACTGGGATTCTAAGCTCTGGCCTCCGGAAGGTGGGTGGGGGGGGTGGTCATCACTGTCCAGCCCAGGGCTCTTAGAAAGCCGGCCTCATCCTCCCTCCATGTTGGGTGTGTTACACTGGAAAGGAATTGTTTTAGGTGTAGTCTTCATCCCTTCTCAGTATATTTCTGCTTGTAAATTTTATTCGGGGCTGATTTCATGGCGCATGTTTAGGAGGAGTTGCTTTGCCTTTGTTTTTTCAGTGATTTTGCTTTACTTAGCCCATTGCGTATTCACGGACTTACACCGAACTGGCCGCACATCCTTTTCCTGTGTGTCTCAGCCTGACAGACTGTGATTCAGAGCTAGTCCCCAGCACTCAGACATTTTAACATTTGAATGCCAGTTGAGGATTCCACAGTTTCTCAAGCCATGTGAATGAAGTCGGAGTTTCCCATTGAATGCTGAGGGCTCAGCAGAATTTGCCAGTTGGTCATTTCCTGGAGCACAAGACATTGTGCCAGTCGGGGTGTAAAAAAGACCCGTGTTCCAAATCCTCCTCTTAGGACAGGGCAGCAGAGGACACCGGGCATACCGCCCATCTTTAGATTGTCCCGGGACAGCTGTCAACCCAGTGGACCCTACCCTTTGTTGGGCTCACCTCACACGGTCAGTGGCCAGAGCCCACCTGCATGTTGTGGGACTGGAGTTAGATCTCTTGCTGAGGGCTCATTTCCACCTGTTGTAAGAGGGAGGAAAGACCAGGAAAGAGATAGCCGTCTTTGGTCTTTGTAAATTTCGAGGTGTTCTTACATTCTTTAATGCTTCTTTTAGAGCAGCTTAACAAAATACTGTGTTCCCGTTAAACACTTAAAGATGGAGCCACATGAGATATACCGGACCATGTTTTCCTGTTGGCCACCGTGATGCTAAGTTTTCACATACCTGTCTCTGCCACAGACCACTCCAAAGAGACCTGCTCGTGGTCCTTCCCAGCCTCTCTCGAGTAGGATACCCAAGTTCCTGTGCACCTTCAGAGTCCTTCTGTTGTTGTTCATAACGACATTTGTTGAACAGTCTACGTACCGTTCCGTTAACACAGTCAGGTCATGTCAGGTGATGTTGCCATTCATCTTCAGTTTCCTTGTTTTCTAGGAGCTTCCTGTATGTAGAAAAGCCCCCCAGACAAAGCAAACCTTAATTGACTAAATAAAGATATTGCATGCTCAACTTAGGATAAGCACTACGGCCAAGGATACGAGATCTACCACGCTTGCAAGACCAGCTGAAGCTGACTCAAAAATCCTCACACACAACTGACTGTCGGCAGGCTTCTTGCTGCCCCGGTTAGGGTCGGGTCTCTGTTGCTTTGCCAGAGCCCAGCACGTGCACTGGGCTCCCAGACAATCGGGGTACAAGGAGGAGGGCATGTCGCCACGACGCTGGGGGCTCAGATCTGAGCGCAGCCCTGGGTCTTGGCACACAGGAGAGAAAGGAATGATTGGAACTTAACCTTGCAGAGCAAGTTCTGGTTTATGAGTAGTACTCTGTAGATTTCAGGGACAACAAATTCTGATGCACTCATTCTAAAATGCTTTGGTCACACACCAGCTCTTGATGCCTTTCTTTTAAATGAGTTATATACAGAGAGGCATTTAGCTTCTCTCAGCTTGTTTGTTCTTTTTCTGTTTTGTTTTTTTAATATATATCACAAGCAGATTGCCAGCATAATGGAGAGGAAACCGGATTGGATATGGATTTTTTTTTTTTTTATGCTTCTTCCAGTGTCATGTTCATATATCCAGATGGACATTATCCTCTCAGATGATTATCTGGCACTAATTTATAACTATGATATTATTGGAGACTATGTAGCAATATATATGCAGCCAGGATGCACCCCAGGCCTCTACAGATGTATGTCTACATGTAAGTATAAATGAATTTACATGCCAGGTTTTACACTTCCGTCTCTAAAAGAGAGCAAAAAATCCACAAATTGGCCTCATCCTGAGTGGATGTGTAAGTGTTGTTTCTCTGTGCGTTCTATGCCTTCCCCTTAATTGATGACTGAGTTGGTGGAAAATGGCTTTTATTCATGTTGTTTTTTGTTCTCAACTTTAAAAGTAATCTACCTCTGAAAATGTGTAGTTTGATGCTTGTTTGGTGAATTTGTGCCACTTTAACCCTTTCGCGACCATTCCCATTTTGTTACATTTCTGTTATGGGGACTTTTATGTTGAAATTTTGTACAAAGCATTTGTAGCAGTTTAAAAATAAAATATTTAAAATTATTTAAATTGTTTTGGACACTTCAATTGTATTATATGTGATTTACATTTTACATTTTTGTTGGAGTTGTTAATCTGGAGAGTGTTTTTGTATTGAAGTTTGCTGTTAGTTATTTTATTCTTTCTTGTTGGAGAGTGATATAAAAGACTATTCTAATGAAAACATTAAAATTTACAATTTGACATACAAAAGGGGTTGTCCGTTGATTTTAACCAATGTAGCTTTGAGAGAGAGAGAGAGCGAGAGAGGGAGGGGGGTTCATTACAGACAGGTGTGCCCTTTGCTCTTCTTCCCCTTCTGGTATGAAAGAAATCATCGGAGCTTGTCAGATGTCTAAGAAGTGTTTTTATGCTATTGCTAGCAAGCACTTAATAACTAGAGGGAATTCAAGTGATACGTTTTATATAATTGTAACCAATAAAAACACTTTCTAAACCTTTGTGAAAGGATTGCTTTTGTACATCCTGGGGAGCAGTGAGGGAGGAAGAGGAAGGGGCCGCGGGAGCGGTCGGGGGCCACCCTCGGTAGGAAGTGCGGCACGTAGAGTCCACCCAGACCTCTCTTCGCTCGTTCCTATTTGGCATTCACCGAATGTGGGTTACACTGCTTATATCCCAACGAGAGGGTACACATGCAATCGGGACAGTGGTGCTGAGAAGTACCTTGTGAACTTACTTTGCTAAGAGGGAAATAAAGAATTTCATGTGTGGGGTCTCGGCCTCCTCTGTGCTTGTTAACAGTTCACTTTGGGGTTCTTTCTTAAGAATTCCCGGAAGAATGAAACCAGTTGTAACATTTGTATTAAGCTTATATGGAATTGCTGTGTGTGTGTGTGTGTTTTAATTAAAAACGATTGAATACAAGCAGTTTCATAATGTCTTCCACTGCAGCACTTGCTGTTCTCGTACTTTCTTCCTCTCTCTGCGTGTTACTGCACCTGAGGGCACAGTGGTGAAGCTGAAGGTGTGATCAGCCTCCCTTGGCCAGATGGTCCGGTCCCGTCCCGTCTCTGGCTTATGGTCCTTATGGTACTCTGCTGTTATAGAAACCCAGGGGAGGAGGCAGGCGTGGAGGAGGTTGAGGGCTTGATGGAGCTTCAGAACGGCTTTCAGAATGCCTTGTTTTAAATGTTCTGCTCAACTCACCCAGTGCCCTGTTGACGAGTTGGGCCTTGTGCCTTGTGAGCTTGAGCACTGGGCTGGGAAGGAGAAGTGGGTTTCCATTGTGGCCCGGGTGCTCGCCATTCATCCATCCCTCCACGTGCCAGTGAACAAGCATCTGATGGGTGCCCTCTGTGTCCCTGCTGTGGGTGGCTTCACCTTGGGCAAGTTCTTTTACTTTCTGGATCTTCGTTCCCGGTCTGGTTAGCAGGGAATGCGCTAGATAGTCTCTGAGTTTTCCTTCCAGAAGGAGGTCTTTTTTACTGGGTTGGTTACTCACAGACTATCTCACTGGACTGAAGGGGCAGGGCCAGGTCTGGCTCCGTGGGACCCGGGTGCTGACAGCAGTGCCTGAGCGTGACAGGCACGTGGACATTGACTCAGTGGAAGAGTCCCCAAGAAGTCCAGTAACTCCGACCCCACCAGGAACAGGCTGCCCCCGGGCTGGTTGCTTTTCCTCTTCATGGAGTCAAACATTTTAAAAAATTCAAAAGGCTAGTAATTGAAGCCTTACGTTTCTGCTCTTTTAAAGCACCTTTCACTGTTTCTGATTACAAACCCTTCTCTGGGCTGGCTGTTTTAATCTGGTTGATTCAGGTGCTTCTAGCAAGATGTTGTACAGAATCACATGAATTTATCGTGCACCCACCATATTCCAGGGCTGTGTTCGGGAGCCTAGGTTACGTAAGTGGACCAAAATCCCGGCCCTTGTGGAACTTAACATTTGCTCGGTGGTCTCTCCTGTTTATACTTCCTCTTGAAAAAGTCGTCACTCTGTCACGGTTCTCCAAAAGCTGGGTGGTCAAGAAGATGCCTCTGGCTTCTTCTTTGAGGGTAGATTATCTAGAGGACTGCCATCTTTTAATACTTAGGTTAAAGTGACCATACTAAAAGGATAGCTCATTTCCTGCATTTGATACTTAGTTGGATTTTGATTTGCTATCAAACCTTCAAATGGATTGACTTATATCCATAAAAGAAGTGTAAATGGCACTTGACCTTGAAAGTGGATTACAGTGCAGGTGAGTGAGAGAAAGGCTGCCTTGGATACCAAGGCCACATTTAAAGACCCGGCTGATGGTTAGAGGAAGTGGTTTGCCATTTGTCACATTTTCGGAGACCCGGTGGCCTGTGGCCTCTTCCCTACCTGGTGGCACCAGCCCTGCTGCTCCCACGTGGGCATCTCATCTTTCAGTGACTGTCCTCCTAAAGCACCATTGAAGGGTGTATTCTAGAGCAGAGAGAGAGAGATCGAGTTGTCCTGAGAGACTGCAGGGCACCTGGCAGTGACTGGCATGCTGGTCGGGGGCAGGCAAGGCTGTCAGAAGACGAGCCACAGCCCTGCCCTCTCGTGCAGTGGCGCTCCGACAACCCAGAGAGGTACTAAGCTACCAGCTCCAAAGCCCTACAACCAGCCATTTAAATTAGATGGTGGGCGGGGCCTGGGTAGCCTGTAGTTTTAAGCCCCAGGTAATGCCCGTGCATGTTGCAGACTTCCTGAAGTGAGGTGGGAGAAATGACAACGAATATGTGTGGCTCTTCATTGCTCAAGCACTCGTGTGTTCCTTCTGTGTGCCCCATTTTTCTGAAGGCGGGAGCGAGAGGTGACCTGGGAGGTGGGGAGTGAGGGACTATTCTGAAGCCAGGCTTGAACCCTGGGCTGTAGAAAAGCATGTGTACTTTATGGAAAGAAGAGATGATAGGCCTTGAGGGGAAGAGGAAGGCTGTCCAGTTGTGCAGTTTCTTAGCCAGTATTCTAAGGTCACAGCCCCTGTTGGGTCCCTCTGTCCGGGTGCCTGGACCTTTTTCTGGGAGTTTGCCTACAAGATGCAGGACCTTTAAGTACACAGTGCCAGGAGATAAAAGATAATAGTAGGCGCAAGGTCCAGATTGATGGGCATGATGACCTCCATATTACTGTTAAAATTCTTTTTAGACAAAATGAAAGCAGTGTCAAAAAAAAAAAAAGATTGGAACAAAGCTTGCGGTTTGAGGAGGTGCGACAAAGGGGAAAATGTAAACTGCTCATTGACCCATCCTTTGGGGCCCTGTGGCCCAGTCTCCTGTTCGGGACCGCCCAGGCTTCCCTGCTGTATACCCCGCCCCCCCCCCCCCCCCCCCCGCGGTCCCGCTTCCAACCGCATGGTGCACTCCAGCTCTTCCTTCCGCCTCCCGCCCCTGGGCCGCTTCCTCTCCAAGTGGTTTTGGAAACTACCTAATAAGCCTCGTTAAGTTGGATACAGCTTTCTAGTGCTTTCTGTGTGTGAGGGACTGTGCTAAGCATCTTTCAGACTTGACTCTTGACAGTAACACCTTGAAGTTGGTACTGAGCGCAGATGGGGAAACAGATCCTGGCAGGGGGGTGATTTTGTTCAGAGGTCCTACCACTCTCAGCAAGTTGGGATTTGAGCTGCCTCCAAGCTACGCCATTCTGTTGATCATTTTTTATAGTTCTGTATATTTCTTAAAGCTTCATTTCCTCTGAATGTAGAATACAGGCCTTGATACCTTCTCTACTCAGGGCTTTTTGGCTTAGTGAACAAGTAGAATCATCACGGTGGGTTGCAAGTCTTCCTGGTGCAACCAGAGCGCAGATGATCAGGAGCTGCCCCTGAACCCCTGTGTCCAGCCTCGCTCTGGCCGTGGAATATGCCTCTGCCTGCCGTAGACCTTGCAGCTCTGACCGGCTTTATGGGTCAGTCTGCTTCGTCAAGGAAAATCTGCTTAATAGAAACCAAGCTCGTTGTAGTAATACCCTTTGATTTTGAAAGTGGTCCTAAGGATGGGGCCTGGGGGTCATCAGGAGTCCTCCTCAGATGTCACTTGAGAACCTTGCCCTGTCGGGCATTAGCCCAGAAGGATAGTTGATCCAGGCTTGCCTTCCCACCTCGGCCCGGTGCAGAGCAAAGGGTTACGTTTCTGCCGGTAGTTATTTTTGAACGATAGGATTAGAGCCTGGAGGGTATATGTAGGCTTTATTTACTTTCTGGATTAAGAATAAGAATTGGGGAAAACCGTCATGACTCTGCATTAAATTACTTGCAGTTGCAAAAATGATGTTCCGTTGTGAGCCACGAAGATGGTCTTGGAGATACTTTTATAAGAGAAAACTTGCTGAACTGTTGGGATAATAGCATTTGTACATGCTTCTGTCTTCTGCCTCACTTGGACCAGGTGGATTCCCTTTCAGCTGCCTCGTATAGGAAGTGACCCGAAATTGAGGCGATGTTCCAGAAAACGTAAAATATTTTTTTTTTTAAGATTTTATTTATTTATTAGCGAGCGAGAGAGAAACAGCATGAGAGAGGAGAGGGTCAGAGGGAGAAGCAGGCTCCCTGCTGAGCCGGGAGCCCGATGTGGGACTCGATTCCAGGACCCTGGGATCATGACCTGAGCCGAAGGCAGTCGCTTAACCAACTGAGCCACCCAGGCGCCCGAAAACGTAAAATATTTTATGGAAGAAGTTAGTGCCTAAATGTGCCTCCCCGTGTCCAGTTAGTCACCCACTGCAGGAAGCCAGGCAAAGCACCCGTCCGATGAGGGGGACATTTCACTGATGAGCGAAAGCTACGGATGGATTTTGAAGCACAGGTTTATGCCCTGAGTCAGAACACATTTAAGCGAGGCGTTTTTCCGTATCTGTATCCATCTGTGGTTGGACAGGCACCTGTGGTATGATCTGGAATTGTGCTTGGATAACTAGCAAGTCTTAGTGTGAAATCTAAATGTAAATTTTAAATAGGAATCATTAAAAAAAGACCCAGCATCTGTTGTACAGGTAAGTTAATAACCAAAGGGGATTTAGGCCTTAGGATACAGTTGTGGCGATTTTAATTTTTAATTTAAAAGTAAGAATTTCCGTTTAAGGTAATTGTGTTAGTTTTAGTATTTAATAATTGCCCAGAATATACTATTTTAATATTCTCTGTTGGAATGGAGTTATTTGAGACTCATACGGATTCGATTTTCCCTTGCAGTAACGTTCTCCTCTCACTTGCTTTTTTTTTTTTTTTAAGATTTTATTTATTTATTTGACAGAGAGAGACACAGTGAGAGAGGGAACACAAGCAGGGGGAGTGGGAGAGGGAGAAGCAGGCTTTCTGCTGAACAGGGAGCCCAATGTGGGGCTCGATCCCAGGACTCTGGGATCATGACCTGAGCCGAAGGCAGACGCTTAACGACTGAGCCACCCAGGCGCCCCTCACTTGCTTTTTATAATCACATCCGAACCTTGCCATCCCGGCTCGAGTTCAGGAACATTTTCAGATGGCTTGGCTTCTCTTTCCAAGCTATTATTGAACTTGCGAATTTAGGCACATTCTCCTGTAGAGTTTCAGTGGGTCAGCCATTCAGAAAACCTCTTTAATGGCCCGTGTGGGTCATGAAGGCGTTGGGCTGCAGGTCTGATGGACTCTGCCTGTGCCCCGGGCCCTGAGAGGGCCCTGGGGTGTAGCTGGCCACCTTTGGGGGGGAGCGGGGGGTGGGGGGGTGCTCTTGGCTGAGTCGGAGTGCGGGTCCGGGATGTTCTGAGTGCTTTGCAGGGCTTACCTGCCCTCAAGCTCTCCCACCACGTGAGGGAGATGGCATTCTCATGTCGACCAAATGTGAGGGGCATCGGCACCTGGATTATGTCCCAGAGCTGCAAGTGGAGCCCACAGACCGGCCATGTGATTCCAGTCTCTTCACCACAGTGACCCCACCGGCTTCATGTGCCCCTCGGTTTTACACAGCTGTGGTGTCTCCCAAATGACTGATGGTGATGTCATCGCCCCAAGGGGGGTTTGTTGCAGAGGTTGTATAATACAGTGGGAATAAACATTGACCTTGAGCCCTTGTGCGCTGGGTCTTATCCCTCCTGAGTACCACTTGTACCAGGTGGGCCTGCTGCTGGCTGAGCCTCTGCCGCCTTGCCTGCAGGTGGCTGTATCCCAGGAGGTGGGCTGTGTGCTTAGTGTAAGGATTCAGTAGCTGACAGCTCTGGTGGTGGTGGTGGTGGTTTCTCCCCGCCCCACGAAGGAGGCCAATAGCCTGGTAGCCATCCTGGGTGGAAGGGGCGGGACTTGTGTGATGATGATCCTTGTGGAACTTTTGGAGAGGCTTCTGAAGAAACTGCTTGTGCTTTTATTTTATTTGATGGATTTATTTATTTAAAAATTTACTTATTTGAGGGGGGGTGGGGAGGGTACGGAGGGGCACAGGGAGAGGGAGAGAGAGATTCTTAAGCAGGCTCCACACGCTCAGCACCGAGCCCAACGTGGGGATCAATCTCAGGACCCTGAGATCACAACCTGAGCTGAAACCAAGTCGGACACTTAACTGACTGAGCCACTCAGGCAACACCTCCCCCACACTTACTTTCTTTTTTTTTTTTTTTTTTTTAAGATTTATATATTTGAGACTGAGAGCTGCTCATGCTTTTAAAGGCTGGGGGAGAAAAGGATTCCTTTATGGCAGCTGACAAACATCAGTCCTATTAGTTTCCCAGAACAGATGGTTACTACCTTTGATGAGATTAGAACTTTTGTCAGAATTTTAGAAACTGGGCGGGCTCGGCTCCTTCCCTCCATCGGGGTGCACCCTGGCCTCTCGAGAGCCCCTCATGGGAGCAGTGTGGGCCCATGTAGGGCTTCAGCCTAGGGTGGCCAGCCATGACCACGCAAGAATGGAATTCAAGGTTCAGAACTTTACGATGGCCTCTGGCCTTCCATGAGGAGTAGTGTGGTGCAGGCCAGTGGTCTGGTTTTGAGGTTTCACTGTGATTTCATTGCAGGTAGTGGAATGTAGGTAAGGGCGTTGATTGGCTTTGGACCTGGAGCTGCTGAGCACCTGTCACCTCCTCCAAGAAGCCTTCCCTGACCATCTAATTGGACATACTGCCCTTGGCCCTCTCCATCTCCTTACTCTGCACTACTGTTCTTGGGGGGGCACTTAACTCTCCTGTATACATTCTGTTACCGCTTCGTCACGGGTGTTTACTAGAATGAACATTCTGCCTTGAAGGAAGGACCTTTGTGGTGTTCACCGTTGCATTTCCAGTATCTGCAGCAGTGTGCCTGGCATGTAGTAGCTGCTGAATAAATACTTGTTGACCGAATAAAATACTTGAATCCTGGCTTTATTACTTAACCAGCTCTGTAACCTTGGACAAATGACTTAAGTGCTCTGAGCCCCGGTGTTCCTTTCTGCAAAATGGCGATAGTGATCCGATGGTTGTGAAGACAACTGTGAGCCTGCGAGGACCACAGAAGCCGCCTGCCGTAGGAAGGGGCGGTAGCTGGAACATTCCCTCGTCGTGCCCTGCCTCTGCCCAGAGAGAACGCTCTCTGGTGGTGAGGAGCTGCTGGTCCTGCCGCCACCGACCCCTGGGCCTTTGCTGCGTCTGAGCCAGGCCGGAGCTGCTTCCTTTCTACATCAGGCACTCCCACGTCAGAAAGAGAAGGAGCTATCAAACAGGAAAACTGTTCTTTTTATTTATTTTTTTTAAAGATTTTATTTACTTATTTGACAGACACAGCAAGAGAGGGAACACAAGCAGGAGGAGTGGGAGAGGTAGAAGTAGGCTTTCTGCCCAGCAGCCCGATGCGGGGCTCGATCCCAGGACACTGGGATCATGACCTGAGCCGAAGGCAGACCCTTAATGACTGAGCCACTCAGCCGCCCCAAGGAAAACCGTTTTTCAAATCAGGGTGAGGGAAAAGCGGATTGTGATTTTATCACCCCTTCACATAACGTTATTTTTAAATTTTTGAAACTTTTAAAAGCCAGGTTCAGCAGAACACTTTCATTAGCTCTGTAAAATGAAAACCCAACCAAGGAACCCCAGTTCATTGAAATAATAATGTAAGAATGATCGCTGTTAACTTTAAAGTGCTTGCTAGCCAGTTTTTCAGGGCTTTTCATAAATTCTCCCATGGAATCATTACGACGACTCTACGAAGTCAGTCCTTTTGTGTTCTCCATTTTACAAATGGGGACCCGTGGCCCAGAGAGGTGAGGCCGTCTGCTCGAGGGCAGGGCAGTGAGGCTCCATTTCCGTCAGGAGTCTGTTCTCCCTCCTCCCTGCAGGGCCGGGAGTGAAGCCCCGTCCCTCCCGCTTCTTCTTCCAATGGCCTGTCCTTTAAGAAGCGGGGAGGACACTTGCCTTATTAGTCCGCAGCTGCCCACGCGTTGACAAGAAGCACCCGCTAACTCAGAGGTTCTAAACCTGATGGAGGTGAACACAGCCCTTGGCCCTTCCTGGCCCCGGTGCGTTGTGTGTGTTCCTGGGAGGCGGGATTGTGTGGTTGCCGCTAGGCCTGCAGTTTGGCGCCATCTCCACAGCTGTTGAGCCGACCCAGATGCCGACTGGTTCAGTCAAACCTTGCTTCCTAGTGTCCGCTTTTCTTCTTTTTTTTTTTTTTTAAATTTTTAATTTATTTTTGAGAGAGAGAGAATGACAGAGAGAGAATGAGAGAGAGCACATGAGAGTGGGGAGGGTCAGAGGGAGAAGCAGACCCCCTGCCGAGCAGGGAGCCCGATGCGGGACTCGATCCTGGGACTCCAGGATCATGACCTGAGCCGAAGGCAGTCGCTTAACCAACTGAGCCACCCAGGCACCCCTGTCCGCTTTTCTTCTATTTGCATGGGAATCTTCCCAAGTCGTGGTCGGCGAGCAGGTTTCCCTAGGTGCGTGGGGAGCAGGCGTGCCTCAGAGGCGGGGTCGCGCTCGGGGGGAGAGGGCCGGGCTCAGTGCCTGGTGTCCGCCTCACATGCAGGAAGGCCTGGCGGTGCCAGGAGTTGGCTGTCTCTGGTCCCACCTCTCTGCTGCTTCCCTGCTTTTGGAAGCTACGCCGGACAGACCTTCACCTCTCCTTGAAGGCTCAAGGTATCCAGTTACTACTTCGTGGTGGAAAAGCGATGCCCTCAGAGACAGTTCAGGTATACAGGATCCTGAAGCTTTTTGAGAAGGAGGTACTCCTCATCGGCCCCTCTTCCGTCCTTTATGGAGCTTGTCTGCGCTCCCCACGTCCCCAGATAGGCTTCTGTTAATCGTCTATGGGCAAGGAAGCTGGATAGCAGTCCTATTAACGTTACGTGCAAAGAGGTGTGCTAGGCCCTGTCAGAACACCCAAGGACTGACCCCGTGTGCAAAGGGCCCTGATGCCGGAACGTGCCTTTTCTGGCATGATTTGTCTACTCGTTTAAATAGGTCTTGGCTCTTGGTTCTTTGCCGGCGCGTGACGTTGCGGGACAGCTGACCTTGTGAGAGGAGAGTGTTAGGTGTAACAAACGTACAGACGGTTTTTTCTCTTTCCAGCTCCTGAAGCACACGTGAGTTAGAGAAATGACTTGTAAGAGAACAACGGGAATGGGTGGCGTGTGCACGCTCTTCCGCGGCTGAGGTGTGCGGCCAGGTTCTGAAACAGAACTGTCGTCGTCTTGTTGCTTGATGCCCACCTTTATGTGTGAGGACATACTTTATTTAGTGCTAAGTGCGAACCAGTGGTTGGACTCCGCCAAGGAAGTACACATTCCCCCATCTCCTCACTTGGTGCACAGGCTGATGGGCCTGCACAGTGATTTTCCTCTCTTTTTCCAGATCTTGCTCCAGAAGCTTTTCAGAATTTCTCTAATAACCAGTGCGTAGGTATGTAGGTGGTTTATACTCTTACCTTTATCATTTATATTTAGACTCCTGATTGAAATTTACTAGCAAGTTTACTATGTTAACTGCTTTGGTGTAGGAACCAACTGGTTTTTGTTTGTTTGTGTTTTTTTTTGAGAGCGTCAACAGGAGGTGGGGTGTCGGGGGAGGGGTGGGGGGAGAATCATTAGATCGACCTGGGGCTCGATCTCACAACCCAGGTCATGACCTGAGCTGAAATCGAGAGCCGATGCTTCTCCGACCGGGCCACCCAGGCGCCCCCGGAACCAACCATTTCGACGCATCCAATGAACTGGTGCTGGATACTGTAGTTGAAGTGTGTGATGTTGTGAATGACGTCATCACCCTAATTAGTATGCTTTTGTCTTTTAAAACTATTTATAAAGATCACAGATACAGCCTATTGGTGTCAGCTGATAGCGGGTGTTTTCTTAAGGCGATGTCCTGAATTGTGTTGGACAGGTGCTTAGGTGAGGGGAGTATTTTGCTGGTCCTGTGTGTATCGTCTTGTTAACTTCAGTTTGAGGAGCTGCGTTGCCTCAAGGTGCCCCCGGGTGCGTGAAGGGGCCAGAGTTAGGATTACTTCACCGGCATGTTCCCTTCCTGGGCCACCTGCATCAAACCCCACCCAGGAGGCTTACTTAAAATTCCCGACCTACTAAACCAGGATCTCTGGGGTGGGTCTTTGAAATCTTTGTTTTTTATCAGTTACGCAGACCCAGGAGTTCTCCTCTGGGTCATAAAAATAAAAAGAACAAGTGACACCGTATCACCCCGTCTCATTATTTAATTTGCTTCCAGTCTTCATTGGAAATTATTTTGTTTATTGGCAATATCTTGGATATAGCAACTTCCAGTTTTCCAGAACAGTTCACTTACATTTCTCCCTAATCCTAAGAACCATCTCATGACAGACGAATAGGGCGGCTCCACAGGTGGGGGCACTTCTAAGTGTCAGAGCTGTGGTGGAAATGAGGATTTTCTGCTTGGCCATTGTTGCTCTTTGTGTATCTTTCTGGGGGGGTGGGGAGGCGGAGATGACCCTTGGCTCTTACCTAGTGTAGTCAAGCTGCGCGGCGGTGTCCTGCAGTGTGCGTTCACCGGTCCCCAGCACCCATGCGGCCCCCGGTACGTAGTCGGTGCTCGCTCAGTGTCCGTGCAATAAAAGGGGGGGCGGCGGGGAGAAAAAACTTCTAGGAATAATAAAGTTATCACTCTGCTTAGCGGACCCCAACTTAGGACTTTTTGGCTTCAAGTGTGAATTTTGGGGCACTTAATTGTTGGCAGCTGAATAGAGAGTGTCACTTGCATAAGTAAATGACCAATTAAAATCAGGTTGAAAGAAAAGGATTGGTTCTTTGGCGATAGTTAATTACAATCAGCATTAAAGCGTTGCCACCTCAGGGCACAGTCCTCAGGGTTAAGGATGCGTCAGGAAAGCCGAGCGAGAAACCAAAGAGGCCATGAGGAGGTTGGGTGCTGCAGTCCAGTGTAGCTGCTGGCTCTTTAACTCAACAAAATTAGGGAAATTCTGCACCAGTGCACACGAAGGCTGCTTGTGACTGTCATCAAGCATCCTGAACTTCATGGGGGGGCGGGGTGTGGAGCTATCCAAATTTTCCTTTACGTTTTTAAACACTTTCCTCCACTTTTTGGTCTGAAAGTAGGGTCGCCCTCTCTCCATCACCAGCTTTAATTCTACCTCTGATACCCGGCATCTCCTAAGGGGTCCCTCACTCGTAGAACCTCCAGACTACACGGCAGTGGAACATACTCTTGCGTGTAATTTTTGTTCAAAATAGCGAATCCCTTTCTCTCTGATCGATTTCACCATGTCATCCGCGCGTGACAGGGCTGTGCTGGACCGGGCTGTGCCCCCACCGGGGCCTGCGGCTCAGCATCACTCACTGTGGCCTCTCCGCGCCCCTCCCCCCCCCCCGCCCCCCTGGGGTTCGAGCTGCTGGGTGATGGGATCCTGCCACCGCTGCCGTCACAGGGTCGTGTGCGCTCCGTGAGGGGGGCCCTGGGCTCTCCCGTGTGCACGTTCCGTCTTCGCGTCCGGCACGGTCACCGCCGCCTAAGGAATAGCGTGAGGAAGTCTTGCAGAGTGCCGGGCCTGCCAGGGCAGGTGCTGCCAGGAATCTTGCAGAACTTCTGGGACGATACCAGCTGGGGATCAACTGAAATATAGTTGAAGTTCAGCCAGTGTTTGGTTGACTCAACCCTCCCTGTTGGATGCTGTGCGTTCCCTCGGGAACGCATCCTGACGACAGCTGCAGGGAGAGCCCTGGATCTTCCATCCCCAGCGCTCAAGTTTAGTGCTGCCAAAAGTCAGCAGTGTTTGTTCGCAGACCTGTTTATGCCCCTCGTGTCTGGTTTTGTACTCCTGTGACTCATTTACATAGTATCCAACCCGACAAAATATGAGCATGGAGTTTATGGAAAACAGGTCGAATGCTTAGAAAGGCTCACAGTGATTTGCTTAAAAGCGGTCATCCAGTTAGGTGTGGGTGAGAAGCCATTAAAATTTTGCATGAAGGCATAGGAAGGTTTTGCACTCTGATTGCTTTTATAAGTGAGTTAAGTCTTGGTCCCACTTTATACAGTACCCAGAAATCACAGGCAATGCCTCATAGGCGTGATTTAGTCGGGAAAGACCGTGTTGGTCTTGGGCGTCCATCCATTCAGGAGTGGATGTAGGGCGCTGTGTGCCAGGCACTGTTGAGGGTGTAGAGGTGCCCGAAACTGGTGTTTCTAGGGGAGGGGTGCGGGGAGACAGACCATGAACAAGCAAGGAGCTACACGGAATGTCAGGTGGTGAGTGCTGTGGACAGAAGTAAAACAGGGAAGTGGGGATAGAGAGATCTGAAGTCAGAATGGGGGCTACCATTTAAAACGGGGGGGGGCGCAGAGAAAGCCTGGCTGCAAAGGGGAACGTTTAAGCAAAGACTTGGAAGTGAAGACGCAAGCATGGGGACATAATAAGTGCAAAGGCCCTGAGGCAGAAGCATTCCTGGCATGCTCAGGGAACACTGGGGAGGCCAGAGTGGCTGGAGGGGAGCAGGGGAGAGGAGGGGAATAGGGGGTGAGGTCAGGGAGGTAACCAAGGGCTGCTACAGTCATTGTAAGCTTTGTACTTGGAGTGAGTGGAAGGCATTGGAGGGCTCTGAGGGAGGAGTAATATTGGATGACTTGCCTTCTAAAAGAATCTCTCCTGCTGATCTGTTAAGGATCGACTGAAAGGAGCCAAGAGTAGAAATACAGACTAGGAAGGGAATGCAGGTGAGGAATGATGGTAGTTGGATGGGAGTGTGGCGGTGGAGGTAGGAATAGCAGTGGAGTTCTGGGTGTATTTTGAAGGTGGAGCCACACGGTTTGCTGAGGATTGGCTGAGGATTGGATGAGAGAATTAAGGATGACGACAGTTTGGGTTTTTTTGTTTTTGTTTTTTGCCATTAAGTGATGAGGTGAAGACTCATTGGATCCAGTTTGGGTGGTGTGTGTGTCCTGGGAATTCAGGTTCAGGCATATAAAGTCTGAGATGCTGTGAGGCCCTCAAGGAGAGATGCGGATGGGGTAGATGAATATACAGTTTGAAGTTCAGAGGGAAGGACCCAGCTGGAAATGTAAATTTGGGTGCCCTCAGAGTACACACAGTGTTGAAAACCACGAGATTGGAGCCCCAAAGAGCGAGTGTAGATGAAGAGGAGATGCCCAGGAATTGAGTCTGGGGGTGCTCCAGCGTTGGGGAGATTTGGGAAGAGCCTGGAGGTGTTCTGGGCTGAGGGTGTGCAGGGGACCGATGTGGCATCTGATGGCGGTGGTGGGTTCAGACTGGGCTCCGTGTGCTGGAGGCCCCTCTCCTGGACTTGCGGAGGTAGGCTCTGCTCTGTAGCTTTCAGAGGCTTTTCTCTGGACGCCCCCTCCCCCCCAATAGCTCGCCTCTGGGCCTGCTTAGCAGGTGGAGATGCCCCCTAACTTCTCCCGGGGAGGCATCTCCCACAAGCATCCCCAACCTTCCTTCCGTTTCTCCAGGGCTGATTTCTATCTGAAACCCATCTGCAGCAAGCCAAGGGTGACCCCGTTGAAAATGCAGGGACTGTCCTCCGCTGCTCACAGATTGTCACATCTGCTGCTTGTAAAAAGCGAAAGATCCTCATGTAACCAGATTTGCTATTCACAGGTCAGAGAAGGCCCAGGGTAGAGACTGGGTGAGTTCCTACCCTGGTCTTGTTCCGATTTGCCAACTCCCCAAATCCCCTGGTGTAAAACTTGCTTTGAGACTCAGGAGGACAGGAAATATTTGGGGGTGTGAATTGGTAGTAACAGTTCTCGCCCCCACCCCCTATCCCAGAGGAGTGGCCTTCAGGGACAGACACGACCTCTTTGGGAAGTCCTGTCTCTTTTCCTGGAGATAAAGTTATGCATTTTTTAAAAATTTTTATTGTTATGTTAAATCACCATACATTACATCATTAGTTTTTGAGGTAGTGTTCCATGATTCATTGTTTGTGCATAACACCCAGTGCTCCATGCAGAGCGTGCCCTCTTTAATGCCCATAACCAGGCTAACCCATCCCCCCACCCTCTCCCCTCTAGAACCCTCAGTTTGTTTTTCAGAGTCCATTGTCTCTCGTGGTTCGTCTCCCCTTCCGATTTCCCCCCCTTCATTCTAAAGTTATGCATTCTATGCTTTCTTTTCCTTCCCTCCCTCCCTTACCCCATAAAATAAAGCAAAAGGCAACATGGTAAAGAGAAGCAAATCCTGAAATGTATTTCGGATGTGTCCCAGAGCCCAAGTTTCAGGGTGTAAACAGAAACTGTGCATGCAGACATGCAAACACACACACACACACACACACACACACAGTATTTCTATGGTCAGTTCCCTTGTTCTGAGCTCTGGTAGTGTCTATTTTTAACACTTTGTAATTATGTGTTTACTTCTGTATTATACTGATGATGACCTTCCCCTTCTAGGACACCCACCCCATGGGGGCAGAGACCAGCTCTGTTTGGTTTACTGCTGTGTCCCCAGGGCCTAGAACAGGGCCAGGTGTATAATAGGTGCTTGACTGATGAATACCGATAATCACTAGAGTGCCTGGTTTTGTTTAGTGTGGAGACAGGAAGGCTGGCACCCCTTAGTAAGTCTCAAGGACATCTCCCCACCAAGGCACATGACAGCACATACGTGCAGAGTGGAGAACCTGACTCCCAAAGATTATACTAAATCAAATTCAGGACACATTGCTTCATATGGCTGATTTTATTTTACTCTATTTTATTTTTTATTTTTTAAAGATTTTATTTATTTATTAGAAAGCACACGCATGAGTCAGGGGCAGAGGCAGAGGGAAAGAGAGAAGCAGACTCCCCGTCGAGCAGGGAGCACGACACAGGGATCAATCCCAGGACCCTGGGATCATGCTAAAGGCAGACGCTTAACCGACGGAGCCATCCAGGAGCCCCTAAATGGCTGATTTTAGAAAATTTCTGTTCAGAAAGGCTGAATTAATTTTTCTTTCTTTGTGGTGCTCTAAAGGGTCCTCCCGGAGGCTTAGCATAGATCAAAGCCCACCCCCTTGCAGAGTCTCGTGCCTTCAGAGAGCACATCCGCTCGGCCCTCCACCATGTCCTATGTACCTGGCACAGAGTAGGCCGTCAGTAAGTAGTGATCACATCAATGGGGGAAATCAGTTTGGGGTAAATGACAGCCTGCGTCCTCCTCTTGGGATTTATCCCGCCTGTCAGCACATTAAAGGCTCAGTAATCCTGCAGAGACACGCCTGTTGGGCTTCACGAGCCCATGCTCTGGAGGTGAGTGGCTCAGGCTTCCATCCCAGCTCTGCCTCTTGCCAGTGTTGTGTTCTTGGGCAAGCTGCCGAACCTCTCTGTGCCTTTAGTTCCTCGTGTATAAAATGTACAATACCCATCTCACAAAGGTCTTGTGAAGGTTAAATTTGTGATTCCAAGTCAAACACTGGGCACAGCACTTGGCACGTAGTAAAAGCATGGAAATGTTGGCGGCCAGGACGCAGATGGTAACGCAGACACACGCGGCATCTAGGGGAACCAGTTCTGCGGAACCTTGATTTGGGAAATGGCAGTTACATGGGAGACGCATTAGGAAAGTTTTCATTCCACCTCTGCTCCTACCTTGGCTTTGAGTCCCTGGGCCTGGGGGTCTGTCCTCCGCAGGGAGGTAGCCTGTTTGAATGGCCTCCCCACCGAGAATGAGTGGGTCACAAACCAGGTGAAATGCGGGGTCCTGGGGAGGCCCAAGCAGCCCAGAGTGGAGTCGGCCAGCCGGGGTCCAAGGCATCGAGCACCTACAGACCTCCTCTGCGTCCCCGTCAGTACAACAGGATGAATTGTCCCAGCCCTCTATGCTATAGCCTGAGTCAGCCAGGGTACAGGCTTGGGGGATGGCGGGACGGTGGGGGGAGGCGGGGCAGGTGCGCCAGCAGACTCTGCCACCCAGGCCCCAGCCCCCTCTGAGGATGAGGCCTCCAGCCCCACAGTCCACGGCACCCTTGCCCTTTGGGCTGCGTCACTGTTGCGGACCGACGCCCTGTTCAGGCCCACAGCAAGCATGTCCTCGTGGCACACCCAGGCCCCCCGAGACAGCTGGTTGAGACACCTCGGTAGCAGAAGAGCCCCCTGAGCTCCCACAAGACTTCTCCCCTAAGGCAGCCAGCCGCCTCTTCTCCTTAGTGTCCTGGAATGGGCACCAGCATCAAGACTTAAGAAACCCCATTCGCAGGGCAGACGCACCCAGGGCTTACGAGACTCTCAGTCCCAACAGCTCCAGACTACGCAAAGGCTGGTCCCTGGAGTTGACTGCATCTTTTCTTCCTTTGGCTCGTGTCAACTTTAAAAGGCAGAATGGTCATAATAATGAAGACCTAGCGTCTTTACAGAATTTTACCTTTTAAAGGAACTTTTCCACGCGGACCTCAGGGGAGGCGCATCCGTCCCTTTC
This sequence comes from Neomonachus schauinslandi, assembly GCF_002201575.2. Lineage (NCBI taxonomy): Eukaryota > Metazoa > Chordata > Mammalia > Carnivora > Phocidae > Neomonachus > Neomonachus schauinslandi. The sequence goes on from NC_058406.1 coordinate 9,555,625, forward strand.
TGTCCCAAGATGGGAACCTGCTTTGTGTGCGTTCATCTGTCTTGACAAGCGTGTATTTGCTCGTGTTTTGGCCTCCCTCCTGGTCGTAGATGTTTCCTTGGGTGTTAGAAAGCAGCCCGTTTCTGCTCAGTGAGAGGGGAGGGGGACGGTGTTGGGGGCGCCCTGGAGCTGGGTTGGGGGGCCGGAGCAAAGTGCGGTGCGAGGTGTCTGTGTCTGAGGAGCCGCTCGTCTGTCTGTCCTGCCGGGTCCTGCCGGGGCTGCTCGGGCCTGAGCCGGGCTCGTCTGGGTGCTGGCTGTTCTCTGCCCGTGTGGAGCCTCTGGACTTGAGCCTCTGCCCTGAGGGGAGCAGGGAGGGTCTGTCAGGGAGGCCTGAGGCCTGTGGACTTGCGTTCAAAGAATTATAAAAGTGGGGACTTGGTCCCACGGTTTGGGTGGGGCCTCGGGAGTGAGAGGAACCTTCCGGGAAGTTACTTCCTGGGGTGATTTGGTTTTCGAGCAGTGTAGACAGGCGTGTTTGGGGGTCTGGGCTCCACGTTCGCCATTTACTTGTTCAGGGAACATTCTTCAAGCACCTCTTGTGCCAGACAGGTGGGTGGGTGAGAAATGAACAAGATCGTGCCCTCCGGGGCTTGAGTTCGGAGTCATGCGTGGGGCACCTGCCTCCCACGGCTCCTTGTCCCAAGTCTGTGGGGGCTTCACTCTGCCCTCCCTCCCCATTTTTGTCCCCTCACTCCTTCCCCAGAACAACTTGCGTGTGACCTTGAGTGCGTGACCTCCTCGCTTGGCTCAGTTTCCTCACCGAGAATGAAGGGCTGCTTGGCATGGCTGCGGGGGTCCCCTGCCCCTCTCTGAGCCTGGCAGGGCGGCAGGGATCTCCCCACTGGTAGCTCCCTTTGGCTGAGGTCCCCACAGGCCAGGCCAGCCTTCCTGTTGCCTGGGTTGTGTTATGAGCTGTCACATGCTGGGTATTTGGAGTGCAAGCCAAACAGCTTTGGGGAACTGATGGCCTCCGAAGACCTCAGATCCTGGCATGAAGGCCCCATGAGGCAGGGACGCGATTGGTCTTTCGGATGCATGGCAGCCAAATCCGGAGCTGGCCCGGGCACGTGGCTGCCTTTAGAGCTGGGGAGAGGGAAGGAGAATCCGTGTGCGGAGAGGCAGACTTCAGGTCTGGATCAGATCTGTGTGGATCCTGGCTCCCTCCCTCGCTGCCCTTTCCCCATCTCTCCGCACCTCTCTGTGTCACCGCAGTTACCTGACTTGTCTGTGCTACTGCCCTTTCAGCCAGAGAAAGGGCACAAGGTGCCCTTTGGTTTTCGAGCAGGTGGTTAGAGGGAAGGTGGTTAGAGGGAAGAGCAAATGAAAATACTATCTAAGCACAAAGCTGCCGGGGCCGGCAATGCCCACCGGCACGTGTTAGCTGCGGGTCTCCCCCGGCCCCAGCGTCTCCACTTGAAGGAAGCTCAGTGACTGTGCAGGCCAGTGGTTTCAGACCTTTGTTGCTGTCCCCTAAGGGCCACTTGCATTATCCTTGTCCAGGGTTCAGAGCCAGGCCCCTCTTAGGCACGGCCACCTAGCACGTGGCCTGCATTGACGCCCTGCTGAAGGTGTCCTCAGCCCCTCGCTCCCCTGACTTCAGTATACAGAACCCCTGTATGCTCCAGGGAGCTTGTTAAAATGCGGGTTCCTGACTCAGGAGGTCCAGGGGCGGGGTGGGGGGGGCGCTGAGCGGCGGCATTTCTAACAAGCCCCCAGGGACTGCGGACCATACTCTGAGGAAACAGATCTAGGCTAGTGGCCCTCAGAGTTGGCTTTTAAAGTTTTCAATGCCTGGCATGCAAACCGGCTAAATTAAAATCTGTAGGGCTGAGGCGCGGGCTGCAGGATTTTTTAATCTCTCCAGGTGACTCCAGTGAGCATTGGAGTTTGAAACCCCCCCCGCCCCCCACCACCCCACCTCTCAATGCCAGGGTTCCTCTGAGCTGACATGGTTCCAGCTCAAAGCCAGCTCCTGGCCTCGTGGGTGGCTGTCCTGTGGGCAAACGGTTAACCCCATCTGGCTTCTTGGAATATTGAAAAGCACTCTTTGGTCCCCATCACTACAAGAACTGCCTCAGGGAGGGGCAGCCAGGCTTAGGGGTCAGATGGTCCTGGATTCAGAGTTTGGCTGCACCCCCTATTGACCAAGAGAACATGGATGGAACTTTGGGCTTCCTCACCTCTCTGTCTTCCTCTGTAAGACACAGATCATCCTTGTCTCTGCCTCAAGTGCTGCTGGGAATATTTGAGGAGCTCCCATAAAGCATCTGAAGTAGCTCTGGGCTCATAGCAGGTGCTCAAAATGATACCATTGCATAGTTTTCCTTGCTTGACATCCTCATTTTATAGGTGGGATGGTTCTGGTTCAGCGAGGTGGAGGCATCCTCCAGAGGCCACACAGCAAGTCAGCAGCAGATCTAGGGCTGAAATTCAGGTTCCTGCATCCCAGTGTTGGGCCATTTGCCCTGCCTCTGAAGCCCAGCGTGGGGGCCTCATCTGAGGCGGGGGGGGGGGGCCCTCCCGGGAATGGAAGGGGCTGCTTGGGGAAGGTGGAGCCATCAAAGATGCCACCAATCCTGAGGTGGCCGGTGGCTGGCGCCAGGAAGCAGGCGGTGACTCCCACAGCCCCGACCTGTGGGGCTGCACCTAACCTCCAGGGAATTTCAGCAGCATCTCGGGTTGTCCCACCTCGGCACTGGCTCCCACACACTTTGCCTCTCCCTTCACCTCTGGCAAGAGTGCAGAACATCAGACACGGACTTCAAATGAATTGCACTCTGAGAATTTATGGAGAGTTGTGTAAGACTCTTGTGTGGCCGAACCAGCTCTGGGGACTACGTTCCAGGACGTCCCTCCTGACTCCTGCAGAAGGAGGGACAAGGCAGGCAGGGGACTCTACTCAGCATGTCCTGGCAGCCTGGTGGGGGGCATGGAGACTCCTGCGGGGACCAGAGAGCCCCTGGCCTCCTCCCCTCCCAAGCCCTTTCCCCTCTCGGCCTCCCTTGACCCAACTCTCCTTGAGGGAGCTCTCTGGATCCTCGTCTCTCGGACTCACTTGGGGTTTGTCTCCGCCATGCCCTGGAGGCTACTGTCACCGTGGTTACCAGCAGCTCTGGGCCCATGCTGAACACCGCTGTGGTTCTCCTTCCTGGCCTCCTTGACTTTTGGCAGTGGCGGACTCTCCCTGGCCGGGCTTGCCACTGCTCTCTCCGGGTTCCCTCACATCACCACCTGCCTCTCCCCATCCCGTCCTGGGTCCCTCCCCTTGCTGAGCCATCCGGGCCACCCAGATGCTGACCAACCCCAGATTCATCCGTTCCATTTCAGCCACCCACTTGACCTCTCTCTTGGGTCGAATAAACACTTCAAATCTAATCCTTTGCAAACCCTGAAGCCTCTCCTGCTATCTTCCCGTCTTGGCTAAAGGCAAACCATCCTGCTCTGGAGTCCGTCGAGGCTGAGGGCTGCCAGGAAGAGGGCCATGCGTGGACATGCTGAAGGGAGCCCAGCACAGCTGGGCCAGCGAGGGGGTGGGGAGGTGGGGGGCCGGCCTCTGTGCGTTGAGGAACATGGTCACTGTCCTGGGAGCCCGGGATTGACGGTTGCAGACAGGGTGTGTCATGATCCAGTGTGCTTTTGGGGAAGGGGCAGGTTGGCCTTCCGTAGAACAGGTGGGAGAAGGGGCCGATTAAGTGGGGGAGCTCATGGGAGACCCGACTGGGCCCGTGGAGGGAGGGCACCGGCCGCCCTCCTGCTCTGACCTGCTGGTGTCATCACCACCGGGAGCATCCCACACGTGCTGAATTCTTGGAAGGCAAAGTGCCCTCACATCCCAGTCCCCGGGCTCTCCCCAGCCCAGCTCTGCCTCGGCAGGCCGGCAGAGAGGGCCTCTATTTACGGTTGAGGAGGCCAAGGTTCAGAGCCTAGGAGGCAGGGAGGGCCTTACCCTGGGCCACATAGCCAGCGAGGACGAGGATCGGGACTGACAGCCATGCCGCCGCTGCCTCGGGATGTGTCACAGCCCCTGGCATCGCCTCACTTGGCCGGCCCCTTGCGTCCCCACCGACTGCCCCCGTGCCAACACCTGTAGGTGGATACTCGAGTGCTGGCATGTCCTGTGCTGAGAGCTTCCTCTAAATTTAATCAGCACAACCACCCAGTGAAATTACTGCTCCTGTATCGCAGATGGTGAAACCAGAGCCCAGAGAGGCCCCTGACTTGCCAAGCTCACACAGCTAGGAACTTAGAATCAGGTCGTTGTGCATGAACCACTACTGAGAACTGGAGAAATATCTGGTTCCACAGATGCTGTTTCTCAGCGCCTGACATCTCCGCCCCAGGGAACCACTGGGCTCTCAAGAGTTCTCTGACCACAGGAGGGGTTTCGTGGTCAGGAAGGAGACTGTCCTGCTGGACATCACTGCCCTAGTCCTAACAGGAGACACCTAGGTGGTGACCGGGTGTCTCCCCAGAAATGGTGGCGCACGGAGCTGAAAGGCCTGGGCTCTGCTCCCCTAGGAAAGTCTCCGAATCTGTCTGAGCCTCAGTGCCTTCATCTGTGAAATGGGTATAAAAAGTGCTTGTTCTCCCCACCTCCTGAGCTGCTGGGAGGGTCCAGAGATAAGCTTAGAAAGTACTTGGGGATTACAAGGGCTGTGTGCATGCCAGCTGGGGTTGCCCCGACTGGGCCAAGCCGTGTGCTGTGGGGTGGTGAGAGGAGCCTGCCTTTGGGGGCTTTGCCGCTGATCATAAGCTCTCGGACCCCGCGGATACCCAGGGCTGGGGAGAAAGCTCGCCCCCTAGTGGAAGTGGCTGTGGTTGCCGTGCGCAAGGGAGCAGAGAAATGCTGGACAGCTAGAGAGGGCCGGGAGGCCAGGGGGGTTACCTTTGTTTAACTGATCTGGTTTTTGAGTGTTTAGAAGATGTGTAATGCTGGTAACAGAGAGGGAGACGTAGAAATTGATGATGCAGGGCCTGCCTGCCTGTCTTCAAAGCTGCAGCTCATCCTGCTGCATGCACTCCATTAGAGACGTTTCTGCAGACGGGACGGTGTAGGGGGACCTGCAGTGTGCTGAGACTGCCCTTTCTTCCCCAGCAGGACAGGGGCATGCAAGTCCCAAGTTTCCAGGCAGCCTCACAACGGGCTGTCCCTCCCATGGTCGGGTCGGCTGGCTGAGGGGCTGTGCTCACATTGGGGTCCCAGCCAGCCCCCAGGCCACCTCCTGGGCTTTGTGATTCTGAAACTTTGATGGTCCATCTGGGGCACAGGCTTGCCGCTGAGCATGGGGTTGTCTTTAGTTTTCTGCCTTGAATCTTGCTCAGCTAGTAGAAGCCGCTGACCACAGACCTTGATCGCACAGCATTGGGAGGAATTCACACAAGGGCAGCCCCGCACCTTGGCCAAGAGCCAGGCCCTCACTTGTCTGTTTATATGTTTGTTTGTTTATATGTTCACTTACTTCATTTATTGAAATAGGTATTTTTCGATCGCTCCCTTTGCCAACTTTGACACTATTCCCGTTCTGGATCATTCTCTGTCATGGGGGTTGTCCTGGGCATTGTGGAATGTTTGGCGGCATTCCATCCCATCCACTAGATGCCCCATCCACTAGATGGGCCGCTCCACTAGATGCCGTAGCAACATCCTCCCCTCCGTTGGGACCACCAAAAATGTCTCCAGACACTGCCAAGTGCTTGCCCTTGTTGAGAACCACTGATCTAGGCCCTGATGTGTCAGCTTCGAGACTGGCCCCATTCCCGTCTCTTGCTCCCTCAGACGCAGTGGACTCTGAGCCAACACCTGATACAGGTGAGGTTCCCGCAAGTGTTCACCCTTCCCGCTTTCCCGCCCACCTCACCTTCCTCCTCTCCTGACCGGAGGGCCTGCTCACTTCCGTTCTTCTGTCTGGGGGACAAATTTGGGACCTGGGACAAGTTACTTAGCCTCCGGTGGTCTGTTTCCCATCTGTAAGTTAGGGCTCATATATCCGCCTTGGTAGGTGTACGTAGAGTAGGATAGTTGGTATATGTAAATACTTAGCACATTTCCAGCATATGTGTTGTTCTCATTGAGCAGCTATTTATTTTTGTTGTGCTAAGATGGGGATGCATCAGTGAGTAGGACAAAAGCCCTGACCTTGGGATTTCACAGCCCGTGAGGGAGGCAGATACATAATCCTCCAGTTGTGATTCAGTGTAACAGGTGCTGTGGCAGGGAAGTACGAGGGGGCAGTGGGAGCCTGCAGGAGGGCTGCCCCATTCAGGAGTTAAAGAAGGAAGGCTTCCTGGAGGAGGTGGTATCCCAGCCAGGACCTGAAAGATGAGTCCGGGTTAGCTGGGTGAAGGAATGGTCTAGGCCACCTATCTTTTAAACAATTCTTAAATGCTTTCCTGGGAAAAAAAAAAGTCTCATTGAATGGGCTCTGGTAGCAGAGGGGGCCAAATTGTGTCACAGGATCCGGACTCACACCCCCTCAGAGATTCCTGAAATGAAAGTGCTTGGTGCAGTGAGGCTGGGATAGTGGGCCGAGGGCAGAGCTCGTGGCCTGGAGGAGACCCACTGCAGGTGATGGATGTAACGTGGTACCAGAAACTTCCCCAGATGTTTCCGGGGGCGGGGGCAGTGCCTGGGGACGCAGGTGGGAGCACAGAACAGCTGCCGTCTGCACGGCAGGGCTCCATTCCCAGCTCGCCTGTCCCTCTACGGGGGTCATCAGGACAGCCCTGCTCAGTGCAGTGTCGCAGAACCCAGCTGGGGGATGCTTCCGCTCACCCTGTCCCTTGTAAGGGGAGGGAAGGTGGTGGGCAGAGCTCGGTGGAACTCACGTGGGTCGTTAAAGTCCACATCCCGTGGGCCTCAAGGTGCCGTCCGGGGCTCCGAGGGCGGGGTCCTGCTGATGGTGTGTGTTGTTCCTCTCCCAACAGCTACAGTCTCCGCCTGGCATCCCGGTGCCCTCCTCCAGCCGCCCCGTACGTCACCAGGCAGTGTAGGAATGTGAGGGCCACAGCGGCAGCCCAGTTCCAGGGACCCCTCTTCAAAGAGTAGATCCTTCGCCTGCTCCCTGACAGGTACGAGGAGGGTGGAGCGGCTTCTGGCCCTGTTCAGGTGGCTCTGGGGGTCGAGGAGCGCCGGGCTTGGGGCTTGGGGTGGGCTGGGAAGCAGGGAAGAGGGTGGGCATGATCCGCCTGGGTGCCAGTGGGGGAGCCACGGGGCCTTCCTGCAGGCACGTGTGGACCCCAGCTCTGCCACTTCCTGGCTATGGGACCTCCACAAGTTACTCAGTCTCTCTGAGCCTCAGTTTCCACATCGGTAACATGGGGATGACAGTGGTACCTACTTCACAGGTTGTGAGAATTACGAGTGTCACGCATGCAAAGCAGGTAGAAAGTGCCTGATGCACAGAAAGCACTAGCTTTTAGCTGTTACTAGCTGGGTTAGCACCAGCAATTAGCTGTGACTGTTGAATAAGAATAGCAGGAACAAACAGTAGCCAGCACTTAATCGAGACCTTCAGAGGCTTTAAGCCCAGAAAACATTGTGCAGTCTTTATTCCCACAATGTGTTTGAAAGTGAAAGTGATAATATTCTGCAAAATATAAAACTTAAATTTAGTTGAACCAGAAGTCTCTTCCTAGATTTTCTGATGGTAAAACCTGAATTCATTCATAGAAGCTGGACTTTCCCTCTTCAGGGAGGCTGGGCTTGGCCAGTGAGCTCAAGCAGGCCTGGGCTTCTTTGTTGGTGACGTGGCATGTCTTCTGTCACTGTGTCCCTGAGACGACGATGGGAGGACCCCACGTGCCAGTACATCGGGGCGCCAGTTAAAGATCCAGACCCCAAGGTGCAACTCACTAAACAAGCATCCTGGTGTGCAGGGCCTGGGAATCTGTATTAGCAGATGGCCCCGTGATTCTGGGACACCCCCAAGTGTGGGGATGCCTGCTTAATGGAGCCAGGGCTGTTCAGGATGAGAATGCAGTTGTTTCGGGCAAGAATGGGCTGACCTCTGAAACTTTGGGGTCTTCCATCTTGTATGTTCCTCCCTCCGCCTGCCCTGCTACCTGGAGGGCTCACTCACTTTTCCCTTCCTAAAGCTGCTGGAGGCTCTGGGCTCTGGGCTTTATTTCTCTGGGGACCGGGGAGGGGCATGGAAACAGAATCCACTTTCCCCAGGGACTCTGTTGTCTTGAGCAGAACTCAGCCTGAGTCTCCAGAACAGGCTCCTGAGAGGGCAGGTGCCCCTGAGCTGGGAATGCCGGGGAGCAGAGTTGAAATGTTTGCTAAGCGCAGAACTGGAAGGCCCAGGAGAGGAGATGCCGGGCTGGCGTCTTCCGGACAATGGGAGGCAGCACCAGGACAATTCTGGATCCGGGCATGGCCCAGGCCCCTCCCTGTGGTGGCCGCTGCTGTGTGGATGTCTGTGTTGATGGGCGCCAGGGTGTGGCTCCCAGCCCAGAGCAGGTGTCCTTTGCAGCCTGAGGGAGAGCCAGGCACACCTGGCCTGACTGGGCCACAGTCTGGGCTGTGTCCGTTGGCCACCGTAGTCTCTGGTGGCGATGTGGTGTTTGCCAAGTATTGCTAATTCAGGCTCTGCCCCGGCGGCCAGGGCATGACCCTAGAAGGATACGTTCTCTTCCCTTACTTCCAAACATGTGCAGCTTCCCAAGCAAGGTGCTCAGATGAGTAGAGGCCCAATGTAATTTGTGTCTGTGACTGATTTTATATATATATGATTTAAAAAAACAACACCTTACTTATACTGTTTGTCTTAGCTGCATAACAGAATACCACGGACTCTAGGGCTTAGACATTTATTTCTCATGGTTCTGGAGGCTGGGCATCTGAGCATCTGAGGTCAGGGTGCCAGCATGGTTGGGTTCTGGTGAGGACCCTCTTCCTGCCTTACAGGGGCCACCTTCTTGCTGTGTCCTCAGTAGTGAAGAGAGGAGGCTCTGGTGTCTTTTGTGAGGTCACTAAACCTGTCATGGGGGCCCCACCCTCATCTAAACCTAATCACCTTCCAAAGGCCCCACCTCCAAATCCTATCACACTGGGGATGAGGGCTTCCATATATGAATGGGGGGGGGGGCAGTTCAGTCCATAGCAGTGTTGTACATGTTTCCAGAATGGTTTTTTAAGTGCTGTGACAAAGGATTTTAGCATGGGAAGGATGTGTGCATCAAAATCCCCATTTTACAGGGAGGGAAACTGAGACACAGGGGCAAGTGGCAGAACTGGAGGCAGTACTTGAGGCGTCTGACTCCCAGAATGGATGGTGGACTCTAAGGGGTCTGTGCTGCCCACCCCGAAATCATATGCAAAACCGTCTGTGCATATGGGGTCTGTTCTGAGGGAAGAGTGCTGGCCTCGGAGCACCCAGGCCCCAGGACTGCACCTTCCCTGCTGTGCTTGCCGGCTTAGAGGCTCTGGCTGGTTTACCAACAGTCTTAACCCAGCGAGGAACTAGCCTCCTCTCCGCCGCTGACTCCTGGTGTCCCTCCCTTCTCTGGCTTTATGGATGTCGTGGACAAAGCCCAGGGCTTTCTGTTCACCTTTCGGCATGAAACACGCCACCCCGTCTAGTCCCGTGAGAAACTGCCCCCGCACGTCCTCGGTGCCTCTGTCTCTCTCCATTGCAAGAAGCCAGCACGTTTGGGCCCCGGGGTCTTTGAGGGGGCTCTCCAGGGAAGGGACTGGCATCTCTCACTCATCTGGCCACCTTCGTGGTTTTCCCCTCGGCTGCCGCTGCCCTTGGGGCAGGCTTCCCAACACTGGCCCTCTCCTGGGGTCCCAGGAGCAGGGTGAGTGGGATGATAAGAGAACCCCCCTCTGACAGCCTCCGCTCGGCTCCAGCCCCAGTGGTCCAGCCCACAGCCCCTGCCGCTGGGGTCCCCACCGTGGAGGGCTGCCTCCGGCCTAGGGATTGGCAAGCTGCCTTCCTTTTGTGGATCCCACTTGATGACCCTCAGATGACACAGCCCAGCCACACCAGGCTGAGGGTACGCAGGCCACTCCACGGCTGGCTCCTGTTTCCCCTGGCTCGTTCAGGGCACATGCAGGCCTCCACTGGGAAGGGAGGCCCCCTCTCTTGAAGGCACCCTCGTATGCTGCCCCATCAAGAGATTTCGGCGGGGGGGTTGGAATGGACCTAGTGTAGCGGTTAAGTGCGCGTTTTCTGGAGGTGTCCTGGCTCCAGTAATCCTGGTAGGTACTTCACGTCTCTGTGTTTCAATTTGCCCGTCTGTGAAATGGGTTACTAGTAATGCCTGTCTTGTGGGTTATACTGTAAGCCTGGCACAGATTAGTATGTGAAAAGCCCTTAGGAAAGGGCCGGTTATGTCGTAAGCCTGCTGTAAATCATCACATAGTGGTGTAGTAATAATAATAGTAGTCAGTGGTAGGAGTGGCAGTTCTAGTAATGATGACCAGGTCCTCGCAGTGAGAGAACAGAGCGCCTGAACGTGGCCCAGCACGATGCCATGCTCAACTTCAACCCCGTGCAGCAAGTCTTATTAGGTCCTGACTCCGGTGCCTGGCTCTGTCAAGTACTGTGGGTGGGGTTCCTGTGGAGGAGGCATGCAGGCGAAGCCATGCCCCCATAACAGAAAGCACTCACAGGCCCTGAAGTGGGCTTGACCTGGGTTTAAGTCCCATGACTGCCACTTGTCATCAGCCTGACCTTGTAAAAGTCACTTGTCCTCTTCGAGCCTCTCTTTTTTCTGTGCAAATGGGGATATGGGGATCTGTGTCACCTGCCATGAGGGTCGCCGGAAGCATTAGAATGAAATCAGGTGGTAGCATAGTTAAAATGGCAAAGTCTTTGGCAGGATTGATTGAAGCTGACATACGCGTCCCCTGGACCCAGCAGTTACACCGCTAGGGAGACACTCGGCGGGAATGCGTGCACGTGCACACCAGAACCCACACGCGGGAGAGTTCGCGTGTTGTATGTGCACACCCTACCACCCAGCACTTCTGCTCGGCATAACTACGCACGCATGTGCACCATACGTGTCCTCCAGACATAGATAAGCATGTCCTGGCAGCATGACTCATGGTGGCCCCAAATTGGAAACTGCCCACTTGTCCTTGGCAGTGGACCAGCCAGATGAAGGTGGCACAATCCTCCAGTAGACTCCCATAGCAAGGAGGTGGACGCAACTGCACGCACAGGCTTAGGAGGGATGAATCACAAAGGTGTCGTGCGGAAGGAGCCAGACACAATTTACTTAAGTCAAAAATGGACAAAATCAATCTATGGTGATAGAGGTCAGAGTGTTTATTCTGGGGGGTAAGGGTTAGTGGCGATCCTAGAAGGGAGCTTGGGCTAGGGGTGAAGGGGTCATGCAGGTGTGTTCACTGTGAACATTGATCAAGCTGTGCTTTTCTTTGTATGTATGGTGTACTTCAATCTTTCATTTTTATATATATATTTTAAGATTTTATTTGTCAGAGAGAGAGAGGGAGGGAGAGCACAAGCAGGGGAGCAGCAGGCAGAGGGAGAGGGAGAAGCAGGCTCCCTGCCAAGCAGGGAGCCCAATGCAGGGCTCGATCCCAGGACCCCGGGATCATGACCTGAGCCGAATGAAGGCTGACGCTTAACGACTGAGCCACCCAGGTATCCCCAGTCAATCCTTTAACTGGAAAAATTAAGTGAGGTAATGCTTCAGCAGCCCAGGGTAGGCACTGAGTATGCGGCCACTCTTACCATTTTTCTTTTCTTTTTCTCCTCAGCACCTAAAGTGACCTGGAATCAGTGAAGCCAAAGGGACTGGCCTTCTGCCCTGCAGGGAGTACCGACCTATTCCACTTTTATGAGCCTGCGAGAGAAAGGGAGTGTGTGTGCGTGTGTGCGTGTGTGCGTGTGTGTGTGGTCTTCAGACGAGGGTCCCAAACCCCAGGGAGGCAGGAAGGCAGCTGATTCCACACCATGGATGACACTTGGGTGCAGCCCCCGGGACCGAGCTCTGCAGCTCAGCCTTCCTGCTGGGGTGGGGCCTCTCCTACTATGCAATTTTTCAAGAGCTCCTTGATCCTGCTTTTTGCTTCTCAAGTTGTCTTTTGCCATGGTGGGGACTGTGGTCTGGCTCAGGGGTCGGCTCCAGTCCTGTCCGAGCAAGGCCGTCAGGAGGAGGCCGAGTTTCCCTTGTACCCACCCCACCTGCCCTAGCCTTCCACCATGTCTGGGAATCAGCGGCGTGTGGACGCGTCGGAGCCTCACCGATCGACCCCCTTGGCCTGCACACTTCGAAAACCTCCCTTCTTTGCCTGAACTACTAGCTTGAGTCGTTTTCCAGATTTAACATTCTAGTCGGTCCATTTGGCGGGAGAAAGTCCCCATCCCCATCTGCAGATCCGGTTCCTCCCTTGGGAGAGGCGGGGGATGGGACGGCATGTGGGGGATGAGGAGGTCTCCCCGGTGCTGCTTTTGCCTCCGTTGGTGGGACCATCAACACCTTTAGCGGCTGACCTCCTCAGAGTAGCTGAAAAGGGAATCAACAATTGGGAAATGAAAAATAAATTGGAGGATTAAGAAGCACAGGGGGGAGAAGAAGAGATTTCCAGAGGCCACCAGTCGCCTACCAGGGAATGACGGAGCCGGCTCCCGTTTTGTGTGGGAGCAGTCCATGTCTCGGAGAAACGGGTGAGCTGAGCTAGGAGTTGGGACCCAGTTCAGTGAGGGTCTTGGGTTTTGTGCCTTTGGGGCAGACCCCAGACACGGATATCTGAGACCACTCTGGCGCTGTTTTCTCAGCTCTGTTTCCAGTCGTGATGTATCGAACCCACAGTGGAAGGAGAGCACTTGGAAGGACGTGAGTGGTCACACACAAAAAGGGACTTTTTTTTCAGGGCTACTATGGTTGATCTTGCAACTCTGTAAATATGTACGTAGACACTTTTAAAAGCACGTATTTATGTCCCTGACTGTAAATGCCCCCTTTTTAAAAGTTTTATAACTTGTGTTATTTAATTAATCAGTCGACTGGCTGCAGTGTAGGGTCTGATGATGGTCCGGGAGGAAGGTCTCACGAGACCCTCACATGGGCAGAACAGTGCCGATCGCTGGCCTCCATTCACAGTTTTCCACTTGCCACCCAGCTCCAAACCATTGTTTGTTTTCAGTTTCCATAAGCTGACATCCTTTTGCCCACTCCTAAAATCAACCCTCACAAGCATGAAAAGCTGTGGCTGTTCCTTATCCTAACGATACAATTTTGTCCCATAAATGCCAACACTCATGAACTGTACCCCAGCCTCTCAGTTCTTGAGGGTTCCCCTTTTCAGCAGCAAGGAAGGCTCATGAATCCAAAGCTTCGAAAGTCGCCTTCAACTGATGGTGAATTCCAGAAAATGTTGTGGGGGGCTGGGGGACACTCATTTTTGCATGTGCAAACGTGCCGTGCCGGTCAGCCTTCGAACCTCTCAGACTAGCGGAAAGGGCTGTGAGTGTCCTGATCACGAAGATGGGGGTGGTCTTCTAAAGACTGGTGTTTCCTGGTCAGTGGTAGTTTTCGGGCGTGGGTGTGGATCACGGAAGAGAATGGTTCTGTATCTGCCATGTGAAGAAAATTAACAATAAAAGTGTGAAGCGCGATTGTAAGGAACATGCCTGGGAGTGATCATTTTGGTTTCTGTGTTTTGTGTCCATTTTGCTGATTTCTGTGGGGAGGGGGTGGGTTGAGGTGGCCCCCAAAGGCCCCAGTCTGGCAGTGAGAGCAACGAGAAGTTTCGAGGAAGCTCACTGTGGAAATATCCTGCCTGGTAAGCAAGGTTACTCTGCCTTCAAATCACTCTCCCACCTGCCAGCCAGTAAGCTAAGCCATTTCCCTAAGGCTAGACAGGCCTCTGTGATTGTAAATACATTCTTCTCTTTAAATAGCTTTATTGAGATTGCATTCACATACCGTACAGTTAACTCATGTAAGTAAGTGTACAAATCAGTGTTTTGTGGGTTTTTTTGTATATTCAGAGTTGTGCAACCATCACTGCATTCAGTTTTAGAACATCTTCAGTCACCCCCAAAAGAAATCCCGTACCCATTAGCAATCACTCCTGGTTTCTCCCCTCTGTTGCCCTAGGCAGCCACAAGCCTACTCTCCCTCCCTGTAGGTTCACCCTTCCTAGACATTTCACACAAATGGAATCACTCAGTATGTGATCGTTTACGACCAGCTGCTTTCACCGCGTATGTTTTCGAGGCGTGCTCAGGCTGCAGTACTCTCGGCACTTCATTCCTTTCTGTGGCCTAATATCCTGTTGTATGCATATATTTGTGCAACATTTGGGACATACTTCCACTTAAAGGGATCACTGTTTATCTGGAATTCAGCTATAACAGGTATGCTGGACTTCAAGCCCAGGGCTGTCCTCCCAGCGACCATTTACGGGGAACTGCCATGTGCCAGATGCTCCCCGCACATTCCCTTCTCCTATCACGGCATCCCACCAGGACAGGTACCTCAGCCACTTCACAGATGAAGAAACAGGCTCAGGCACCTTAAACAATTTGGGGCAACACGGCTGGCAGAATGGAGGCCAGGAACTGGACTCAGCCCTTTCAGGCCCAAAGTTCTGTATTTCCTTCTTGCCTCTTGCTGCTGCCTCTGCTGCTGGTTTCTCCAGCTCTCCAGCCACCTGCAGGTGGAAACATTACAACACAGGTCAGTCCCCAGCTGCCCAGAACAGAGCAGTCGGCTGCTGCACTTCTGCTCCACCCCAGATGCGCGGCCATATGAGAAGCATATGTTTAAAACTATGGGTTCAGTCCCAGTTCTGCTCCCTATTGGCTGGGTGACCTTGCTTGGGCTCCCACTGGCCTCAGCTTGGTTCCTTGTTTGTACAAGGGAATGATCACCCACCTTCCTGTATCCTAGCTACCACTGTGTTTGCTTAAAGTTGACTTACCCTTCTGGGGATCACCTGGCTGATTGTTAAAGGAGAGATCCTTGGCTTCCCCCCCACCCCGCCCCCTAATCTGTTGCATCAGAAGCCCTGGGGGTGGGTGTGGGCCACCTGGCCGACAAGCTCTGCACGGCCCACTAACTTTAACGCCCGCCAAGGTCGTAGCATGTCTGGAACAAGCATCCAGGCCTCAGGCCGACCACTTAATCAGGGGCGCCCCAGGGGTTTGCATTAACCAGGTCTCCGGTGCTTGTTCTGAGCGTCAAGCTGTGCCTGGCGCTGGGTCGCCGCCGGGACTGGGGGGCGAGCCCCAGAGACGCACACACGCCAGGTGCTGGACAGGTCCTTAAACCGTCCCGGGTGCCCCGCGGAGAGCCGGGGGAGCGCGGCAGCGCGGCGCCGGGGGCGGGTTAGGGCGCGGTGGAGCCGACTCCAGGGCTGGCCGCGTTCCGGTTGCCCCGGCAACCGCCACCAGGAGCGGGTGCTCCTCCTCCTGACGTCGTGTGCCAGGTCACGAGCAGCCTGACGCTGCGTCACGCCTACGTCACGCGCCTCCGGTCGCCGGGTCACGTGGGCATTTCACCGTTCACGTCATCGGGGGCAGGGTGAGCGCAGTGCCCGCAGGTGGCTTGGGAGAGAGCAGGAGCGTGCTCACACCACGTTTCTTACAGTATGTTGTTATAATTGTTTTACATTAGTTGTTATTAATTGTTTTTAATCCCTCACTGTACCTGATTTATAACGTAAGCTTTCTGTCTTAATAACCCGAGCTTTATCCTCGTCTGTCCCTGTGGGGAAGTGCGCAGTCTCTACAGGGTCGGTCTCCCCGGAGGATAAGGGGACGACTGTGCGCACCACTTTCCAGAAACAAGGTTGGCGCCGGGGAGGCTGGGCTTCCGTCCTGGGCACCTTGGTGGGAGCTAGTGTGGGTCCTCCCTTGGCCCCGGGGGTGAGCCAGCTGCTCCTCGTTAATGCTGATGGAGGTCAAGAGGAGCCTGGAGGTTACGGAGCCGCTTGTTGGGGAGATGGGTGGAGCAGGTTCCTGAGCGCCCTGCCCTGAAGTGGGTGGCTTGGCATCCGCCCCCGGCTCAGGTGTGAGCGGAAGGCGGGCTCTGCAGTGGGGTGTCCAGCTCCTGAGCCGCCAGGCCCCTGAGGGCGCAAGTTCTCCAGGCTAGGAGACTGGAAACCTCAGGCTGCCCCACCAGCCTTGCCTTGCCGTGGCTCAGCTGGAGGAGATGTCTGCTCCAAGAGGGCCTCCTGGCCCAGGGTCTGCCCCTTCTGTACAAGAGGCTGGCCGGTGGGGCATGAAGCATCTAGTCCAGTGGGAAGTGGCTTCTGCCCCAGGGATGGAGCCTAAAGTAAGATTCTCACTTCTGATCTGCCCTCCCACTCCCACAGCAGGGTCACATGAGGAGCAGGTTTGCTGGTAGGGGGAGGCATGGGAAGGTCACTCCCTATCTTGTGACTTCCAGTTAGCTGACTTCCACGCAGGGCCTTGGGAAGGGGAAGGGGGCCATTGAGAGTCAGCACTTGCACGAAGCTAAGAGTGTGGGTGTCCTTGGATTTTGCCCCCTAAAGTTGCCTCATTTGTGTCTTCCTAGCCCTGGTCTTGGCAGCCTGCGATGCTGTGTGTTTCTCTGGACTGTGTGCACATCTCTGAATCAATCATGTCACTATAAAAGTCCTCTGAGGATTTCCTGTGCACTTAGGATAAAACCCAACTCCTTTGTCTGGTTTAGAAGCCCCACTGGCCCCAGCCTCACCTTACACACCACCGTCTTCCTCCTTGCTGTCTCTGATCCAGCCATACCAATTGTATTTTTGTTTCTGTCTTATGCCACAGGGCCTTTGCACAAACTGATCCCTCTGCCTGCATTGAGTTTCTACCCACAAGTCACATGGCTCTCGGCTTAAGTGTTGTCCCCTCAGCATCCTTCCCTGACCACTCAGTCTAATGTGGCCTCTCTGTCACCTGTCATTTGGCCTTGTTGATTTGTTTCACTACCTGAGATTTTCTAGTTTCTCAACTTCTCTAGAATCTCAACCCCTTGGGAGCAGACAGACCTAATCTATCTATTCCTTTGTTGGCTATTGCATCCAGCACCCAGTAGGTCTTCAGGATTCACTGTGGGATGCATTGAAAGACATCCTGGGGGGAATGTGACCTCAGAGCAGGCCTCAGTGAGTTGGGGATCAAATGCAGCTGTGTGAGATTGGCTGGTTCGAGGCTTCTGACCTGGGGGGGAACGTTGGGCCCAATTTTCAACCGTGGCCTGCTTCTGTGTAGGAGTCTGTCTATGCAGACTGTTTTCATGGCCAGAGGGGGAAATAAGGTGGCTTTTATTTTATACCCTTTTAAAAAAAATGTATTTATTTAGTTTAGAGATGGAGAGTGAGTGAGTTGGGGGGAGGGGCAGAGGGAGAAGGAGAGAGAGAATCTCAAGCAAGCTCCCCACTGAGCACAGAGCCTGATGCGGGGCTCAATCCCAGGACCCTGAGATCATGACCTGAGCTGAAATCAAGAGTAGACACGCAACTGACTGAGCCACCCAGGTGGCTTTTATTTAAATGTCACTACTACAGAGGTAGGGTTGCCAGGTAAGACCCTGTACATTTTTTTTTTTAAGATTTTATTTATTTATTTGACAGCGAGAGAGGGAACACAAGCGGGGGGAGTGGGAAAGAGAGAAGCAGGCTTCCCGCAGAGCAGGGAGCCCAACGTGGGGCTCGATCCCAGGACCCCGGGATCATGACCCGAGCTGAAGCCAGACGCTTTTAAAGACTGAGCCACCCAGGCGCCCCTAAGACCCCACACATTTGAATTTCAGATAAACAAGGACTGATTTTTTTTTTTTTTTTTTGGTAAGTATAAATATGTACCAAGTATAGCATGGGACATACTTCCACTAAAAAATGGTTTGTTGTGGGTCTGAAATGAAAATGCAACTGAGAATACTGTATTTTTACTTGCCAAATCTGGCAACCCTAGTCAGAGGGCTAAGCCCCTCAGCTGTGCCCTTCTGGAACATCCTGCCCAGCTCCAGCTGTGCTCTCTGAGCTTGTCAACCAGCCCTGGCCCTCAGCCCAGCAGCTGGGGCGGGGGCCCCTCCTGCTCTAAATTATAGCTCAGGGCTTTGGACGTGAAGGCCACCAATGTCAAGTGGGGCCCTGAGGACTCTCAAGAGTGCTCAAGTGGCTTTTGACGCCTGCCTGCATTTTGGGGTTGTGGCTCTGACTTTTGCTTGATGCCTAGGAGTTTTGTTTTTTAAACCATCTTGTCTTTCTTGCCATCTGTTGTGAAAGACTCCTTGACAGTGGGGCAAACAAGTGGACCAGTTTTGTCAGTGGCTGGTAGGATGTTGCCAGATGCCATCATTCTTGGGCAAGGAGGGGTTTCTACAGCTGTGGGCCCCTTGAGGCTTGTCAGAGCAAGCTGCGTGGCCCCCACGCCAGGAGGGGCTCTTCTGGAACCTGTCTGCTTGGTCGGCTCCGTGTGAAGTCTGGCTGCTGGGCAGGGGGCACGCTAGCCCACTCTGACTCCGGACGCAGGGAGGCAGGGGGCTGCTATGTGGCTGCTGGTCCCCCATGGGGCAGGGAGACCACACAGAGCCGCTAGAGGGGTTCCCTGTTGGCGGGACCGCTGCCATGGGAACCCCCAGTCGTGTTCTCACTCAGGCCAGGTTTTCAGAAGTCCTCTGTGCTCCTTCCAGTCTTCCCGTTCATCTTTATCCCTGTTCGGTCGTGCACCACGGCTTGCCCCTGAGCCACCTCCCCGTCCTGCTGGGGGAGGCCCAGCGAGGACAGGCCGCACGCAGACTGGTGAGGGGCTGGGCTCTGGGTGGCCCCGGCTCTGATCCTGGCTCTGCCCGTGTGGCCTTGCACAAATAGCCCCCTGTGTGTGATCCCTCACAGCCAATGTGTGTGTGTGGGGGGGGGGTCCTGGGGAGTGAGAGAAGGCTGTGGAAGGTGCCGGCTGGCATCTGTCCTGCAGTGAGCCCTCGGGGGCTGGGAGGCACTGCGGAAGCTCACTGGTCTGTTGTTGGCGGTGTGCCATCATCTGACGTTTTAGGGGTGACTTCTGGATTGTCGTAGTCCGAGTGGCTGTGCCGAAGTACCACACGCTGGGGGGGGCTTGACTCGTTTGTTTTCTCAGTTCTGGAGGTTGGGAGTCCAAGATGAAGCTGTGGGCAGGGTTGGTTTGTCCCGAGGCCTCTCCCCTCGGCTTGCAGGCGGCCGCCTTCTCGTCCTCTTGTCCTGTCGGTGGGTGGCCTCCCCTCTGTGCACGCACACGTCCCTGCGGTCTGACCTCCTTGTTCGTAAGCACGCCCGTCCTATAGGATTAGGGCTCACCCTGTGACATGTAGCCTTAACTACCGCTTTCAAGGCCCTAGCTCCACATACATTCACATTCTCAGGTGTACCGGGAATGAAGATTCGGACGTATGAATTTGGGTGGGGGTACAATTCAGTCCATGATACGAATATTCGGATATTCTTCTGTCCCCTTGAAACTGCAAGGGGGATCCATGGAAGAGACTGCTGAGTCTGTAGTAGGTGTGGGCCTTGGGGTATAATGCAGGAAATCAGCCTGAGTCTTTGCCTTCTTTTTTTTTTTTTTTTTTTCTTTTTTTAAAGTAGCCTCCACATCCAGTGTGGAGCCCAGTGTGGGACTTGGACTCACAACCCTGAGCTCAAGACCTGATCTGAGATCAAGAGTCGGTGGATGCTTAACAGACTGAGCCAGCCAGGTGTCCCTGAGTCGTTGCCTTTTAACCTCATCAAACAGCCCCTCCTACCCCTCCCCGAGGGTACACTGGCTTGTTGCTGGTTCAGTGTTGGTAAATCATCCCTAGGTTTTGGAGTCCAGACAACTTTGACCTTTGTACTCACTCTCCCACTGTGTCTGTATCGGTCAGGATGGGCTCTTCATGCTGTGGTAACCAACAGAATCTTCTGTTGCTGAAGACAGATGCTTCTTTCTTGCTTATGCTACATGTGGATGGCGGATTGGCTAGGAACACTTTCCCCACATTTGCTAACTCCTGGGTGGACACGGAACAGCTCTATATGCATATAGGTGAATTACATGAAGTAGACGCCCTCCTAACTCCCACCCAAGACAGGAATGGAACGTTGCCAGTCACCCAGGTCCAATTACAGCTGCCCTCTTTCCCTCCCAGAGTAACTACTGTCCTGACTTCCCATAGCAGTTACTCTCTTGTATTTCGTTTTTAATGAAACTTTAAATTTTGAGATTAATTGTAGATTCGTGTGTAGTTGTAAGAAAATAATACCAAGATCCTCGGAACCCTTTGCCTAGTTTTCCCCAGTGATAACTGTAGTAGTCAGCACCACAATGGGATATTGACATTGATTTGGTCAAGATACAGGACATCTCGGGGCGCCTTGGTGGCTCAGTTGTTGAGCTTCGGCTCAGGTCATGATCCCGGGGTCCTGGGATCGAGCCCCACGTGGGGCTCCCTGCTCCGCAGGAAGCCTGCTTCTCCCTCTGCCACTCCCCCTGCTTGTGTTCCCTCTCTCGCTGTGTCTCTCTCTGTCAAATAAATAAAATCTTTAAAAAAAAAAAAAGATACAGGACATCTCATCACCACGGAGACCCCTCACCTCGACCTTTTATAGCCACATCAGCTTTCCTCCCTTCTCCTTAACCCCTAATAATCTGTTCTCCATCTCTATAGTTTTGTCATTTCGAGAATGTTCTACATGGAATCACACAGTATGTATAACCTTTTGGGATTGGCTTCTTTCACTTGGCATAGCTCTCTCGACATTCCTCCAGGTTATTGGGCGTATTGCTAGTTTCTTCCTTTTTATTGCTACGTAGTGTTCCATGGTGTGGATGCACCCCAGCTAACATCTTACCCTTGGGAAGGCGTCTAGGTTGTTTCCAGTTTGGGGCTACAGTGACTAAAGCTGCTATAGATACACTCTTGCATACAGATTTTTTTTTTTTTCTGTTTGTGCAGTTTTCATTTCTCTGGGATAAATTCTTGGGAGTGCAGTCGTTGAGATGTATACCTAGTTTTGTTTTGTTTTATTTTTAAAAAACTGCCCAACTGTTTTCCAAAGTGGCTGGACTATTTTACCTTCTCCAGTGTATGAGTGATCCAGAGAGTGATTTCTCTGCATCCCTGACAGCATTTGGTGTTGTCGTTATTTTTTATTTTAGCTGTTGTGTTTTTTTTTTTTTTTTAAAGATTTTATTTTTTTATTTGACAGAGAGAGAGAGGGAGAGAGAGGGAACACAAGCAGGGAGAGTGGGAAAGGGAGAAGCAGGCTTCCCTGCGGGGCTCGATCCCAGGACCCTGGGATCATGACCTGAGCCGAAGGCAGATGCTTAACCACTGAGCCACCCAGGCGCCCCAGCCCTTGTGGTTTTAATTTGCATTTCTCTAATGGCTAACGATGCACATCTATTCACGTGCTTATTTGCCATCTGGATATCCTCGTCTGTGAAATGTCTCCTGTCTTTTGCTCATATTCTAATTGCATTGTTTTTTACTGTTGCATTTGAGGGCTCTTTATATATTCTAGACAATAGTTCTTCACTAGATAGATGGTTTGCAAATACTTCTAGTCTGTGGCTTGTCTTTTTGTCCTTTTAATAGGGTTTTTCACAAAACAAAAAAACCAATTAAAACATTTTTTATATGAAGTCATGTATATTCTCTTATGGATCATGCTTTTGGTATCAAGTCTTAACAACTCTTTGCCTGGCCCTAGGTCTCCAAGAGTTTCTCCCGTGTTTTCTAAAAGTTTTCTATTTTACATTTAAGCTGGTGATCGATTTTTGAGTTAATTTTTGAATAATGCATGAGACTTAGGTCAGGGGTCTTCTTTTCTCTTATGAATATCCATTTCAGTGTCATTTGTTAAATGGTTGTTTCCTTCATTGAATTGCTTTTGTATCTTATCAGAGGTTGGGTGGGCATGTTTGTGGATACTCCTGGATTCTCTGTGTGCTTTCTCCTGTCTCCCTAGGGCAACAGTCTTGATTATTATGGCTATACAGTAATTCTTGAAATTAGGTAGACTAATTCTTCCAGCTTTATTCTTTTTTTTTAAATCCCAAATTGTTTCGCTATTATAGCTCCTTTGCCTTCCCATATAATTTGAGAATAATTGTAGAATTTTAGGATAATCTTGTCTGTATGTACAAAAAAAAAAATCTCGCCAGGACTTTGACAGGAATTGTGTCCAACCTATATATCAATTTGGAGAGAATCGGCATTTTTACTATGTTGACTCTTTCAGTCGTGAACATGATTTATTTAGACATTATTTATCTGTGTTGTGTAGTTTTCAGCCTAAAAGTTGAGGAACATGCTTTTTTTAGATTTTACCTAATTCTTTTTATCTTTTGAATGATTGTAAGTGGTATTGGATTTTTGACTTTGATGTTTATGTGTTCCTTCCAAGTGTAAGAAAATAAGGTTGATTTTATGTGTAGATCTTTTATCTTGTGACTTTGATGAACTCGTTTGCTAGTTCTAAGAGTTTTTGGCAGATTCCTTGGGATTTTCTATATAAACAGTCATGTTATCTGCAAATAGGGACAGGTTTTTTTTTTTTTAGCATTTAAAATTTTTTTTTATTTTTTATTTTTTTAAAGATTTATTTTTTTAAATTTTTTATTATTATGTTAATCACCATACATTACATCATTAGTTTTTTTTTTTTTTAAAGATTTTTATTTATTTGAGAGAGAGAGAATGAGAGAGAGCAAGCACATGAGAGGGGGGAGGGTCAGAGGGAAAAGCGGACTCCCTGCCAAGCAGGGAGCCTGATGCGGGACTCGATCCAGGGACTCCAGGATCATGACCTGAGCCGAAGGCAGTCGCTTAACCAACTGAGCCACCCAGGCGCCCTACATCATTAGTTTTTGATGTAGTGTTCCATGATTCATTGTTTGTGCATGATACCCAGTGCTCCATGCAGAAGGTGCCCTCCCCAATACCCATCACCCCGCTAGCCCATCCTCCCATCCCCCTCCCCTCTAGAACCCTCAGTTTGTTTTTCAGAGTCCATCGTCTCTCATGGTTCGTCTCCCCCTCTGATTTCCCCCCTTCATTCTTCCCCCTCCTGCTATCTTCTTCTTTTTTTTTTTTTTTCCTTAACATATATTGCCTTATTTGTTTCAGAGGTACAGATCTGTGATTCAACAGTCTTGCACAATTCACAGCGCTCACCATAGCACATACCCTCCCCAATGTCTGTCACCCAGCCACCCCAGCCCTCCCACCCCCACCACTCCAGCACCCCTCAGTTTGTTTCCTGAGATTAAGAATTCCTCATATCAGTGAGGTTATATGATACATGTCTTTCTCTGATTGACTTATTTCCCTCAGCATAACACCCTCCTCCAGTTCCATCCACATCGTTGCAAATGGCAAGATCTCGTTCCTTTTGATGGCTGCATAATATTCCGTTGTATATATATACCACATCTTCTTTATCCATTCATCTGTCGATGGACATCTTGGCTCTTTCCACAGTTTGGCTATTGTGGACATTGTTGCTATAAACATCGGGGTGCACGTACCCCTTCGGATCCCTACATTTGTATCTTTGGGGTAAATACCCAGTAGTACAATTGCTGGATCGTATGGTAGCTCTATTTTCAACTTTTTGAGGAACCTCCATACTGTTTTCCAGAGTGGCTGCACCAGCTTGCATTCCCACCAACAGTGTAGGAGGGTTTCCCTTTCTCTGCATCCCTGCCAACATCTGTCATTTCCTGACTTGTTAATTTTAGCCATTCTGACTGGTGTGAGGTGGTATCTCATTGAGGTTTTGATTTGGATTTCCCTGATGCCGAGTGATGTTGAGCACTTTTTCATGTGTCTGTTGGCCATTTGGATGTCTTCTTTGGAAAAATGTCTGTTCATGTCTTCTGCAAATAGGGACAGTTTTATTCTTTTCTGATCTGTATGCCTTTTATTTCCTTTTCTTGTGTAGAACTGGTATTCATTCTTCTTTAAATATTCGGTAGAACTCTCAGGTGAAACCAGTTGGGCCTGAAGATTTCTTTTTTGGGAGTTTTGTATTATCAATCTTTTCAAAGAACTAGCTCTTTGTTGCACTGATTTTTTTTTTTCTCTGTTGTTTTCCTCTTTCCAGTTGCATTGATTTCTGATCTGTAGTGTTTCCTTCCTTCTGCTTGCTTGGGATGTAATTTGCTCTTATTTTTGTAGGTTCTTGAGGTGGGAGCTTAGATTATGGATTTGAGACTTTTCCTCTTTTCTAATTATACATTTTGTGCTATAAATTTCCCTCTCAGCATTTGCCATGTCCCAGAAATTTTGGTATGTGGTATTTTCATTTTCATTCAGTTCAGTGTACTTTTGATTTCTCTTGAGACTTCCTCCTTGACCCCTGAGTTATTTAGAAATGTGTGCCTTAGTTTCCAAATCCTTGGAGATTCTCCTGATATGTTTTCTTTCAGTTTCTAGTTTGAGTCCATTTGGTCAGAGAATCCACTCTCCATGATTTCAGTTCTTTTATGTTTGCTGAGGTTTATTTTTTTCCCACTTTTAAGAAGCTATAATTGACGTATAGCATTGTCTTCATTTTAGATATACAACATGACTTATTTATCTATATGTAGCAAATGCTTATCACAACAGTTTAGTTAACATCCATCACTTCACATAGTTATATATTTTTTTCTTCTGATAAAAACTTTTAAGATGTACTCTCTTAGCGACTTGCAAATATACAATATAATATTGTAAACTATAGTCACCATACCCTACATTATGTCCCCGGGGCTTATTTATCTTATACCTGAAAATTTGTACCTTTTGAAAATTTGTACCTTTTGAAAATTTGTACCTTTTGACCACCTTTAGCCATTTTGTCCACCCCTACCCCCTGCCCCTGGCGAGTCCATTTTCTGTATCTATAAGTTCAATATTTTTAGTTTCCACATATGAGGGAGATCCTACAGTATTTGTCTTTCTCTGTCTGACTTGTTTCACTTAACATAATGCCCTCAAGGGCCATCCATGTTGTTGTAAGTGGCAGACTTTCCTTCTTTTTTATGGGTAAATATATTGCATTGTATATATAATATATTCTACTGTATACACATACCACATTTTCTTTATCCGTTCATCTGTCACTGCACATTTAGTTTGTTTCCATGTCTTGGCTATTGTGAATAATGCTGCAGTGAATGTGGGAGTGCAGATAGCTCTTCTTCGAGATCCTGTTTTCATTTTCTTTGGATATTCTACCCAGAAGTGGAATTGCTGATCATAGGATAGCTCTATTTTTAATTTTTTGAGGAAACTGCACACTGTTTTCCATTAGTGCAGACCAATTTATATTCCCACCAACAGTGCATGAGAGCTCCTTTTTCTCTACATCATATCCAGCGTTTGCTTTCTCTTGTTATTTTGGTAACAGGTGTTCTAACAGGGCATGAGGTGGCATCTCAGGGTGGTTTTGATTTGCATTTCCCTGATGGTTGGTGATGTTGAGCACCTTCCCATGCACCTATTGCGTGATCACATATCATGTTACTCGATGCTATTCTTATTTTTGTACCTGTTTTGTTTTTTCAGAAGTTTTTAGGATCTTCTTTTTATCCTTGATGTTCAGAATCTTCACAGTGTGACTAAGCATTTTTCATTTGTTATACCTGGTGGGTACTCTGTTGGGAGTTTAAGACTTTTTTTTTTTTAAGATTTTATTTATTTGAGAGAGAGAGAGAGAGAGCGAGCAGGGGGAAGGGGCAGAGGGAGAGGGAGAAGCAGGTTACCCGCTGAGCAGGGAGCCCGATGCGGGGCTCGATCCCAGGACTCTGGGATCATGACCTGAGCTGAAGGCAGACGTTTAACTGACTGAGCCATGCAGGTGCCCTGGGAGTTTAAAACTTTTAAAAAAATATTATAAAATATGTGAAATCTAAAAATAAAAAACCCAAATCAATAAACAGGCAAACAAAAAGCAGAATGAGACCTGTAAACACAGAGAATAAACTGACGGTTGCCAGAGGGGTGGGTCATGGGGGAATGGTCGGAATGGATGAAGGGGTGTGTGAATAACAGGCTTTCAGTTATGGAACGGATAAATCACAGGAGTGAAAGGCACAGCATAAGGAACATAGTCAGTGGTATTGCAATACTGTTGTGTGGTTACATATGGTAGCTACACCTGTGAGCACTTGTTGAGTCCCTATGTTGTACATCTGAAAGTAATGTAACATTGTGTGTCAACTCCACCGAAATAACAATATTAAACTGTTGTCATATTTATCCAAGTCACTCAAGTCACTGATTGAGTGACGTTTGAACACCTATCTTTGTTTCTCACTGTCCTATTAATCATTAGCACCAACAGAAATATTGTCAAATATTTCTAAGATTCTTGTCAAAATTATACTTGTTATTTACATTAATAGCTGCCTACAGATAAAAAAGTTTGGCAAAAACCGATGAGACATTCTGTGAGAATCAATTGACTATATAGGAGTCTCATTAAAGAATATTGTATATTATTATCTATAAACTATGTGCTCTATACTCTGATAAAATTTAAACATGTATGTCCACAAAAAACAAACAAACAAAAAAAAACAAACCTCCATTCCTCCCCCACCCCCAGAACTTCTGTTGTTTTTATGTTTAGCTCCCGGATTGATTTTTTTAATTTTCATTTTTTTATCTTGATCTTGATTCTTCTATATTTTTGTGAGACTCTCTGAATGCTATTGGTCTTCTGTTTTTAACTTTAGTCATTTTTAAATCTTAAGAGCTATACATTTTTTCTGTCCTTTTGTATTAATATCTCATGATTTTATGAGTACAAAATTATCTTCACATTTTTTTTCAGTCATCTTATACATAATGCATTGCCTGGCTGTTTCTACAGAGCTGCTTTCTCAAGCTTTTATTTAGACATTATATAGTTCTTTTATATTCTAGGCACTGTTCTACGTAGTTTCACAGTGTTTACTTAATCCTCCACCCTCGAGATAGTCCTTTGTCTCCAGGCAGGGGCAGAGCTGGGATTTGAACATAGGGGCCTCTGGCTTCAGAGCCCACTGCATAGAGACTAGGTGGTCCTGCTGGGGTCAGCTGGTTCTGAGCTGTCTCGTGATACTTGGGTGACAATATCTGGATGCTCTGAGGGGATGACTTCTCCCTAGTGTGGGTGGTTTAGTCAGGAGAGGTCAAGTCCATTGCTTGCCTTCTGTTTAGTTGCTGATGGGGCATGTCCCTCCTCTTACCATCCTAACCTGGGTAGGAGCGGGGACCCAAGCTCTGCTCACCAGATGCCCTTGTCTGAGACTTTAACTCCTGAGAGAGTGATAAAATACCAGAAAAAAAAAAAAAAGTTGGCAGTCATGCATCTCAGCTGTTGTTCCCTGACCAGATACTGTGCCTTGATACGGCTCCTGAGATTTTTGCTTCCAAGTTCCTGGAGACGTCTTAGATGTTTTTGTATCATTTCGAGTTCTGGTTGTAGGTTCCAGTACTGACTGTTCCTTTCTTCAGTAAGAATAAGAATCTATTGGAGGATATGGAGGGCCAGATTTGAAACATGGGCACTGACCGAGGCTGTTCTGGAGGGTTAAGAATTTGGAAGCATGGAAGTCCTATTTTAGTAGTATTGTTATGTCATCAGGCCACCCCCCTCCTTAGCTGCCCTGGAATTATTCCTAATTGTCCCTTTGTTTGTTCTACTCTCTCCAGACTCAAAATCTCCATTGGGAGGGTGGGGAGCCCACTAATTACCAGGAGCTGGGGGAGAAGAAGGCAGATCCCCCCTGCCTCCCTTGGATTCTATAGCTGAAGGTTGAGGCAACTCATACCATGCCTGTTGGGTATTGCCCCAGAATAAGGAAGTCAGATTCTAGACAAGCCCACCATACTGCTGATTTCCATTACAAGTTTCCCCACCTTTGGGTTCTGCAAATTTCCTATTTCTTTCCAATAATTAGTCTTTGGTTACTAGCCAGAATCCTGTGTCTTGTCAAATCCTGTGTGTACTCGGAGATCCCTAAGTGAAATATGTCCCGTGGCTCCTGTATGAACTTTGTTTTATTGGTGCATCCTAGAAGTTTAGGGACCTTAAGGTCTAGACTCGCAGTTTGTTCTTGTCTCATTAGCTTGATTATAATGTTTGGGGGAGTAAATAACCTGCAGGTCTTTTGCTGATAGCAGCTTAGTGAGAACTGGCCATGAGGAACATTTTCCATATTCTTGGCTCAAGAGTTAACAGTTCTCATTGATGTGTCAATATTGAGCCAAAGTGCTGGTACTTGGAGACGGGGCTGTGGAATGAGTCAGTGTGGCCAGTCCATTCTAATTTGGCACATTCGAGGTTGACTACTTTTCATCAGGGAATTCATTATTTGGGGCTGGGAGGCAATTTCACGTGAAAATGAATATGTAACTCCTTTGCCCGCTGCTGTGATTTGGAGGGAGACTTGGCCAACTCTGGGGGTCCAGAACTCCCTGAAGTTGTGTTTAAAATAGAAAGTCATGGTTTTCAGGGGCTCACAGGGGTCGACAGTACTCAGAAAAGATGAGTCATTGACTTGTTTCCTGAATTCTGAGTTTCTTAAAAATGACCTTTTAGATAGGCGTGGTGGTTGTGTAACTCCGTAAATTTACTAAAAACCATTGCATTGTGTACTTTGAATGGGTGAGTTGTAAGGCAATTGAATTGTATTTCAAAACTGTTAAAAATGGACCTTTTGTTAACCTATTTTTAAGTAGGGGACCTCCTGAACGAGGGACCCGTCTTGGGCCCTCAGTGAATCTGGACATTATTGAGCTTGTTTGTATGTAATTGCCTGTTTTTATGTATTACTTTGGCTCTAGATGCACCCAACTCTGATAATTTTGTGGTGCTTCTAAGTGAGTTATTTGGCCTCTAATACTGCACTGAGAACCGTGTCTAATTCTATGGTGGGTTAAAAGCCGGAGCTAATTTCATTTATTGCCCCATAAATTGTGGTGGTTATAGTAATGGGAGAAGACATGAGCACAGTGAAAGTTTAGCCAAGTTCCCTTACTTTCATGACCCCCATTAGTATTTTGCACCCTGTTAAGGTAAGTGACGAAGTGCTCAGGACGTTTAGGGGGAAGTGCTAAGTAGCGATGTTGGATCTGCAGGGCTGTAATCGAAGCCACAGCAGAAGAAAGACTGATGTGATTCCCATGTGAGGTCCCACTGACTGCATCAGAAAATAAGGTTGACGTCAAGTAAAAAGCATTCAGTAAAAAGAATTCAGTTGCACCTTGCATGTAGCCCTCTGAAAGCAAGTCTGATTGTATCCTGTTCCTAGTTGATTCTTTTTTTTTTTTTAAAGATTTTATTTATTTATTTGACAGAGAGAGATAGTGAGAGCAGGAACACAAGCAGGGGGAGTGGGAGAGAGAAGCAGGGTTCCCGTGGAGCGGGAAGCTGATGTGGGGCTCGATCCCAGGGCCCTGGGATCATGACCTCAGCCGAAGGCAGACGCTTAACAACTGAGCCACCCAGGCGCCCCTCCTGGTTGATTCTTGGATGGTTTCTGTGCCTATTTCCACAGTGTGGGGGCTCCTGATTCCTAAAGGCTAAAGGCCACCTGCCCTGTGTGGCTTAGAGGGCTGTGTTGCAGCTTGCCGACCACGGCTGTTGATAAAGAAAGGCAACTTAAAGGAGATTGTGTGCAGGTTAGGGGCCCGTTGGTCCCAGTGCAGAGCTAAGACTCACTAGTTAACAGGATGAATAGAAAGGGGACACGAGGGCCACAGGTGGCTGAATGTCTGCTACTGAAGTAGAAAGTGAACAGGACTCTTCCGCGGTACATTCTAGCTGCCCTGTTGATCTGCCCCCTGAGAACGGTCCTGTCTCCTCCCACCTCCTAGGAGAGCTGAGGAAGTCATTTGTATCCAGGAGATCAAACACAATTCATCTTCATCAGGGTTCAGCAAACCTGTTTGGTATGTACGTTGTGTTCCTACATTCTGTAAATGTATGGGTGTTCTTCAGGCTAACTGGTATTGATACAGTTGAAATGTTCTGTTCCCTGTTGTGACCAGCTGTCCCTAAGCTCTTGCTAGGGGCCGAGCTGTGTGCAAACTGCTTTGAATAGGTTATTTTCCACCCAATCCTCTTAATCCCATGAGGTTGGATATACCCATTTTTGTGTAAGAGAAAGCCAAGGCTTAGAAAAGTTAACTGAATTGCCCAGGACTAGACAGACAGTAACAAGCAGGGTGATAGAATTCTGTCCTGGTTGAATTCCACAGCTTTTAACCACCGCCATTGCGCCCCCTATTCTAGACTGTATTTCTCTCTGTGCTTTCTTGGCTGTTTTTTTTCTTTTTGTGCAGGCGTTTGGGGGTGCTTTAGCTGGGAAGGGGAGTGAGTAGCTGATGGCTATCATCATGTGCCGTGGATTAGCAAGTCAGTCACCATCTAGATGGGGCAGATGTTGGGCTGTGGGTCAAATACAGCCTACAGCTCAAAGAATGATTTTTTTTTTTTCTTCATTTTTCAATGGCTGGGAAAGAAAGAATGATACTTTGTGATACCTGAAAATTATATGGAATTCAAATTCCAGTGCCTATAAATAAAGTTTTATTAGAACACAGCCACGTCCATTTTGGTCATGTATCATGGCTGCTTTCATGCTGTAATAGCAAAGATGAGTAGCCGTGACTGAGACTGGATGGCTGGCAGAGCCCAAAAGATTGATTATCTGTCTCCTTCTAGAAAGCCTTTGCCAACCCTTGATCTGATGATAGGTTTGCTCTCCCAGGTAAGAATGATTTCCTAAGCTCTTTTGGGAGGTGTGTGGAGACGGGACAGTTTTCAGAGGGCAGAGCCACAGGGCAGCTAGGTACAAAGCCAGATCAGTGATATATATGCTTATCAGCACTGTTGTGTTAATGTTCTTTGCTGCCACAGTGTGCTTGCTCTCCAGTGGGTCCTGGTGACCCGGGGTACCATTCCTATCCTGGACAGCTGTAATTGGATGGTAGGAACCCTGGGTCATAGCTTTCTGTGTATGACATGAAGGGGTTCAGAGTATATAATCCCAAAATATGCCCTTTTGACATAAGGATTATTTTGCGAGAGATTTTTTTTTTTTAACATTTTATTTATTTATATATTTGAGAGAGAGAGAGAGAAACAGCATCAGAGGGGATAGGGTCAGAGGGAGAAGCAGGCTCCCTGCTGAGCCGGGAGCCCGATGTGGGACTCGATCCCAGGACTCTGGGATCATGACCTGAGCCGAAGGCAGTCGTTTAACCAACTGAGCCACCCAGGCGCCCAAGGATTATTTTGAACTGAAGACAATCGAGAGAAAGTAGACCCAAGAAAAACACTCTGCCCTCTCCTCACGACAGTTCTTAATCACTGGGGACAACTCTTGATTCTTTTGGGGGCAGAGACAGCACCTGAGGAATCTGTATGACAAACCTTAGTAAGCAACTCTTATTTTCCGTTAGTCTCCACCATATACTTGCCACCCCTAAAAGCCTAAACCTGTTCTCCTGTTTCTTTTTGCTTCTCTACACGTGTATTGTCCTTTGTTCAGGTGTTGTATAAAGCCCAAGTTCTCACCACCCCTTTGAATTCCTCATCCGAGTTTTTCTCCTGCACACGTGCACTGTGTATGTTATTAAACTTCCATTTGTTTGTCCCTTGTTAGTCTGCCTTTTGCCTGTCTTATTTGCCGGGCCCCAGATGGAGAGCCCTGGAGGGTAGAGGGAAAAAGTCTCTCCTCTGTTGCAGACACGAGACTAGGTAACTTAGACAGAGGGCTGGGGGCAGCAGGTTTCGGTTAAGGTTCTCCCTGCACACCACTGTATGCCTTAAGGAAGGAGTTGAAGGTTGGACGTGCCCTCTGGCTGGAAGGGAATTGATACACACAGGACATGGACCGTGCTGCCTGTTTTGCCTGGTGTTTAATTGAAGCCTCAGTAGTCTGGGGAGGGAAGGACCTCATCTCCCTGTAAAGATGTTGCAGGTGAGTCTGACAATGGGTGATACTCAGATGCAGTTCGTGAGTACCGCCCCAGGGGCCAGGTGTCATGCTGTGGACTCGAGGACTTAACAGGCCAACTCCACGCCCTTGGGTTCTGACTAATGAGTTCTGAGGTTGGCATCCGGGTTCAGACGTGTGCCTGGAAGCCTGACGTGTTTCTCCTTCATCACGTTGGTCTCTCAGCGCTTAGGCAGTCTCTATAGAGTGGGTGGCATGGTACAGGACTTCAGGGGTTTGGGTTGTAAGCAACAGAAGCCGACTCTGGCGAGTTCATCCAAAGACAGTGCACTGGGAGGCTGTGGGAATGGTTCACAGGATAGGAAGAGAAGCTGAACATTTGGGCCCTGCAAGGACAGGAGTGGGCAGCAGCCTTAGGGGGGTCTAAGAAGCAGGAAATATAGACAGCTGATACCTTTGGGATAAATTGGTTCTCACCATTTTCCTTACCTTGATCAATATCAGGTTGCCTTGGCATGAGGATTTCACTTGACTTTCGCTCTCTGTCTACTTCTTTGGCTCAAAGTGGACAGGATCATGGATTGGCAGTCCACCAAGACTTTGTGCCATGGTGGAGGGGACCTCCCCAAGGACACTGAGTTTCTGTTACTGGAAGAAGGGGTAAGTGCTGTTGGGCAAGTGAAAACCAGGGTCTTGCTATGTGTCGTGAACTGTAGGAGTATAGAGGAAAATGCCCAACTCAGCCCCAGGGGTCAGGGAAGAGTTTCTGGAGAAAGAAACCGCTAAGCTGAAACCAGAATGACAACTGAAGTTAGCCGTAGGGCAAGAAAGAAGCAAAACATCACAAGCTAAGGGTACTGCAGGTGCAAAGGCCCAGGGCAGGGGACATTCCAGGCTCTTCCCTGTTGGTCTCTAGGAATGACAGGTCATTTTGCCCAAGGACTTGTGCTTTTAAGGATCAGGGTCCAACCGTCCTTGAGCTTCCCAAGGTCAACTGAGCATCATGGAAAACCTCAGGCCATGATTTCCTGCTTCCCAGGGAGTCTGCAGGATTAAATAAAATCTTGGGCCCTCCTGCACTGAGAGCTGATAGGAAGAAAAATGCCGCCGCGGCCCTGAGCACTTTTATTATTCCACCTTGGCTGCAGTGGGGGAGGCCGCTGGTCATGAGCTGCCCGAGCTGATTTGCACCGGCGTTAGTCACAAATTGTGGCTTGACATTTATAGCAGCTGTGATCCACACATATCGATTATTTAGGAAAAGGAATGAAGCTGAGCTGGCCGAGCAGCTGCCTTGTTAAAAATCTGCTCTGGTTGCATTTCATCCTGCTGGGAGAAGGGGGCAACAGACTCGGAAAGGGGAGGGGAAGCACTATCTAGCTTAGATCTTGTTCATGTCTCGGTGGATAGCAAGCAGCTTTTCTTCACCATCTTTGATTAATCAGCTCCCTTTTGTTCATGTGAAAAACCAGACACCCAGGAGCTCCTTGGAAGGAATTATTGTTCTTTGCCTCTTATGCTCAATTGGTTCTGTATTGTGTTCATTGGGCTAATGAAAGCTGCGCGAAGGTCTCTCTTGGCTGTGCTGTGATGAATTAGCACTTCCCCTGCAAAATGTATTTCTCAGATTAAGCTGAAT
The DNA here is from genome assembly GCF_002201575.2 of Neomonachus schauinslandi. Taxonomy (NCBI): domain Eukaryota; kingdom Metazoa; phylum Chordata; class Mammalia; order Carnivora; family Phocidae; genus Neomonachus; species Neomonachus schauinslandi. Next base: position 9,589,180 of record NC_058406.1, read on the forward strand.
TTGTCCCCCTCCCCCGCCACCATCATGAGGTTGTTTCTTCCATGCTAATGACTGTGGGAGCCACGGGAGGAGTTTGGACCCCTTTCCCTTCAGGGATCACTTGGCCTCCCCATTATAGTCCAGATTCAGATGGAGCAAAAGCCCGAAGATAAGCACAGGGGCTGCTGTAGCACGAGCCGCAGTGTGGACCGACGCCCGGCTCATGCCTGCTGGGGAGCTGAATGGCATCGGGACCTGCAGGGACTGCCCTTTGGCTGTGCATGGCAGGCAGACAGATCCCAGCTCCGGCAGGAGTCTAGGCGGAGGCCTGCTAGAACCTGGCCGAGCTGCGGGCTCTCTGACAGAGTTGTGCTCTGTCCAATGAGAGGATTGGGCTCGCTGAGTCTGTTAGTCGGCTGGGGCCGCAGTGACAGAATACCACAGGCTGAGTGGCTGAAGCAACAGAAAATTATTTTCTCACCTTTCTAGAGGGCAGGAGTCCAGGATCAAGGTGCCTGCAGCGTTGGTTCTTTCTTTCTTTCTTTTTTTTTTTTAAGATTTTATTTATTTATTTGACAGAGAGAGCACAAGCAGGGGAGTGGCAGAGGGAGAAGCAGGCTTCCAGCTGAGCAGAGAGCCTGACATGGGGCTCGATCCCAGGACCCTGAGATCACAATCTGAGCCGAAGGCAGACGCTTATTACCCGACTGAACCCCTGGGCCCCCTGGGTTGGTTCTTTCTGAGGGCTGTGAGGGAGAATCTGTCCCAGGCCTCTCCTAGCCCCTGGGGGTTTGCTGGCCATCTTCGGCATCCCTTGGCCTGTAGAAGCCTCGCCCCAGTCTCTGCCTTCATCTTCACGTGGCATTGTCCCTGTGTGCATGCATGATGTGTCCCAACTTCCCTTTCTTAGGAGGACATCAGTCCTGTTGGACTAGGGCCCACCCTAAGGACCTCATCTTAAACTTGATTACGTCTGTGAGGACCCTGTCCCCACGCCAGGTCACATTCTGAGGTACTGGGGGTTTGGACTTTAACATGTATGTACTTTCTGGGGGGGTTGGGGTGTAGTGATTTAACCTATAAACCTACCTTGGGACTAGTTATGTGACAATAAATCTCCTTATTGTTTAAGCCTCGTGAGTTGGGTGCTGGTTACCTGTAGTCTACCTGAATGGCTGACAGAGATCGCGGTAGCCCCGCCGGGTCTAACCTGCGGTGACGTGGGTTTCCCCACCACCATGTCCTGCTAGGAACAGTTTCGTTTTCTTGCTGTTGGAGATACACATGCGTAGGCCCGGGAACCAGAGTCCTGCATGAACCTTCCAGCTCAGGGGAGAGCGCACACAGCGACAGCGGTCCTTGGGGAAGACGGAGTTCAGAGGGTTTGGAGAAACAAAGAAGTGAGGCAGCACCGACATCTGCTGGAAGCACCACCCCTTCTCTCTGTGGTTGCCAAACCTCGTCCTGCTGGCCCCGTCCAGAGTGGCTTTTTCCAGTGTGTCCCCCAGGTGTTTTGTTTGTAACCTGATTGTGGTACTTGGTATCTATCATTGTGGTGTGGTGAGGATGCACCGTGCGTGGAACTCTGGAGTCCATGCCTGGTTTGTGCTTAAATGTATGTCAGGTACATGGAGCTTCTTCCACTGGTCTAAAGGGACACGAAACTTAGGAGCCTAGTGAGGACAGAGCAGTGGCATTAGGGTGAGAAGCACGAGCTCGGGGCTTGGCGGGAGGAAGGGATGTGGTGGTGGGGAGGGGACAACAGGAGAACCCCGAGAGTGTTTGTAAGGCTGTGTATGTTTTTCTGAGGAAAGGCTCATGTGTTTCATTGGATTCTTAGAAGGAAGGCTAGGACTCTAGCCCTGCCTTGGGCCGTGTTGTAGATGGGATGCTGGTCTACCCTACATGCAGGATTTTGGTTCTTCATGTCATTTAGGATACAGATCTCAAGGGAAGTGGAGGTCCAGCCATATCAACATGGTGCCCTTACGTTGGTGCACACGAGGATTGCCCAGAGCTCAGGATGAATGCAAACCAGGTGGTCCCTTTCACGGAAGAACCAACATCTGTCGTCTCCTCCCATAGAAGACGGTCCAGCCTAATGGTCAGTTCAAGGCACTGCTAGTTCCGACACAGAATCCAGATTTCATTCCAAGCTCCTCCCCTCTTAGCTGTGGCAATTTGGGCACTCACTGTTCTTCTGGATCTGTTTTCTCGTGGAAAATGGAAATGAAAATAGCTTCACCGAGGATGGTGTTGAGGATGATGTAAGATCATGTACTTGAAGGGCTTGATTCTGAGCTTGGTACCGAGCATCTGAAATGTCAGTGTTATGAGGGGAGGGGAAGATGGTGAGGTGTAGAGCTCACCAACCTCTGTCCTTGTCCCTGAACCTTGCCTCTGTCCCTGACCTGCTAGTTTTATGGCTGTAAAATGGAGCTTCGTTCTTCCATTTTGTAAAAGAGAGCCGAAATGTCCTTTGTGCAGAGCTGTTGCGAATGCTAGTGATAATGTGCGTGAGAGGCCTGGCTGAGATGAATTCTCCTGTGGCAGACGTGAGCATTACCCTGGCACCAGGCTCTTTCAGGTGGGGAGTATGTCCGGGTCCCGTGGCTACTGTAACAAACTACCACAGACTCAGAGAATTGAAACTACACATATTTATTTTCTTACAGTTCTGAAGGGCAGAAGCCCGAAATAGTTTTACTGGGCTAACCTCAGGGCGTCCTTAGGGCTTCTGGAGGCTCTGAGGGGGGAATCCTGTTTCCTTGCCTTTTTCTAGTGGCCACTGTTATTCCTTGGCTCATGGCCCCATCCTCCATCCTCAAAGCGTACCACTCCTGTCTGTCATTACATTGCCTTCTTTCATCTAGAGGAAGTGACTTACTTTGGGACCACCTGGATCATGCACGCTAGTCTCCCCCATCTCCAGAGCCCTAACTCAATCACATCTGCAAAGTCCCTTTTGTCACAGAAGGTAACGTTCATAGGTTATGAGACGTGAGGATGTGAGATTTTTGGGGGGCCATCATGTAGCCTACCACAGTGGGTTAGCCTGTCAACTGTTGGTCTATTTCATAGTGTTGCTCTTTTGCCCATTTCTACTCATGGCATAGAAGCAATTGTTTTTCTATACCTTGATGTGGGGAGGAGGTAGGAAGTGGGGTTGAGTATACCCCAAAGCGGTGGTTTTCAAAATGTGGCCTCTGGATCAGCAGTGTCAGCATCACTTGGGAACTGGTGAGAAATGCAGATTCTCAGCCCCACCTGAGACCTCGCCAGTCAGACACTCAGGGATGGGATTCAGCAACCTGTACTTTAAAAAGCCCTGCCTTGTGATCCTGCCTTTATTTTAAATTTTGGTATTGTATCCATTGTGAAATTTTTTGCATTCATTTTGATCTCTAATAAATAATGTTTCAATAAGACATATATTATTTGTTCTGGCTCCTAAAGGTTTGCACCTGAGGTTGAGTGTCTCACTCGCCTTACCCTAGTTCTAGTCCTGGGGAAAGCCGTGGTCATCAAATCTCCCATCCAACATCTGGGTCTTCACAGGAGGTCCGGGTACTGAGTAACAGAGACACTCAACCTACAGGGCCGATCGGAGATGTATTCTGTGAGGCAGTGATGTCAGACCTGGGAGCTGAGGGCCAGAGGAAGGGGTAACAGCGTTTCAGGCAGAGAGCGGCAGGTGCAAAAGCGAGGTCCTCGGAGGGGGTATAGCACATAGAGGGACCGGAAGGACCCCTGTGCCGTGTGACTCCCTTAGCAGATGTTTACTAAGCCCCTAGAGCTTTCAACAGTCCGGAATTTCAGCCCCCGTATTGCACGGGAGAGCCTGAGAGGGGCAACTAGGACAGAGGTTAGGTGTCAGCATCCTGTGTGCCGTTGGTGAAGCATGCCCCAGGCAGTCCTCCCAGAATCGGTATTTGGCACCCAGCAAATAAGGCAGGGAAAGTACAAAAGGCTGAGTGTCTCATAAAAGATGCATTTAGCACTGGTTTCTATTTCAGCGCTAATAGCATTAGCTGTTACGTAGAAAGTAAGAGAACACAATTACCCTGTTTTAATAACAAGGTTGACAGCACAGCCCTAATCCCGGAGGAGCCTTGCTTTACGTTTTCAGTTTTCTCCAGCCACTGAGTTCTGAGTCCCAAGCCAGCTTGTAACCTTCGTCTCCGTTGCCTGGAATGGTCCTGGTTTATGCCTGACATACCAATATAATTGTTAATAGCGCTTCCTTTCACCTTCCAGTGCCCCGGTTTAGGCAATAAATGCCGTGATCACCATAGTGATACAGAACTGAGAAAACTAAGCCCGACTTGTTGGTGCAGCTCCCGACTGGCTCCTTAGAGATTTCTAAGGGGGGGTGGGGGGTGGTGGGAAGGCGGGGGAGAAATCCACCAAATCTCAGACTGCCCATTCATCCACCTTTGTGCGTCTGTCCATGCCGGGGACTGTTCTAAAAACGAGGCAGAAAGACATCCTAGGAACCGATATTGGCGTTTTTATCACACTCAGGAAAAGCTGAAGTGGAATGAGGGAAAGGGAAGACAGCACTAAGATAAAGTAGTGTTCGCTTTCATTTAACAGCTCACTTCGCAAATGTTAAGCTTTTTTCCAGTAACAGTGGTCGGGGAATAGAAAACTTTCCTGGTGAAAGCTGATATATTGCCCCAACTCAGTGTTTAATTAGCTTAAAAATTCCAATTGTACAACTTTGTCCTAGACAATGGGAAGGAAAATGGAGGTCCTCTCACTTGTCCTGTTGCTTGAGGCTGAGGGCTAAGTTTGGTGTGTAACCCCTCGGACCTTCAAAAGTGACTTTTCTTGAAGTACAACAACTGCACAGAGTCCATGGTGGAGCTCTGTGTTGGGAGAATGTTGCAAGCCCCCAGGTGTCCCCTGGGATCCTCCCAATGACCCCCTTCTCCCTCCTCCCTAAAGATGGCCAGTGTCCTGACCCCTTTACACCAATGATTATATGAAATTCACAGGACAAACTAGATAGACTCATCCATGTAGTTCATGTCTGGCTTTCCCTCTCAACCTTGAGAGTCATCCATGTTGCATATTGTTCACTTCCATTCCTGAATGTATGGAATATACACATTTATCTTGTATGGCTGTTGATAAAAATTTGGGTTGTTTGCAGTTTGGGGCTGTTCTAAGGAATGGATACCTCTGTGAACATTCTGGGAATACTAGACATGCATTCTGTTAGGTGTCTACTCAGGAGTAGAATTTCTAGGTCAGAGAGCAGGTGGGAAGGTCAACCTTAATATGTCAGACAGTTTTCCAAAGCGTTTGCACAAACTCATGCTTCCACCAGTAGTGTGTGAGTCCCTGCTGCTCTACACCTTTGCCGACACTTGGAATTGTCAGTCTTAAATTTTGGCTATTCTGGTGGGTATGGGATAGTTATTTCATGGTGGTTTTAATTTGCCTTTCCCATTTTAAATATCCTCTTTTGTGAAGTGCTTGTCTGAGTCTCTATGTTTTTATCAAGTTCTTTGTCTTACTGATTTGAGGGGAGTTCTTTCTGTAACGAGGTAGCGATCTTTTCTTGGCTATTGGTGATGCAAATTTCTTCCCTTTGTCAAGAGTCACTATTAAGAGAGTGGAAAGACAAGCCACAGAGTGGGTTCAGTTAACTTTGATGTCTTATTATCAGTCTTTTTCTTTATGGTTAGCGCTTTTTGTGTTTTATTTAAGAAACCATTGCCCATTCGAGTTCATAAAGATATTATCATCAAGCAGTTTTTCTTTTTCTTTAAGGATTTATTTGAGAGAGAGCATGAGAGAGAAAGAGCGAGAGCGAGCATGAGTGGGGGGAGGGGCAGAGGGACAAGCAGACTCCTCGCTGAGCACGAAGCCTGACTAGGGGCTTGATTTCACGACCTTGAGATCATGACCTGAGCCAAAATCAAGAGTTGGACCCTCAACTGGCTGAGCCACCCAGGCGCCCCAAGCAGTTTTGTTTTAATTTCCCATTGGAATCTATAATCTATAATTGACGTTTGAATATGGTGTGAGGTTGGGGTCAAATTTTACTTTTCTTTTCCCATATGGATTTCCACTTGAGGACCACTGAGCATCTCTATTGCTCTGCCATGGTGAGTCACCTTCTGGACCCTTTATTCTTGTCTCTCTGTCCATTTGTGTATCTTTGGGCCAATACCATACTCTCTTAATTACTGAAGTTTAAAAATCTGGATAACCTGGTAGAGCAAGTCTTCTCACTTTTTGGTGATTTTCAAGAGATTTTGGCCCTTTGCCTTTCCAATTAAATTTTATACTCATTTTGTCAGTTTTCATAGAAAATCTGTTCAAATTTTAATAAGATTAAATCTTAGATCAACGTGGGGAGAATTGAACATTTTGCAACATTGGATCACTGAATCCATGGCCTAATGGTGCTCATCCATTTGAATGGATGAAAAATGCATTTCTTCATTTATTTAGATTACTTTCTCTCCATCTTTTAATTAGAGTTTTCTCTAGAGTGGTGTTGAGTATTTTTCATTAGATTTAGTCCTAGTTATTTGATATGTTTCAGTGCTATTATAGTTAACATTTTTTATTTTCTGTTTTATGTACAGAAATATAATTTATGTTTTACATATACCTTATATCTAACAGCCTTGCTGAATTTATTCTAATAATTTATCTGTAGATTTTTTCTTTTTGGATTTCCCTACAACAGTCATGTCATGTGCAAATAGGGACAATTTTCTTTAATTTCAAACCTCCAATTTCTTTTCTTTTTTTTTTTTTAACTTCCAGTATAATGCTGAATAGAAGTGATGATAGTGGTCATTCTTATCTCAGTCCTGATTTTAGGGGGGAGCTTTCAATATTTTACCATCATGAATTATGTTTTTGTATATTTACCATTATGAATTATGTCTTTCTATGGGGTTCTTTTTGTTTTTAGTTGGATATGTTGCCTTTTTATTTATTTGGCTATTTCTTTCCCTCTCCTGGCTGGGAGGAGACTGGTTAGATTAGTTTTTTTGTTTTTTTTTAATAGACTATATTTTTTAGAGCAGTTACAGGTTCACAGAAAAATTGAGAGGAAGGTACAGAAATTTCCCATAATCCCCCACATGTACAGCCTCCATCATTATCAATACCCTGATTAGAGTACTACGTTTGTTACAATTGATGAACCTAGGCTGACACATCATTACACCCAGAGTCCATGGTTTCCATTCGGGTTCATTCTTGGTGTTGCACATTCTGTGGGTTTGGAGAGTTTTATAATGATATTATCCATCATTATAGTGTCATATAGGGTCTTTTCATTGCCCTAAAACCCCTCTGTGCTCTGCCTATTCATCCATCTCTCTATGGGCTTTAAAATATGTACTCTCTAAAGGAAGTTCCTTTTTATTTTTTTTAACATTTCTTTGAAACTTGAATTAAAGTCTGGCATGGGGACAATTTTTGTAATGTTCTACATTAAAAATGGATATCTTGCAGTTGTTGAGCATAATAATCTATATGTGCCCATTGGTCCATATGTTAATTATGTTCCATTTTTCAATATTTTCTGCTTTTTTGTTTTTCTAATTTTCACTTGTGGGTTTATTTTTCCAGATTGTTTATCCATTTTTTTTTTTTTTTGGCTTCCTATTTTGAGGCTTCTAGAATTGATCATTTTGTTATTAGGAAAGATATTTATGGTTGCTAAAGCTCCTTTTCTTTTGTCTGGTAGTAACAGAGATAGACCAGCTTTCTTTTCGGTTCCCTCTTCTCTCCTGACATCTTTTAGACTGCTTATTTTGATATTCATTGTCCCCCTCTGTTAATCTGGTGATCATATACCCTTTTCCTATACTCTCAGTGGTTACCACTAGAGATCCCAACATGCATTCTTGTCTTATCAAGGTCTAGTATACACTAATGCTCCTGTGTTTTCCTGGACAATGCAAGGATCTCAGGACATTCTAATTCCATTTACCCTCTCTCAATTTCTAAGCTATTTTGGTCAAATAAATTATTTGTCAAATAAATAAATAAAATCTTTAAAAAAAAAAGACTTTCTCTGTTGCTGGTTTTCAGTATGTTACTGTGATCTGCCTAGGTGTTTTTTCTCCTTATTTATCCTGCTTAGGGTTTATTGAGCTTCTTTAATCTTATTCCCATCAGTTTTTCTTAAATGTATCATTGATCTCTTCCAATAGTGCTTCTACCCCATTTTCTCTTTTCTCTCTTTCTGGGATGACAGTTACACCTGTTTGACCTTTCCACTGAATCACTCTCATTTTTCTCTGTGCTTCATTCTGACTTTCTTCTGTTTTTCCAGCTTGTGAATTATTTCATCCTGTGTCTAATATCAATTTGTCTACTTACTTTTTCAATTAGGTGACTTTTTATAGTGTCTATTTTGCTGCCAAAATTCTTTACCTTCTCCTGTTTCCTTGATCATCTTAAGCAAACTTTTTATAGTCTGTATCTGAGACTAGAGTTATCTGGATTAGCTGTGATTGTCTTTCTCTTGACTCTTTCTCTTGCGTTTTGATCGCTTTGTCTTTTTTGTATCTGGTTATTTTCCCTCAAACCTACAGAAAAAACTATAAGAATAGTACAAAGAACTTTCCCCTCACATGCCATTTGAGAGTATGTTGTAGACGTGATGCTCCATCACTCCCAAATATTTTAGGGTGCTTTTCCTGCACATCAGGGACATTATCCTCTTCAGCCACAGTGCAACCATCACACTCAAGGAATTAACACTGATCCTTCACTACAATATAATCCAGACTCCATTCAAGTTTTATTGGACCAATTCAGGATCACAGGTTGCATTTCGTTGTCCTGCCTCTTTAGTTGCTTTTGATCTGGAATACCTTTTTAGATTTTTCTTAATGGTTATGACCTTGCCACTTTTGAAGATTACAGAACAGTTATTTTATAGGATGTTCCTTAGTTTGGGCTTCTCTGATTTCCTCATGATTAGACTGATGTAATAGATCTTTGTTAGGAATGTTGCAGAAATGTCCTTCTGAGTTTGTCTTATTGCACCCTATTCAGTGGTACATGATTTGGTTATTCTATTACTGGTGATGTTAACTTGGGTCACTTGATTAAGATAGTGTCTTTATCAGGTTTCCCCACTGTAAAGTCACTCCCTTTTCACGTTGAAGTTAATAAATATTTTATAGAGACATAGTTTGAGACATTAAGTATACTGTTCCTCATCAAACTTTCATCTACAGTTTTGGCACTCATTGATGTTTCTTGCCTGATTTATAACTTCGAATGGCTGTCAAATGGCAATTTTCCAGTTACATTATTTAGAATACATTTATTGGTTGGCATTCTGCTATAATATAGAAGAGCTTTCTCTGATCTATTTATGCTTTTATTTATGTATGTATATATGCATGTATTATGTATTCATCCATCCATCTACCCATATGGATTCATGGGTTTCTACTTAATGAGTTAAATTCATTATTATCATTTTTTATGCTCAAATTATCCTTGATTTGGCCAGTGGGGCTGGCCTCTATGTGTTTTTTGGAATGTCTCCATCCATCTTTCTGGCTGAACAGGACATCAAGCTCTTGTGTTTTCCTCATCTCAGCCTTGGAATCAACCAGCTCTGGTTCCTTTTAAGGAAGAATGGTATTTAGAACCCATGAGATCTCATTGCTGTTGGGGTGTCATGGCTTTTAGGCACTCTCAGGGGACAGAATTAGGGAATATAGTAGGGTCAGTATACTGGCATATTATATATATGCACACATCTAAATCTGGATTTATTTCTTTGTATATATACTTATATATGTTAGATTATATATATATATACACATATACATATATATATATGTACACACACACACTCACATACTTGTGGATATTTGTATATCTATACATATCTGTACCATCCGATGCCTTCCTTGCCTTTCTTGGGCTCTGACCCCCCCCCGCCTTCACTCCTTACCTTACAGATGCCCCCTCATCTTGCTTGCGTTCCGACTCAGCATTGGGTCCCAGCACCCCCACCTCAGGCATGGATTTTTATCTATCTTGTCCCCTCTTTTGGATTGAATTGAATTACTCAGGAGGGAAGGAAAGTAGATAGCTGGTTATTTTTGATTCAGTGCTAGAGAGTGTATATGAAATTAGAGAAATAATTTAAGACCTAGGATTGACAAGACTGAATTTAAGTCCCATTCCTCCAGAGGAACATTATGTTTACTTCTACAGGTTCAGTTGTGACAGAATACAAGGAGAGTGGCCTAGATTTACTCATCAGTGACTTCTCTAGAGAAAGAAAGGCTTACACTTCCTAGAGGAGTCTGTCTAGAAATTTAATTAAGCTCCTTTTGAGCCAAGTACTATTTTCGCCTTTGCTGCCTTTAAGGTTACTAGGATAACTTAGTGCCTAGGGCTGCATCAAGACATGATTGTATAAGCAGTGTTCTACGATTCAATTCATGTGAAAGTCCAGAATAGGGACATTTACAGAGACAATGATTCATGGTTACTTAGGTTGAAGGAGAATGGGTGTTTGTGGGGGGTGATAGATAAAGTGTATGGGTTTCTTCTTGAGGTGATGAGTATGTTCTAACATTGGGCTGATGTTTGTACCTATTTGTGCATATCCTAAAATCCATTAAATCGCACACTTCAAATAGGTAAGTTGTATGGCATTTGAATTCTATGCCACTAAAACTGTTGAAACATTTTGTAAAAATGACATTGATTGTGCCTTGCTTGGGACCTTGAGTCAACTGGAGACCTCTATGGACCTTGCACCAGCAACACAACTTTTCAGTGAAGTCCGTGATAGCCAGCCACAAAGCAGAGACTCAGTAGAACCGCTCCTCTTGGGGATCACCTGTTCACAGCTGTATAACCTTGGGCAAAGCACCTGAATTTCCCTAAGTGCAGGTTTCCTCAGTCTGGGAATGGGGCATGTTAGTATCTGTTATTAAGTAAGAATGTCCGTGGAACTCACAGCATGGCTCATGGCACGGAACAGCCTCTGCTGAGTGGTCTTTTGCTATGAGACATGAAGCATCATAAAACAAGTTGCTCTGAGCTCAGGGTCATGTTTTCCTAAATTGTCCTTCACTTTGCCTCTGCCTGTCTATGATGCCTGGCAGTGGTGCTCTGCACCTTTTGGGAACTGTAGGTGATAACAGCTGATGGGTTGAGCCTGATCAGTCAGAGAATTGGTTTTTTAACTCCTCTGGGAGTATGAGTCTCAGCGAAGTCACGGGAGCCTTCTGGGGCAGATCAGTTTGAAGTCTGAAAGGTACCAGGGGAGATTTTTAGAATATAGATATGACCATTGATTTGAAGTAGAGCGAATTTTTATCTTTCCTAATCTAAAGAGCCCTAAGTGGCCTTCAGAAGCTTTTTGGTATAATGGCATTTAAGCGAGCATTGCCCAAATGACTTGCTTGTGCCAACCCCTCCTTCCAGCCCAGTCTTTTCCTTCTACCGATGCAAAGCCCACTTCTGATCACATCCAGTTGACATAGTCCCCCTCTTAAAGGTTTCCCTGAAGGTGCTAACCCTCACCTATATTGGAATGGCAAGACCTTTCATGATCTACAGTTCACAATGTGGTGTGTTTTTCTGCTTTGATTCATCATTCTCTGTGTTTATCCTGTCCGTACAGATTATGTGTTGCTTCTCCCACTCTTTCCTTGTTCCTCCCCTCCACCCCTTTCCATGCCACACCTCTACTCCATCTGCCTGTGGCTAGCATCGTATCAAGTATCACGTAGATAATTAATATGTGAACTTTATTAGCCCAGATGTAACAAAATTCCTGGGAGTCAGTAAATGTTTTCTCTAATGTGGTTTTCTTTTGACCTCCATCTTTGGAGTTGTTTTTAATACCTGAACACATCTCTAGGAGAAATAGGCTTGTATTATAAATGAATGCAGACTAGATTTGGTGTAACAGGAAGGCATGCATCCCACAAAAGGGGTATCTGCTGCTCCAGCTGATTACTAGCAAGAGACACACAGACTCAGCATCATCAAGTCTGACATGTCTTGAAAAATTGGAAATCTGGGCTTTTTAAAATGTTGGTCCACTGACTCTAAAATGTTATCATTGACAGCACAGTATGGGGGGACCTAGCAGAACAGGAGAGAGCTCAAGAAGAGACCCATGGGTGTTGGAACTTGATAGATAACAGTGAGGTCACACTGGGGAAAGGACAGGTTGGGCAAATATGGTTTTGGGAAAACTGGTTCACATTCTCGAGAAAAGCTGGACCCTACCTTATACCAGATATAAAAGTAGGCTCCAGAGAGACAAGGCCTGCGTGTGAAAGGTAAAGCTCTGAAGGCGGCTGACTGTGCCACCTTGGGGAAGGAGGTTTTAAGCAAGACCTTCAAAACAGACTGTAAGTCCAAGAAGCCATGAATCTGACCACATTAAATTGAAATATTTCTCGTCAAGAAAAGACACCATGCGTGAAGTTACCAGTCAGGTGACTGACAGGGAGGAGATACTGGCAAGGTCTAAGTGAATATCCAGCAAGATCAAGGGAATCAACAACAAAGTCAGAAATGAGAAAAATGACTGGAAAAGCGGGTCGAGGCTGTGAACTGGAAATTTCCTGAAGAGTGCTCAACTTCCTAGTAATTAAGGAAAGCAAATCAAAAGGATGAGCTATGACTTTATACCTGTTAGGTTGCCCGGCTTCCTCATATTTGCCAATGGTGGCTATTGGTAAAGCTGTGCGAAAGTGGGACCCCGCGTGCAGCCCTAGGGAGCCATTCTGGACTAGTGCTTGGCACCATTTCATGAAATCAGATTTGCATCTGTTTTTGGATAATTCCACTCCAGGGTACGTAGCCGGGGAAATTCTTGCACAGATCCATCCCTCCCCCTTGATGCCACTTATCCTGCTGTAACTACTAATAGTGCTTCTCTTCCTTCTGGTGTCCCGACTTGGGTGACATATTGATGACTGGCCATTAGGTGGCATCATTACTGTGTTGTTTATGGTCTCAGCGCTGGAGGCAACTCAGGTGCGTCGTGCTAGAGAGCAGAGTGAGATGTGGTAGATTTCTCTATGGAGCACCATGGAGCAGGGAGCAGCAACGGGCTAGGTGTGCAGAGAAGGGAGGAAAAGAACCCATGCTTTTCCAAACAAAAGATCTGCAGGTTGAATTAGCGTATAAAGGTTTACCTTGGATTTTTTTTTTTAAGATAATTTTTTTAGAGCACAACAGAATTAAGAGGAAGGTTTGGAGATTTCCCATAGACCCCTCGTGTACAGCCTCCCCCATAATCAGCATCCGCCACCAGAGTGGGACATTTGTTTCAGCTGATGAACGTGCATGGACCCATCATTATCAGCCGAAGTCCATAGTTGTAATGCTTGCTGTTGTAACTCTCTGGGTTTAGACAGATGTATAATGACATGTATCCATCCTTAGAGCATCATGCAGAGAATTTTCACTGCCCTAAACATCCTTGGTGTTCCTCCTATTCATCTCTCCTCCCCACAGTCTACCTGGGATTTCTCGTGGGGGCAGCATAGTACTTCATAGGTAGGATGCATTAAAACCTGCGGAGCTGCAGAAACGTGGGAAGCTAACCCATCTCCCATCCTGCATGGGGTTTCTGCCGTTCTCAAGAAGTCTGTTCTCCTCCTTGAGCGCGTTAGACCTCAGTCGTCAGAGGGAATGGTCTCTGATGTTCCGTAACGTCACGGCTTGGAGAAGAACCTCTGCCGTGCAAGAAAAGGGCTGGTCAGGCGTTCCAGCTACCTTAGAGTGAGAACATGAAGTTGACTTCATTTAACTCTTGGAAGTTTGTCAGGGCTTCCTGTACTCTGCCTTAACCATCCCACACAACCCTCTGAACATCACTGAGCTGTACGACTTGCTGGCAGAGAGCTCCAGTGGAAAAGCTTCTGTTTGAGAGCCTTTCTGGCCTGCACATCAGTTGGAACTTTACTCTCTGTATCTTGAACACTGAAGAGGCAAATGGCTTTTCAGCCCAGGTCCTCCTTGGGTGCCCTGCCTGCCGCTATGCCATTTCCCCTTCTCTCTCCTGGTGGACGCGGTGCCGCCAGCGTCCTGCCAGATCCCCAGCAAAAGGATCTGAAATGCTGGCTGGAGAAGATGCAGCGTCTCTCTCTCTCTCTCTCTTTCTCTCTTTCTCGTTAGCACCTTTGCGATCAGCAGATGGGATGTCAAAATAGAGACACAGCACGCACTGCAACAGCTGTTATAATCCCGTGGATGTGGACGGTATTCCTCCTTCCCCGCCCCCCCCCTTTCCAGGGGAACTGTCCCTTTGGGGTGGAGCAGGTGGATTGTTCTGTGCCCAGAAGAGGTCAGGGTTGAGGGGCGTGAAGTGCCCAGACCATGTCGGTGCCATGGGGGATGTGTGGCATTTGCCATCTCTTCTCTTCTTGCTCTTTGGATTTTACTGCTGGCATTCTCCTCTCCTGTGTCTGGCACTCCCTGGGCTGTGGGCATGAAGAGGTTACAGCAGCCAGGAGCCTGCTGGGCTGAGTTAGCACTTCCCTCTGCATCCAGAATATCTCCCAAGTACCGTCCCTTTTGCATCACGGAAAAGGGGTGGTGGGGGGGGCGCTGCAGTAGGTCGGAGCTGGGGCTCTTTAACCACGTCTCCCTTTCCTCCCCACAGCTCTGCGAGGAGGGGGACGCGGGAAGGGAAAGGCATCGGGAGTGAAGGATGAGCCGGGGACACCTCGCCCCAGAGCTGCAGAGTGCCCGCGCTGCGCCCGCCCGCCGCTCTCCCCACCTGCATCCGGCCGCCCAGGGGCGCGCAGACGCTGCCGGCCGCTCTCGGGCTCCAGGAGGGCGGACCGCAGGGCCTCGGTCACGGGAGCTGAGGGCCTGGGAGGCCAGTTCTCCGGGGCGCCCGGGGCAGCCTTGCCGCCGGCCCTCCTCACTGGAAGGAGACGCTGCAGAGCGTTGGCGGGGACCTGCTGGGGCCTGAGCTCTCCAGCCAGCCAGCCCCGGAGGGGCAGCATCGCGGCGGACTCTGCCCCTTCCAGGTGACTCCCAGGAAGGCAGAGGGGGACTGCATCCCTGTCGTCGTCCCTCCCAATCGAGAGGAAAGACTCCTGTTGGGCAAAACTTCGATTTCCCTGTGCGTCTAACTCTGGGAGTGTGCAAGATCTGCCAAAGCATAGAGGGTTTCATTTTTCACTTGCTGGTGTTTGAGGAAAACCGCAAGGAGTGAGTGGTAGGAGGAAGAAGCTTATAAACTTCGGGAGTGGGGACCTCTTCTTGGAAGTGACAAGTAGCCTCAGACCTACGGTTCCTGGGCCAGTGACGTTGTCCTTTGCTTGGACACTCTGAAGGGTCTGGACGCTGCCACATGACCCACACCAAAGACCCCAGGAGAGCCATGGAATCCACGCTGGCGCCATCCAGTTCTGCCATGGGCCCGGTCACCTTCTCCCACGTCTTTGGTCAGCAGTGCCAGCTCATGGAAGCAGGTAGGAGGGGTGTCGTGTGGGGAGCAGGGTGCTAGCCAGGGGCCCCAGCAGCGGAGGCCCCTGTGTCTGTCTGCCCCGTCTCTCCCTGGATGTAATTTGGAATGTGAGATTCAACTAGCCAGTGATGTGATTGCCTGGCATATTCACTTTAAAGTTGCTAGGACATGCCACCAGACAGAATGTGCCACTGGGGCACGGTCAGTGAGGGCCCCCATTTGTCTTGTCGTCTCTTTTCTCTGTGGCTACCTGGAGGATGAGGGCGGGAGCGTCAGGAGGGATCTGATGACGTGGTGGCTGTGGCCCTCTTTTCAGGGCAGGCGCCAATCCCAGACTGGTCGTCTTCTGTTAGAAGATAGCCTCTCTCGGCTGCCGAGGGAGGTGTGCAAGCCGGGCCTCTCCAGCCAGTGTTGGAGGAACTTAGCTGCTCACGATCGTGTCCGTCCTGCAGCCTCTCCCAGCCCTTGGCTCTGCTGCAGGGAGACCCCATTGCTCTTTGCCCCTGACATTGTCTTCCAAAGGCTCGTGTGTTGTACAGAGGGGAAACTTGGGGCGGGCTGCAGCCTCACCCTCTGCCAGCCATCTTGCTCGGATGTGCATCGGTCACAAGGAAAACCAGGTGAGGGTGCGTGGCTTGGTGCAAATGGTCATGGGGCTGGAGCCCACACGCCGCTGCTTGAAGGTGCTGACGGTTCTGCTGGAGTCCCACAAGATTCCAGGTGGCCTCATGTCGGCCCGGTTCCCTGCTCTCTGAGTGCATCCCTGTTGGGAGAAGGACCACGTGCTCTCCACAGGTTTCGTGGGTGTTCAAGCATCAATTGCGCATTTTGGCTGTGAGTCAGGAAGGCGATGAGAAGAGCACTGTTTTGGGAGTCCGGGGGCCTGTGTCAGTGTTGATGCAAAATTTCACAAGGTGGTTGCGTGACTTTGGCCATGGCAGACCCCACCCCTTTCCCCGGGCCATCCATCTCTAGCTGCAAAACAAGAACCGGACTCACGGCAGCCTGATCCATCCAGACCTTCCATTCTGGGGGCTCTGAAGTCCCGGCACAACAAACGAGCTGGTCACGGGAGCTGAGTGCCTGGGAGGCCAGTTCTCCAGGGCACCCGGGGCAGCCTCGCCGCCGGCCCTCCCTGGGGACAACAAACGAGCTGGTGTCTCGGGATGGAATGTGTCTGCACAGGGTGGCAGCTTGTGGGGTGGCTGAGCGAGGGCTCTGGAGCTGGACTGCCAGGGGTCCCAGCTGCACCCGTTACAGGCTGCGTGACCTCAGGTGGGTGACTGTCCCTCAGTTTCTTCATCTGTAAAATGGGGATACCACATATACTTCATAGGGTCCTTGCAGAGTTTAAGTTGGTGCGTGGAAGGCTTATACTCCTGGCATGGTGAGTGGCAAGTATTCATTAATGTTTCTAGAGGATGCGGGGGATGCTGGGCGTGCGTCCTTCCACGGGCCAGTCGGGGCACCTTGGACTGCAGAGACTTCGGTTCGAGGGGTCCAAAGCATTGAACACCCTTCCCTCCACATGCACTTTGACTCTGGCTCGTCCAGAAGGTTGAGAATCTCCCACTTCACGCATCTGTGGATTATTTGGTCCTCAGTGACTTTGGTGTCTCTACCCCACACGAGAAGGAGACTTGGGAGCTTGCCTGGACCGAGGGTTGCACGCCCCTTTCTACTCCCCTGAAGTTACTGTGAGAAGGCAGGTTGGATTTCTAAAGTGCCTCGGTGCTGTCCCCTGTGGCTTTATCCTCTAAGCTTTTGGAGGCATCCAGGCCTAAATCAGCCTGTGAAATCCTCTGTCTCCTTTAAAAACAAACACACAAACAAATAAACAAAACCCCTTTATGTCAGGGAAGCACAGGGAATAATCATGGCCAGCAGTCTTCAGGGAGAATGTCTTCAGGGAGAATGCTCTTCCTGAAGACATGCAAAGATGAGTAAGCCTAAAATAATGCTACCCAATTTGCAAAGCAATGTGACAGTCCTTTCCTCCTATTTTTCTCATTTTAATTTGATAATGGGAATAAAAGAAACTTTAAAATGGCAAAAAAAAAAAAAAAAGCTAAGTCAGAAGAGCTCACTCAATTAGGAGGTGAAAAGGGTTGAGAGAAAATGTGGACCCCTCTCCAGCCAGCCATTTGGGGTTCAGTTGGCATCACAAATGAGACCTTCCGTGTGTGAGAAATGACCTCATGGCTGCAGGGGCTCACCTCTGTGTCCGTCATGGCTCTTCCCCAGTAAGATGCAACCCTCAGTCAGCCGGCTTCACTGAGCACCTACTATGTGCTTTCTCTGCACGGTTCCAGAACTACAGAATCTGAGAGTAAGTCAAAAGGCGATGCTCTTGGGGCGCCTGGGTGGCTCAGTCAGTTAAGCAGCTGCCTTCAGCTCAGGTCATGATCCCAGGGTCCTGGGATCGAGCCCTGCATCAGGCTCCCTGCTCGGCGGAGAGCCTGCTTCTCCCTCTCCCTCTGCCTGCCACTCTGCGTACTTGTGCTCTCTATCTCTCTGTCAAATAAATAAATAAAAAATATCTTAAAAAAAAAAAAAAGGAGATGCTCTTCCTCAAGGAGAAGATGATCTACTTGGCAAATTTGGAGGAAATTGAGGAAAAGAGAATTCTACACGATGTGACTTTTTTTTTTAATTAATTAATTATTTTAAAGATTTTATTTATTTGAGACAGAGAGAATGAGAGAGAGAGAGCACATGAAAGGGGGGAGGGTCAGAGGGAGAAGCAGGCTCCCTGCCGAGCAGGGAGCCTGATGTGGGACTCGATCCAGGGACTCCAGGATCATGACCTGAGCCGAAGGCAGTCGCTTAACCAACTGAGCCACCCAGGCGCCCACGATGTGACTTTTTAATGATTCTGTTTTTCAACAATCCTTCCAATAAGTCTTACATAAATTACCTTAATTTTCAAAAATCCTAACCAGTTTCTACAGGCAAGGGAAGCAGGTTGTCTGCATGCCCACGTTCATCCCACTAGGAAGTAGTGAAAGGGGAAGGTGAACCCCGGTCAGATGCCCAAGCCTGTGCCTTTAACCGCTGAAGTATGTGGTCCCTGGTGAAGTTGGCTTAGTCTCTTGTGTCTGTAAGTATCCTATGTCTTAGGAGAAGTTGATTCTTCAGAGATGGAGCAGTCAAAGATGCTTAGTGGGGTGGGGATGGGGGGAGGAGCATAAAAGGGCCCATTGGACTTAGGAGGGCAGCAGTAGAACCCTGGCAGCGAGGATGTAATTATGCATGGGTGGGGCCAATCAGAACTTTGACCCAGTTCATGGTAGCAGGATTGTGAAGGTCTGGTGGGGCCATGGAAAGAGTATGGCGTTCTTTCTCATTTAGTCCCAACTCAGCTTTTTTGAGCTGACTTTTTGCTGTCTGTCTGAATTGGATGAACCCCCAAATCCTAGACCAGGAGTTGGCAAACTATGGCCCTGGTGCCAAATATGGCCCACTACTTGCTTTTGTAAATAAACTTTTATTGGTACACACCCACATCCATTCATGTTCATTTTATCTGTGGCTGCTTTTGTGCTACAACAGTAGAGTTGAGTAGCTGTTACTAAGACCATGTGGCCCATAAAGCGGAAAATATTTGCTGTCTTGCCCTTTGCAGAATAAAGAGTGCTGATCCCTGCCCTAGACCCACATATGTAGCACAGAATGGGGGTAGATAGAACTTGTGTGGGACTGTGTGGAAGGGCTCAAGCCATGCTTCCTTGCTGGGACCTTTGATAGTATATGGTGCCTTGGTTTTCTTATTCCTCCTCCCCGCTTCACCATGCACGGTAGGCATTGCTTTAGGCAGGGAGCATTTAGAGTAGGTCTGAAAGCTCTAGTAAGAATAGTTCCCACTGTGTTCCGAGATCTGTAGGACCTGTGCTGGATGAGCTCGTGTCTGCCGCCTCTTCAGGCCACCCTGCAGGCAGACGGTGCCTTTCCTGTTTAATGGGTGAGTTTAGATGTTGGCAGCCATGGGACTTAAACCCCAGTCAGCCCGACCCCAAAACCTGTGCTCAAAAAGGGCAAAACTGCAGCTGCTGCAAAGGGTTTTGTTGTTGTTGTTGTTGTTGTTTTTTAAATGTGTCTTGTCTTTCTCAAGGAAGTGGAGAGAGTGATGTTCTGGCTCTTCTATTGGCTTTGATGCTGTTGTTCACCCTCTTCCCCCTCCGGGGTCCTCCACCCACTTTGGGAAGGCTAGCCCTGCAAGTTCTTTCCCTTCTGTTTCTAACCTCCAACCCAAATTTCTCCCCTTTCCTCTGGACCCTGCTCTAGCCCAGAAAGGTAGGAGAGGAGTTAGCCTGGAGGCTGTCACTCTTCATTCCTCCTGCCTGACTTCCTTCAGGTGGGAGCTGAGGGCCACACTCCCAGGCCGGCCGCTGGAGACCTCACTGTATTCCACATCGCTCGTTTCTGGCTGTCTCTAGCACCTGACAGAGATGCTGGGAGGAAATCTAAGGGGATGGGCAGTGCAGACTCAAGCTGCTGTCCTGTTGGTCTCCGTGTAGCTGAGTAGCTCCACTTGCCCATCTCCTCCTTGGTCCCCAAAGTGTTGGATGGGGGCGACCGTCTGACCTGGTGTTTGGCTGTGTCTCTGCTACAGGCTCTTGACTGAGCCCTGGGCCTGACAGTCTGTGGGCCGTGGTTCCTGGGTGGCTTTGTCTCTGGTACCAGGCTCAGACGGGCTGAGCCTCCCCTGTGTCATTCTAGGCCCATTTCCAACTCGTCTTATCCGGGTGCCAAGTGTTTCCGCAGGGCTGTTTCCCTTGACCAGAACGACTGAGCTCATCCTGTCCAATATATCCTGCTGGCATTGCATGACATCAAACCTGGCTCCAGGGGGAGGACAGAGGAGCGGAGGGAGCAGGAAGGAGAATGGGCTTCCACACCTGGGCCCGCTGTTCTCTTGCACCCCTCCTGGTTGCCGCTCAGAAGCCCCCCACAAGTTGCTTAAAGAACAGTTCCAGCTCACTGCCATGTAGAAGCTCCAGTGTATGCAAGCCATGTCTGTCTATCTGTCTGTCTGTCTGCCTCCTAAGTCAGGCTGATGCCTGGAGCCAAGGTCTGGTCATCTTTTGACTTTATTACCTCGTTCCTTCCGAAGGCTGCCAGAGGAACCCCCTTTCCTGCCTTTTGAACAATAGAGGGATTTATCTGAATGTACAGCCTATATGTATTTGGAAGCCACTTGCCATATTTATAACCAAGAGAAGGGGAGAACTAGGAGTTATGCCATCTGCTGCGAGCCGAGCACATTGGGCGCGTTTGCACAAGTGAAATAGATGAAGATGAGCAGAGCAAGGAGCCCTGTTTCCTGTATTCCCATCTGTGGGATTGGGAACTTGGTTTTAAGGTCTCCTTTTAGATCCCCAGGAGATGGCTGGCGAGGACCTGTTCCTTGCCTGGCTGTTTCTGCAATGGGAACAGCATGTTTTGACCTTCTAGGCCAGGAACGGTGGTCGTGCCTGCTGGCTGTTGAGCAGAACCATAGCTGACGCTTGATCAGGTGCTTATTCCGTGCTGGTCGTCATGCTGTGCTTCCATGTTACCTTATTTCCTGCTCGTCACGTCCTTGTAAGGTGGTGACGTCATCCTCGTTTGATAGATGAGACTGAGGCCCATAAAGGGAAGTGCTTCTCTTAACAAGTCAGTGGTTGGGCCAGGATTCAAACTCAAGCCGTCTGCATCCAAAATCTCTACTTATTCCTCTTCTTCTGTCTAGACTCTGTCAAATTCCCCCAGCTCCTCAGGAATTCATCTCCGGATGTTGAACACCTAGGCCGGCAAGTGAACGTTTTCTGAATGGACGTGGCCTCTGCCGTAACAACAGTTATTGGAGACAGTGTCCACCCTCCAGAAGTTTGTGGCTTAAAGGGGACGTGACCTTCATCCTCCGTGTGCACAGTTGTTCACAGCACGTTGTGTCATGGCGTGACTTCCATTCGTTGGCGCTTTCTGTATTAGGCTCTGGGCGCCCCAAGGTCAGGAACTACCGTCGTGGCTGTCTTCGAATCCTCCAGACCTCATGTGCTGTTTGTTGGCAGCATTGTCGTCCTTATCAGTAAGACCACGGCCTAAGTGTTCATCCTTTTCCAGGCTAGCTGTCCGTCTCGTGAGAGGCCGTTAGCACAGTACAGAGGTGTGAGCGGAACCTGGCAAAGCAAACTAGCTGCTATGTTTGTTCTCTTTCCCAAGACTAATTCTTCCTGGCCCTCGAGTTAGCGTGTGGAATCAGGGCGGTGGGACAATTTATCCTAGTGGTCCTTTGGGCTGATCAGATTGAGTATTCTTGACTCCAGGCTCTTGAAGGGGAAGAGGCCTATTTGTTGGTGTGAAGGACAAAGTGGCGGGCACCAGCTGCCCGTTGCCCTCTTCATCTCCTCCCGACCTAATCTCCCACCCTCAGCCCCCACGTGGGCTTTTCTCAGCATCCCGGTGACCTCCTTAGGACGCAACTACTGTCAGTGACCCTCCCTGTGTCATACCTTGACCTCAGGAAGTTCCCGCCGGTGGTGTGTGTTTGAGGGGAAGGCAACAGGGACAAATTGGGTGCTTATCACAGTGGACTAAGTCGCGTGTGCAGGAGTCCTGGCTTGTGAGCAGCCCAGGTCATCCCACCGGTCCTTACATTAGAAGCAGCAGCTGGTCTCTTGTTGCCTTCTTTCTCCAGAGACCTGTTTGTCAGAGGCAGGGCCCATGTGGTTATTAGTATGGACTTAAGAGCTCAGCTGCTTGGGTTCAAATCCCAGTTCTGCTGTTCACTAGTTGTGTGACCTTGGACAAGTAGCTTAACCTCTCTGTGCCACAGATTCCTCATCTGTAAAAAGGAAATAGTGGCTTACCTACTTCACCGGGTTGTGGTAGGTCTGACAATGAGCTAATATGAGTGAAATGTTTGTCATAGTGCCTGCCACAGGATGCATCATATTTGCAGCCTGTTTTAGTTAGTGCAGCATCTGTCACAGAATACAACAGACTGGCACCTTAAAACAGAAACATGTATTTCTCAGAGTTCTGGAGGCCAGGAAGTCTGAGATCAGGGTGTCAGCAGATCTGGTGTCTGGTGAGGGCCCACTCCCTGATTTGTAGATGGCTACCTCTCATTGTAACTCCTGCAGTGGGGAGCAGAGAGAGAAGCAGACTCTCCCGTCTCTTCTTCCAAGGGCACTCATCCCACAGTGAGGGCTCCACCCTCATGGCCTCAGCACCCCCCAAAGGCCCTGCCTCCAAATACCATCACAGTGGGGACTAGGATTCCAACATGCGAATTTTGGGAGGACATTCAATTCATAACTGTCATTATTACTGTTCCTTATTAGCACATCATCCCTATCCTGCCTAGTGAGACAGAGTTTAGTAACACCAGGAATTGAAACATTCCTTGTGGTTTTGTCTTTCTGACCAGTAAAAAGTTGCTCATTTTTTCCCTTGGCTAATCACTGTGGTTAAACAAAAATTCCTCAAATTCAACATTTGTCATCCCCAAGGCCAGGAATCGCCAGATCTATGAAAATTGCCATCCACGAATCACAAAAGGATGTTTAAAGAAGGTCCTCATTGGACCTGGCTTACCTAGGACAGGCCTAGTTCATGTCAGTCTTCTGGTATAATTACTATAGCACCTGCCTTCATTCACAAGCATGTCCCCCCTTACACGATAAATTAGATGGTCGGCCTTAATAAGGGGCAGCTGAATAAATAAAATTCAAATGTTACTTAAAACATGGAGCATCTGACCTTGGAGGAAGTAGTTGAAGGTTAAGAGACAGCGGAAGGAGCAAATATTTGGTTTGGAATGGGGGTCAGACAGATCAGGTGAACTGGGCGCCAGTTCTTGGCATGGCTAGGGGGGGTTTGCTGATGTTGCCAGATCTTATTCTCTAGGAGAACCCTAGAGTCCTGGTCTTCCTATAAAATCTCCCAGTTTTTGAATGGGTGTCACCAAATGCAAGATTTTGAATTCTGGAGGGCCAGACTGGGACAGCTGTGTCCAGCCTGTTGGCCACCCACTTACAATGTCTGGTTTAAGCCCTCAGCTCTTCTTAACAGGTCTCTCGTTGCAGTCTGTGGGTTGCTTCCAGCCTCAGTGGTATTCCCACTTTCTGGTCTCCCATTCCCTTGCCTTGCCTTGCCTTGAATAAAATAAAAGCGTTTAGGTTGAGCCCTGAACCCCAACTCTTGTCCACATCCCCTTATACAACAAATGTGGTCTTGCTGGACCAAGTAGTGTACCGGGCCCTGGGGCTTCAGAGCGCTTGTTTGTGAGCTTGAGTGGTTGGTGTTTTCTCCCTCATCTTAGTCATGGAGAAGACTTGGCAGCAGATGGGAAGTGGGAACAAACAGAACGAATGTAATCCTGAGGTGCCAAGGCATTCCATTTTTTGACTCAAGGCTACGGCCGTTCCAGACTGGGCGGGTGGGTGCCTCCATGAAATGGGAGGTCTAAGCGAGACTGTTAGTGCACCGTCCCCAAGAAGCCCTGGGTGGTCAGGAACAGAGCCGACTCTCTGTGGATGGCAGCGCTGAAGGGCAACGGGGAAAGCTTCGATTTCTTGAGGTAGTGGGTACCGCTGAATAAGAAGGAAAATGGCCTATTTGCGGGAGAACAGGTGAGAGACCTTACCTCACCCTCGGTTCTCTCTTCAGAAAGTGCTGGGACTAAGTGACTGGTGGGCTTCCTGCTGGAAGCTGGCCCAGGTCGTACGAAGAGCCCACCAAGAAGTGAGACCTGCAGGTACTTTTTCTTGCCCAAGGTGTAGTTGGCCTTTAGACTCTTGTTCTTGGACACATTTACTCAATCAACTTCATGGGGGCTGTTCTCCCGAGGCCGTAGGTGGATGAACCAGCTTCTGAAAAACTCATTAGCTGATTCTCCTTATCATTTCCAAACCCTCTACCAGATGACCATTTAAAACCAAGGGCAAAGCTCTCATCCAGACAGGTCTCCTCCCATCTCTTCCCAGATGAAATGGGACGGTTGTCGGTTTAGAAAATCTGAAGGAAAAGCACAGTCCTCCGTGACAGTCCCCCTCTGAAGTGGCTGGTGCGTGAGAGAAGCTCTGCCCACAGTGGGCATCACGAGACAAGAAAGAGGTGGGAGGGTTTCCGCACGGGTCACCAGGAAACCCCAGAGCATGGAGGGCTCCTTGAGGACTGAACACTGACAATGCAATGTTTGGAGTAGGGGATGAGAAGAGTCCTGCTGTAGAGGATGTGGAAATGTGAGGTACTAGGATTCCCACGTCATCATCCCCCACCTTAGGTCCCCCCCAAGGTCTAAGTGGTGGTCCCCCACCAAGGTCTAAGTGGTGGTGACACTTAGACCTTGATAAGTAAACCTTTTCTGGTCTATTATAGTCTCACAAAATGTCTTTCTTTTGGACATCAGCTCCTTTTACCAATTCTGATCTCATCTGTCCTCCTAAGGCATAAGCTAGATGAAGCAGATGTAGTCTGGGTTTCTTCTGGAAAGGTAAATGTGCTTCCGTTGGTCCTCGATGTCAGCCATCCTCCCTGGTACCTGTGTTTGCCTTTGTTTTAACCAACAGGGTCTAATGTCACTGTTGCTAGGAGGGAGCTCCAGCCCCAGAGAGCGAACATCAGGCTAGCTGGCCTCCATCGAAGGAAGAAGACACAGCAGGAGGGCAGCCAGGTGCTCAGGCCTGGCTCCACTTGCATCTTAGGACTTCTTGAAACTCAAAATCTCCTCTGTGATCTTCTCGAAGTCATTAGCAGTTACCTATAGTGAGGACCAGTCAGGACACTTGAAGAGAAGCCTGGTTTGGGGACAAGGGAAAGGCCGAAGCGAGGAGGTGGTTTCCATCCCTCTCTGTCCAGGGATCTGGAGGGGTGATGTCGCTCAGGGAGAGAGCCAGTTCTTGGGAGGGATTTACAGGGCTCGCAAACTGGTCTGAGAGACAAGTGCTCCCGGCTACTTGAAAAGGCCAGAGTCTTGGCCTTGATTCCTAGGTGAGAAGTAAATCAAAGAAGGAACTTACGTGGTGGGTCCCTCTGCGTCTCCGGGGAGACTGCAGTAGCAGCCAGGAGCACCAGGGTGACAGGATGGTAGGAAGTGCTCAGAAGGAACAGGTGGGCTGCCTCTTGGGGCTGCGTGAGACCCAGAAAGCTATGGAAAAACAGCGAGGTCTACGTGGGGACAAGGCAGGGTCCACTGCCTGATCAGCACTCTGACTGAAGCAATTGTCCAAAGGGCTAGGTGGAGGGACTAGACTTTGGTTTGGCCAGAAGAGCAGAGGATGGGGAGGTGGGAGGCTGAGCTGGAATGTGCCCGAGATGTTGGAAGCCAGCATGCACCTTCATCAGCATGGAGGAAGTCCACAGTGCTGGGACAGGTGAAAAAGGAAATACAAAGAGAACCCTCGCACTTCCTGTGGTGACACCCCGTGGCCAATGACTACTGAAGGCAGAAATCCAGGGTATGAAGAGTTGGATTTTGGAGACCAGACCCGTGACAGCTGAGATGTTCATAAATGGTTGGGACCAGTCTGCAGTGGAGACTGGGACCGGCCACAGAAAGGACTCCGTAGAAGGGTCTCCATAATTTTTAGTTTCTTTTGGCCAGTATTTGGCCAGAATGAGATCTGCAGGATAGAGATTTCTAGGTCGGCTTATTTTTCTCTCAGCATTTGGGTAGGCTATTCCTGTCTTCCATTGTTGCTGTCAGCTTCTGTTTCTCTTGAAGTCATTTCTCTGGAGGCGATCTGCCTTTTCTGTGGATTTGCTTTTAAAATCTTTATCTTGGAAGCTTTGTCGTTTCACTGTAGTGTGTCTGGGAGTGGCTCTAATGTCATGAGTCCTGTTTGGGCTTTGAGCTTTTCAGGTCTGAGGACTGGTCTTGCAGTTCTGGAAAATGTTAAGCCAGTTGATTTCTCTGAATACTGACTCTCCCACTCTTCCTATTGCCTCCTTTAGAAATCCCCCTGTGACCTGCCTTGGACTTCTCAGTCTGAATCGTGTTTCATCTTCTCCATCTTTGTCTATCTGCTGCATACTGGACACTGACTTTAAAAACTACCTTCTGGTTTATTAATTTTCTTTCTGGCTGTGTCTGATCTTCAGCTTAATTCGGGTGATCAGGTTTTTCATTTAATATCTTTAAACATTTTTAAACCTCTAGAAGTTCTATTTGAGTCATTTTTGAGTCTTCCAGGTATTCTTTTCCTTTTTAAAGTAATCTGCTGTCTCTCCTGCTCTCGATCTTTATCTTCAATTTAAGCTGCTTAATCATTGAGAATCACATTTATCTGAGAAAGGAGTTTTATAATCCATTTCTGGCATTTCTGGATTCAGTTCTGTTTTTCTGTTGACTCATGTCCAGGATACCTACTACCCCAAGTGCTTTGTAAGTTTGAATTTTGAGCTCATGTTTGGGGTTTTATCTGTGTGATGCCATTACCATGGGCAATGTGAATTTCTGAGCTGGGGATTTCCTCAAGCTCCAGGCAGGATATATTTGAACCCAGACCCATTTGAGGGCAGGCTTGGGGTATGAGCTACTAAGGAAGATCGGCTTCTTGCCCCACTCAATCCAGGACTCAGACCCTAATACCTTTCCTTGTGTGCATGACCCTTATCCTACTCCCCTCTTTTCCTGATAGCAAAGCCCTCTCAGGCAGCTGGAGTGTGGTGTGAGTGTGTGTATGTGTGTGTGTGGGGGGGGCACACGTGAATGTGTGTGTGCATGCCTTTGTGCGTGTGCATGTGTGTGCGCACATGTGTGCATGAGTGAAGTGCAGTTCTAACTCCTCTCTCCAGCATAACCTAAGACCTTGTTACCTGCCCCATATGCCAGTAAAACTCCAGCACCCATTTTATAAGACCAACAAATGCCTCTGAGCAGCCTGGGTGTTAGTGTGTGCTATCACTCTGGTTTTCAATTTTGTATTTCTTCATTAGTTTTTTTTTTTGTGGGCATATTAGTTTCTCTTGGCTGCTGTAATAAAGTACCATAAACTTGGTTGAAAACAGCACGCATTTGTTTTCTCACTGTTCTGGAGGCCAGAAGTCTGAAATCAATGTCACTGGGCTGAAATTGAGGTGTCGCAGGGCTGCGCTCCCTACAGACCCCAGGGGAGAATCTGTTCCTTGCCCCTTCTAGCTCCCATGGCTATTGGCATTCCTTCCCTGAGGCCGCATCCCTCCATTAACTGCCCCGTGGTTACATTGCTCCTTCTCTTCTCTGTGTGACCCTCCTCTGTCCCTCTCTTATAAGGACACTTGTGATTGCGTTTAGAGACCACTTGGTGGATAATGAAGAACAATCTCTTATCTCAAGGTCCTTAACATCATCATGTCTGTAGAGACCTTTTTTCCAAACAATGTAACATTTACAAATTCCAGAGATCTTTCGGAGGAGCTGTGCCTCTCACAGATTTCCCTAACTCTGAGAGCTCAGCTTTGTATTTAAAAGGATGCCCATTATATTTCCAAATGTTGTGTGGCATTTTTTTTCCCCCAGTCTACCATATTCCCAGGAGGAGAAATACACCAAAGAATCTCAAGGCTGGAGGGACGAACCAAATTCCTGCTGTCCTCACCCAGTTTCAAATCATTTTCTGGGAAGCAGGAGGCCAAATTAGTGTCCCAGTGAGAAGTTTCTGAAAGGGGTTGGGAGTAACATCTCCAACTGTAACATTTTTTTACTTAGATGGTGATTCTCGTGCCCAAGCTGGGGGAGATTTAGGATTGTGTAGTTCATAGAGAAGAAGAGAATAAGCTCATCCTCAACTAGATTCTTGAAGAGAATCCCTGGGATCTGAAGAAAGTGATACCCATACAGAAATGTATAGTATGGATTAGCGGTAGGAGAAGTAACAGAAGAGCAGGTAGAGAGCCTTTGTTCTGGGCTGACCTGCAGAAATTGAATCATTTGGATTAAAGACAGCCCCGGCCACATTTTAGCAGCTGGTCGATTTTTCTGCTTGAAACAGAATTCCAAGACTTTGTTTTATGTGAAGACAGTTTATTTTTAGGTCCATCGGGGAGCCTGTAATGTGGGTAGTTCAGAAGGCTGGCCCGCCAGTGAATCACAGGCCTGATCCGCATGCTGTCTCATGGCCTAGAAAGACCCTCTTGCCTGCTCTAGCATGAAGGACCAGCCACTTGCCTTTGAGGGCAGAGAGAAAGGTCATGAGAAAGTTGGAGGGTGTCAAAGGAGTATATGCTTTCTTGCACAAAGCCTATTGCCGTAGGCCCCAGTTTAGCTCTCTGGCCTGATGACACTGTGGCTAAGAAAGATCTAGCTGAAATCGCTCATTCCCCTGAGTACTGAGTGTTCATTAAAAATACAGTTTGTCAGGTGGTACCACCCTGGTTGTCCCTGATTTAAACAAAAGTTCCTTTGTGGCCACTGGCACTTGGGATTAGAACCTCGGAGCCGTGTTGAGGCCAGAAGGCAGCCCGCAGAGCCTTCGCTGCCTTCCTTGGTTGATCACTGATAAATGAGCCCAGCACGGCACAAGAACCCTTTGTGATGATCTCGTCCCTTGGTCTACTAAAGAATTGTGGGGCCTGCACTTCACTTTCAAGGGTCATAAACCTCTCAAGTGATAAAACGGGTTTCAAGCTGGGATGCTGAGTTGCAGAATTTGTGTGTGCAGAAATCTGTGGTTATGGGACTGACGCTCGCCCCAGACAGCATAACGACAGAGCGGCTAAGGACTTGCCTGAGCTGGAGGAGAACATAAAATAAACATGTGCTTTTTAAGACCAGAAAGAGAAAGGATGAGGCCACTGCTTGGGCTGCCTTCTTTTGCAAAGTGAGTTTGTGCCTCTCCTGGTTGTTAGGACCTGTAGACAGAGGAAACCTATGGATTCAGCACAGCGGGGCAGGGTAGAGGGTGGGGGGTGGGCACTGTCTTGTCCTCTGGGATCTCTCTACAGAAGAAGAGATGGGCCCTTGGGTGGAGTGTGGTGGAAAAGTTTCAAAGGCACACACAGGGTGACTGAGAATCCGCGTACCCCAGCATGGTTGACACACCATTGAACTGCACTGGTTCTTCTTCAGTGACAAATTATTGTGTCTGTCAGAGAGATGACAGTCTGGACACCATTCGAGTGATTTCAGTTAAGGACTCTTTATTCGGGTCTCTCTCCCTCCTAGGATGCTTGGGAATTAAAACAGCCATAAACCCACGAGAGGCTGTGTGCTTCCTTCAGGGGCAGGAGGATAAGGATGCGAGCTATAGAGCTCCCTCTCTTCCCAGGTGGTGAGGGGGCGAGCGGAGGCTAGCCTTGGAGGATGGGAGGTTGTAAAGAAGGGAGAACCTGCCTGGATCCGCCCTATCTCAGTCAGGGTTCTCTTTGTCCCTTGCTTTATTGCCCACCTGTTCCTACACCCACATTTTCTTCAGAGAAGAACAAATCGATATTCAGTACTTGGGCCTATTCAGGATAAAATGTCTTTCTTGGCTTCTTATGATTAAAGCCTGGTTTGAAAATGTAGTGGGATTAATGAAGCATTTATGAGGGGAGGGGAATACTTCTGCCAGCCTTCCTGAAATATTCAGCCTGAGCTAAAACCTGTGAGAATAGGGGGGTGGAAATGGTGGGGATGGAAATGTTGAAGGGAGGCCCCTGTTTTCTGGATTGGCTTTGTGGAATTCATCTCAAATGTTGAGGTGCCTGGAGCCCTCATTTAAACCCAGATAGGGGTCATCAGCCCCACCCCTGTGAGGTTGGAGGTAGATGTGGACATTTGGAGTGCCCACTTTTTAAAAAATTTTTTAATTTTTTTTAAAGATTTTATTTATTTGACAGAGAGAGAGAGTGAGAGCAGGGGGAGTGGGAGAGGGAGAAGCAGGTTTCCAGCCGAGCAGGGAGCTTGATGCGGGGCTCAATCCCAGGACCCTTGGATCATGACCTGAGCCGAAGTCAGATGCTTAACAACTGAGCCACCAAGGTGCCTCTGGAGTGGCCACTTTAAATGCATGGTAGCTTCCAGCAGGTGTTTGGGGCTCTTCTGTAATGAGAAGAGGTCTGTAGGGGAAGAGATGATAATCCATCACGGCCAAAGTTTTGGAATGCTGCTTTCGGACACCAAAGAGAACGTCACTTCTCTCAAGGGCTATAGTAATTCTACCATTTTGGAAATCTCATTTTAAAATCCATCCCATGACATCCACCACTTGGAGGCCCAGGCAGAAACATTTTGAGTAAAGAGCTATGTCCTCAAATCAAAAATTGTATAAGGCACTGATGTTGCTTTGCTAAAGGGGAAGAAGTGGCCAGTGAAGAAGGTTGTCTGCAGGAGGTCAGTGTTGGGTTTAGACCCTCAGGAGTCCCTTCTAGGTGATTCCGCAAGAAGACAGAAGTTAAAGGCAAGGGTTTGGTGTCAGATTTGAGTTCAAGCTGTGTTCTGCTATTTATTGATTGTGTGACTTGGATGGGTTATTTTTCTCCCCATTGTTATTGTTTTAAGTCTCCCTGAACCACAAGCTTTTCTGTAATACGGTGATAGCATTATAGCATTTCTGTAAGGTTGGAACCATGAGGATTGTATACACATGCATGGAAGGGCTTGAGGACCCGAGACTGGCTGTCACCAAGCAAGGGCAGCATCTGAGCAGAGCTCCTGGAGTTCTGGGCTTCTCCCCATGCAGCCCTCACACCCAACACACAGATACAGTCCTATTCTTGGGGAGGGCCTAGAACTTCAGTTCACTCAGGTCAGAAGAGAATTCTACTCTTTCTTCCCTGTCCCAAGGAGCCTGTTGCAGTTCCTCATTGAAACTCTGGTTTAGGGGCACCTGGGTGGCTCAGTTGGTTAAGTGCTTGCCTTAGGCTTAGTTCATGATCCCAGTGTCCTGGGATCGAGCACCACGTAGGGCTCCCTGCTCATCGGGGAGTCTGCTTCTCCCTCCCCTGCTCTTCTCTCTCTCTCTCTCATTCTTTCTCTCTCTTTCTCTCTCTCTCCCTCTCAAGTGAATAAAGTCTTAAAAAAAGAAGAAACTCTGGTTTATTGGGACCATTTGGGCAGCTGCGGAGTTAGCATTTTATCCAGTTTGTATGTGAGCACATAGTTCAGATAAAAGGCACAAGAAGCTGTTTGCCACTTGACAGGATAAACAGGTACCAGTTAATACCCTCCCCCTGGTGTTAACACCCTCCTCAACTTCTAGGGCCAGGGCTGAGCTTCTCCTCAGGGGCTGGAGAGGCTGGGCTGAGTCCAGAGGAGGAGGCTAGTGTTAACACCCCCAGGACAGCATCTTATCTAAAGGGGAAATGAAGACTTGCAATGAAAAAAAAAAGTCAGGTGATAAAATTGTTGAAGGCTTGACTGAGTTTCCACATCTGTCACAATGAAGTCCTGTCCAACGGAAATTCTGTCATTCCACCTGAGATTTACCTACTGGCTGGGCATCCCAGAGAAACCAAGGGAGAATGTGGGCGGGGCCCAGGAGTTGTGTCCAAAGAGACCCCTGGGAAGAATTGACCTCAGATGGCATTGGAACTCTCCCTTACCTTCCTGCTGATGATGGAGGGGGCTGGGGTTAAGGGTACTGGAACCTCCGGCAATGTTAACGCGAGACCTGTCAGAAGGGGTTGTAGGACGTACAGAAGAGGCAGAACGCCTGCTCCTTGCCTGCCGTGTAGACAAACGTTGGAAACAATGGGAGGATCTAAGCAAGTGAGCAGGGAGATGCTGTCAGTCATAAAACAGAAAGTATTCTGGGCGGGAGGGGGCGGGTCTTACAGACTCCTTGGTTTGGCTGGTGTTCTGCTGATTTCCAGGGAGGTGAGAGCCACTGTTATTCACAGCTCTGCTCCCAGCTCTCCTCTTGGCTAGGGCTTCCTGAACATCACCAATTTCAGCCTACTTTGGCCAAGCAAGAAATCTTGGAGGTGACGATCCTTTTCAGAGTGTTTTCCTAACTTCCATGTTACATAGTCACTGGGGAAGGTTGTTTGAAATGTGGACTCACAGCTCTGCCCAAAAGGTTCCGATTAAGGGGTCTCATTGCTGGCCCCTGCTTCAGGTGGTTTGAGAATCATTATTTTAGTGCCGTGGTTATCAAAGTCAGTCCCAGATCTGCATCACTGGGGACCTTGTTAGAAATGCACATTCTTGGGTCCCACCTCAGGCCTGCTGAATCTGAAACTCTGGGGGAGGATGTACACTAAAGCTTGAGAACCAACACTCTAGGGTTTGTAACAACCAAGGGTATATTGACTGAATTTCAAGACCCTCTTGTTTGCCATTTGCTCCTGGGGAGGGGGCACCAATCTGGTAAGATTAAAAAATTACGAGGACACTAAAAATAACAAGGAAACTATTCATGCTTAGAAGTGTCACTGCTGCCCTCCTGTAATCACAGGGATGCCCCTCTGGGCAATGAGCCTTGCAAGCTACCCTGCCCTCCTGAGTGTCAATTTCCTCAACTAGAACGTGGGGATAATATGATATTACCATCTTCCTCAAAAGTGTTAAAACTTGTATGAATTCCCCAGAACAGAGCCTGGTATAGAGCAAGGGCATACAACTGCTGATATTTGCTGAAGATCCCGTGGTAGGCGGAATTCCAAGATGACCCCCAAGATTCCCATCTCCTGACAGGTGGCACTCTCTTGATTAGGTCTTGTCACTCCTGGGATCACATAATGTTATATAACGCTGTCCTAGTGGACTTGGGAGGGATTCTCCTGCTGACCTTGAAAAACCAAACAGGCGTGTTACAGGAGACATGTGAGGACCAGAGGGCAGCCCAGAGAGCGGAGAGTGAACCCTGGATGGCAGGTAGCAAGAAAGTGGGGACCTCAGTGATACAGCCACGAGGAGATAAATCCTGCCAACCACCTGAATGCACTTGGAAGCAGATTCTTCCTCAGAACCTTTGGATGAGAACACAGCCAGGCTAATGTCTTGAGTGCAGCCTTGGGAGTCCTGAGCAGAGGGCACCACCATGCTGTCCCTGACCTCTGACTCATAGAACCGGGAGATAATGAATGGGTGTTGCTTAAGCTGCTAATTTTGTGGACATTTGCTATGCATGAATAGAAAATACAACTGTCTGTATATGTTTATATGTAATTATATACATATGCACAATACGTGTGTGTGTGTATGTATATGCATGTGTGTATAAATACACACACACACACACACATCCATCCATGTGTACATAGCCCTCTGACTTGGCTCGCATTTTTCCCTGTGGTGGAACCAGAAGAACTTTAGCAATGCCTTGGAAGGACAGTGGATGGTACAGAACCTGGGGTTTGCAGTACTTTCAGGGGCTTACAAAATTGTTTTAATTTCTTATAAAGTCAAGGGGCTCCTGGGTGGCTCAGTCGTTGAGCATCTGCCTTCGGCTCAGGTCATGATCCCAGGGTCCTGGGATCGAGCCCCACATTGGGCTCCCTGCTCCGCGGGAAGCCTGCTTCTCCCTCTCCCACTCCCCCTGCTTGTGTTCCCTCTCTTGCTGTGTCTCTCTCTCTCTGTCAAATAAATAAATAAAATCTTTTAAAAAAATTTCTTGTAAATTCAGAAGGAAAAAAAATGCACTCTAGGCCAACAAAAATGTTTCATATGTTTATTATCTATTAAAATATTAATATATTTGTCTTCAATACCAATAGTCATAAACTATAATTTTTAATATTTTTATCAAAGAAGGGACCCAGAAAGGCAAAAAGTGCCTAAGCCCCGTGAGAGTCATTTGTGGCCTCTGGTGGAGTGCAGGTGTCTCTAGATTCCCTTCTGCTTCCCCATCCAGCCCTCGGTGTGGATGCTATGCACACCGAGCTTGCCTTCCACCCTTCTTGTCTCATTTCTACCCCAGTTGGAGCACCTCTGATCTGATGGCTGTTAGAGATGAAGGGAGGAGAGGACCCAGGGAGTGAGGTCAATTGCCTTGATGTGCCCTTTTTAATACTGGAAGAGAAAGGCCAGAGTCTGGGCTCAGCCCCACCCTGTTCGTTTTCCCTTTTCTCTGAATACCTTCTACATGGGGTCTCTGCCACACGTCAGGGCTTCTTCATCGGTTTGATGAGGATTGTTGTTGTTGTTGTTGTTGCTAACAATACAAACTAATTGAGGATGGAAAAAGAAATGCAGAAGAAATTTTGGAGAATCAGAAGAGAGGTGAAGAACCAGGCTTTGAGAAAGACTGGCAGCAGGGCAGCATTCAGGGAAGGGGACCTTGGGAACAAGACCCAAACAGGGTCTCTGAGGCTTTACCAGTAGGGCGATCAACCCCTGCTGCTTTTGATGCTTGCATCCTGCAGATCAGATGTAGGTTTCCGGAAGTGAGGTTCTTGGCTGACCTCCAGTCATGAGCTCACCTCTTCTGATGGGAGAGTAGGACCCCTGAGTAGAGAGGCCCCCCAGAGCTTCACAGGATGGACAAGGAGTATCTCCCCAGGGTGATGTTTGCCTGAAGGAAGAAGGGATGGCAGGCAGCAGGTTTCAGCTTTGATTATGTTCTGGTATTTTCTGAATGTCTCATGAGTCTTTGACTTTGATCCTTATGGGGACTCTAAGTGTTGGGAGAGAGGGGCTGTATCTTACCCTGATTCTTATGCCCCACACTGCTTAGTGCAGATAGTGGGTGTTCAAAGACTGCTCTAATTAACACTCACTTTTCCCACCCATTCAGCACTTCTGTATGCCAGGTGCTGCATAGAGGAGCCAACAGAACATAGGGTTTGTGTCTTGTTCACAAAATAGTAGAGGGGACTGACATTAATCAAACTACACAAATATATGTGAAATTACAACCATGGAGTTTGCAAGAGTCCTGAGGTTGGAGGGAACATGGCATGCTGGGGGAGCAGCAAGGGGCCAGCGTGCTGAGGTGTAGGGAGAGAAGAGAGAGAGGTGGGGTTAGCACACTTACGGATTTGCACAGCATGGGAGGAGATTGGGAAGAATGGGTAGCCATAAAAGGATTTTGAGCAGGGGAAAAACCAGTTTTGGTTTTTATTTGATTCAATGAAGAGAATTCTCTGAATGCCAAGATTAGCCAGGCTTCCAGTTCCCTTGAAGAGTGAGTGAGTGAGCGTGTGTGTGTGTGTGTGTGTGTGTGTGTGTTTGTGTCCACGTGCACATGTGAAAGACACATACAATTCACTTAAAGTAGCTGCTAATTGCTTCTGACTTTCTTCCACCACTTCACCTACCTATCCTATAATAGCTCATCTGTCTCCTTGCTTCCATGCTTGCATACTTTGTTCTCAGCAGAGAGATTTAAAACCTTCCATAGGCTTCCATCACTTCTAGAATGTTCTCCCTGTCTCTTCTCCCATCATTGCGCAGCTAGCTCCTTCTTTCACTTGGATGTCAGTGCAGCCTTGCCTGACCACTCAGCTAACCTGGACTCCTCTCCATCAAGTCACTCTCTAGCCTCTCTGCATATCTCCATTTTCCTCTTTTTGACATCACCTTGTTGATGTTGTTTCTCTTTCCTGCCACCAGGAAAGTGAGCCAGTGAGGAACAGCTTTTTCCAGTCCTGTTGACTGCTGTATCCCCAGTACCTGGAATAGTGTGTGTCACAGAGATTGCACTCCGTACATATCAGATAGCTAACAGTCATCTTCCAGCATCTCTGTGCTCTTTCCAGGAGGCCCAAATGCAGTGGAACTTCTAAGTGGTTTCCAGTGTCCAGCTGCCACAAGAAGAGACGCCCAAGGATAACATCACAAGCATATCCACTGAACAGATATTTATGGGGTGCTTACTATGTTCCAGACACTCTTGCAGCTGCTTGGAATATACAAATGAAAACTGATACGCTGTGATCCCTCTCCTGGAGCCTGTATTTTAGCAGGGGAATTAGATATCAGAAATACACAAAATAAGTAAATTAGGTAGTAGACTAGAAGGCGATATGGTCTGTGGACAAAAGGAAAAGTAGAAAATGTAAGCGGACTGGGACTGCAGGGGAGGAGGGTGGAGGTAGAGGGCAGGTTGCTTTGCTAAATAATGTGTCAAAGGAGGCCTGGTTGGGAAGGTGACATCTGAGCAGAGGCATGCAACAGACTGGGGAGTATGCTGGGTGGCTTGCTGGGAAGAGCTTTGCGGGCAGAAGCAACAGCTAGTGCCAAGGCCCAAAGGTGAGAGGCTCCCAGTGTGTTGGAGGGGCAGCAGGGGGGTCATGGGAGATGAGCATGAAGACAAGGACTCCTAGATCATCGGGTGGGACTTGGGCTTTTGAGCAGAAGAATGACCTGTTCTTGAGTTCCACTGTTTAAAGGGTCACCTCGGGGGCGCCTGGCTGGCTCAGTCAGTTGAGCGTCCGACTCTTGACTTTGGTTCAGGTCATGATCTCAGGGTCATGAGATCGAACCCCGAGTTGGGCTCCATGCTCAGCACGGGGAGTCTGCTTGAGACCCTCTCTCTCCCTCTCCCTCTGTCCCTCCCCCCATTAAAAAAATCTAAAAAACAGAAGAATCCCCCTGGTATGCGCACACACACACATGTATAACATATGCATGATGTCAGCCAGGGTGCTGGCAGAGGGAGTGGTGAGGAATGGCTGGATTCTGGGTGCATTTGGAAGATAGAGTCAATAGAATTTCCTGATAGATTACGTGCAGGTGATGAGAGGAGTCAGGTGTTACTCCAGGGTTTTTGATTGGAACCCTTGGAGGGTGAAGTTCCCATCAACACAGATCGTGAAAGCAGATCTGGGGCAGGAGGTTGGGTTTGAACATGTTGGGGTTGAGATGTCTCTCATGTGGAGGCGGTGGGAATGTAGTTGGGATATAAGCCAGGACTGGACTGGAGATGAAAATTGGGAAGCTGTAGGCATATAGATGGTATTTAAAACCTCATTTTAAATGCTTTCATAAAGATAAATTTACTCAATGGACTCCTTTCCTCTGACATTTTTCTTCAAGAGCTTTTTGGTATTCAAATGTTCTTTTGTTTGTAGAGAAAAATTGAGATTGCTTAGCAAAATAAACAATTAGCAACCTTTGCCTACTCAGGGGACAATAAAATTGAAGTAGAAATCGAAGTAAAACATGTACAAAAATGTGCATGAATCTGAAGTGTAGTGCGGCTCTTCGAATTACCACAGAATGAACTCACCTGTGTAACCACAGCTCGGCTCAGGAGGCACGACATTACTTATACCTGGAGACTCTCCTGGTGCCTTCTTTCAGTCCCTCCTCCCCTCCTTCTCCCAAAGGTGACCTCCATCCTGACTTCCTACATGATAGTGTAGTTTTGTCTGTTTTTGA
This sequence comes from Neomonachus schauinslandi, assembly GCF_002201575.2. NCBI lineage: Eukaryota > Metazoa > Chordata > Mammalia > Carnivora > Phocidae > Neomonachus > Neomonachus schauinslandi. Next base: position 9,626,838 of record NC_058406.1, read on the forward strand.
ACTTCCTATGAATGGAATTATATGCTTTATTTTCTCTCTGGCTTCTTTTTCTCAACCTGTCATGGGATTCATCCATGTTGTCAAGTGTAGCAATACTTGGTTCTTTTTCATTGCTGTGTAGTATTCTGCTGTGTGACCATATCACACACATTTAATATGTCCAGTCTGTGGTTGCTGGTATTTGGGTTATTTCCAGTTCTTGACCATTTTGAATGATGCCTCTGTGCATTCTCATACAAGTCTTCTGGTGCATAGTGCACACGCATCTCCAGGAGTGGAAGAGCTGCCCGTGTGCTGTTTTAGATACTGATGACCTTCCAGGGTGGTCATCAGTGTCCGTTTACACTCTCACTGAAAGTATATGAGGGTTCCAGTTGCTCTGTATCATTTTGTTAGCACTTGATATTGTCTGTTTTTTTCATTTTAACTGTTCTGGTGGGTATGGAGTAGTAGATCGTTGCTATTTCCATTTGCATTTCCCTGATGACTAAAGAGAGTGAACACCTTTTTTTTTTTTTTTTTTTTTGGCCATTTGTATAACTTCTTTTGTGGAGTGTTTGTGCAAGGCTTTTGCCCATTTCCTTACTGGGTTGTCTTTTTCTTTTTGAATTGCAGGAGTTTGTTTATAATATGGATACAAGTCTTAGGGTCACAGGTATGTTCGCCCACTCTATGGCTTGCCTTTCACACTCTTTTTTTTTTTAAAGATTTTATTTATTTATTTGAGAGAGAGAGAATGAGAGAGAGCACATGAGACGGGGGAGGGTCAGAGGGAGAAGCAGACTCCCTGCTGAGCAGGGAGCCCGATGCAGGACTCGATCCAGGGACTCCAGGATCATGACCTGAGCTGAGGGCAGTCACTTAACCAACTGAGCCACCCAGGCGCCCGCCTTTCACACTCTTATTGGAGTCTTGATGAACAGACATTTCTAATTTTAATATAATCCACAATATTAATCTATTCCTTGATGGATAGTGATTTTTGTGTCCTGTTTAAGAAATCTTTGCCTTGGGGCGCCTGGGTGGCTCAGTCGTTAAGCGTCTGCCTTCGGCTCAGGTCATGATCCCAGGGTCCTGGGATCGAGCCCCGCATCGGGCTCCCTGCTCGGCGGGAAGCCTGCTTCTCCCTCTCCCACTCCCCCTGCTTGTGTTCCTTCTCTCGCTGTATCTCTCTCTGTCAAATAAATAAATAAAATCTTAAAAAAAAAAAAAAAGAAATCTTTGCCTACTATGTGGTTTTTTTATTTGGATCTAAAATATACCTGAAATTGATTTTTGTGTATAGTGTGAGTTAGGGGTCAAGATTCTTCTTTTACGATATGAATATCCTATTGACTCAGACCATTTATTGAAAAGATTATCCTTTCTCCATGCTCTGCAGTACTCTCTGTCATGAATCAAGTGTCCGTATGTGTGCTCTGTTTTATACTCTCTATTCTGTTCTTTGACCCATTTGTCTATCTTTGTTGAGACACCACACTGTCTTAATTACTGTGGCTTATGAGTCCTGCTGTATAGGAGTGTGAGTCCTCCAGCTTTGCTTGGAATCTAACTAGTGGGCTTGACAGGCTAGCTACGTGAACAGGTTAGATATACAGCTCAGGGGAATGTGAATAGTGTGTCTGGAATGGTGAAAGGTAGCTTTCCTTCATGCTCACTGTGCACAGACCCATGCTGTCTATGTGCACCATCTCAGTTATTCTTTGGGGTCTTTGTTATCCAGTTATATTGGGAAAAAAATCCTCAGAGTTAGATGGCCTTTGTTGTTCTTGGCCCTTTGCATTTCCACAATACATTTTTAAAAATTTTTATTTATTTGAGAGAATGAGAGAGAGAGAGTGTGAGAGAGTCTGCATGAACAGGGGGAGGAGCAGAGGGAGAAGGAGAAGCAGACTCCCCACTGAGCATGGAGCCCAATGTGGGGCTCAATCCCTGGACCCTGAGATCAGGACCTGAGCTGAAGTCAAGCTGTTAATTGACTGAGCCATCCAGGAGCCCCTCCATAATACATTTTTATAATCAGTTTATCCATGTTCACAATGAAATTCTGATATAACTTGATTGGGATTTTATTGATTTCATGGTCAATTTGAAGAGAATAGATACTTTTAAATATTGAATCTTCTAATGTAGGGATTTGGGAAACTTTTTCTATAAAGATCCTGATAGTAAATATTCTTGTGAGACAGATGGTGTCTGTTGTAGGTACTCAACTCTGTCATGATAGAGTGAAAGCAGCCGGGCAGTATGCAAATGAATGAGTGTGGCTGTGTTCCAATAAAACTTTATTTACAAAAGGAGGCAGTGGGCCAGATTTGGTGATGGGCTGCGGTTTGTGGAGTCCTGTTCTAATCCATGAGATCTCCTTCAAGTTCTTTCATATCTTCCTGCTCTGTGAAATTCGGAAGTCTGAACCATAGCTGTTACCTTCCACTACATTTCATAATCCCCTCCTCATGCTCCTGTCCTGTCCTGCCCTGCCCTGCATCATAGTTATTTACATTTTTATTGGGGTCTGATCAGGTCACGAGCTATTTGAGACCAGGGACTGGTGGTTTTATCACCCCCCCCCCATTTCTCTTATTCCCATGGCATACTGTACAAGGTCTAGCACACAGAATGGTGCAGTAAGTTACTTGGATCCATCTGACACTGAAGAGGAAGTAGGAGAGGAGCTCACCCTTAGGGCCCTAGGCCCTGGCTTTCTCTGACTTTTCTGTAGTATTTTAGGGGAAACCCAGGGCCCCACAACTTGGCTGTCTCTTCCTCATGGATTATCAACTTCCCTCATTCTGTATTCTTCCAGGAAAGCTCTGGGTTCTTTAGACATACAGAAAAAACATGTATGTTTTAGATTTTGGGCTCCCTGAGAGCCAGCCTGCATTATTGATCTCCAGGGGTACTCTGTGAGCTGTAAGTGCATGGACTACTGAGAGAGAAGGAGCTGCTACTTCTGTTTCCCATTGGAAATCCCTTCAGAAGAGCTCCTGCCATCACACCTGGCTTCCTTGCGAAGGGTGCATTTGGGGCTGCTCTCCCCGCTCCGCCTGGTAGAGCCTCCTGTGCTTGCTGCACTTGGAGCTTTGCTGTGGTCTGACACTGAGTGGGAAGGAAGAGAACTATGGCCGAGCATGGCCTGGGGTGACCTTCTCCCCGTGATTTACGGTTACACACACTCAGTCACTAGTCACCCTGAGATGTGATGGAACTCAGCAGATCACACAGCCTTGGAGGCTGATGGCGCATCGGGGGGCATCAGCCATGAGGATGTCCTGTGCAGCCCTGCTGGCTTGTCATCCTTGGAGTCTGTGGCAGGACCACATGCCACAGCTTCCCAGCTCAGGTCAGAGATTGGGCTCCCTTGGAAAGTTTTCTTCCTCACTTTTGGTTGTGTTTTCAAAGCTGTACCATTTTATTTCTCTAGTTTAGTGCTTAGAACATTGGTTAGCACATCCTAGTTGCTTGAAGACGTTGGATCTAACTGGTGAGGTTGGTGGGCTGGCCCTGTGAACAGCTCAGAGAATTGAGAAGAGAGCACTTGGGGCAGCAGTGGCTAGCTGTCCTGTGTGTTCGCTGTGTCCTGGACCCAGGTGAGCCTCCCACATGCACTGTCTATTATTCTTTGAGGTCTCTGTCATCCAAAGATGGTGGAAATTAGAAAAGGCCCCTTGAAAGTACATCCATTTAAATTGGGAGGTAAAGGATCTGTACTCTGAAAACTATAGAACACTTATGAAGGACATTGAGGAAGACATAAAGAAATGGAAAAACATTCCACACTCATGGATTGGAAGAACAAATATTGTTAAAATGTCTATACTACGCAGAGCAATCTACACATTCAATGCAATCCCTATCAAAATACCATCAACTTTTTTTCACAGAGCTGGAACAAACAAATCTAAGATTTGTATGGAACCAGGAAAGACCCCGAATAGCCAAAGAAATGTTGAAAAAGAAAACCAAAGCTGGAGACATCACAATTCCAGACTTCAAGCTGTATTCCAAAGCTGTAATCATCAAGACAGTATGGTACTGGCACAAAAACAGACACATAGAGCAATGGAACAGAATAGATAACCCAGAAATGGGCCCTCGATCTAGGTCAACTGATCTTCGACAAAGCAGGAAAGAATATCCAATGGAAAAAGGACAGTCTCTTAAACAAATGGTGTTGGGAAAATTGGACAGTCACATGTAAAAGAATGAAACTGGACTATTTTCTTACAACATACACGAAAATAAACTCAAAGCGGATGAAAGACCTAAATGTGAGACAGGAATCCATCAAAATCCTAGAGGATAACACAGGCGGCAACCTCTTCGACCTCAGCCGCGGCAACTTCTTGCTAGACACGTCTCCAAAGACAAGGGAAACAAAAGCAAAAATGAACTTTTAGGACTTCATCAAGATAAAAAGCTCTTTCACAGCAAAGGAAATAGTCAATAAAACCAAAAGACAAGCAACAGAATGGGAGAAGATATTTGCAAATGTCTTACCAGATAAAGGGCTAGTGTCCAAGATCTATAAAGAACTTACCAAACTCAACACCCAAAAAACAAATAATCCAGTCAAGAAATAGGCAGAAGACATGAACAGACATTTCTCCAAAGAAGACAAACAAATAGCCAACAGACATGAAAAAATGCTTAACATCACTTGGCATCAGGGAAGTACCAATCAAAGCCACAATGAGATATCACCTCACACCAGTCAGAATGGCTACAATTAACAAGTCAGGAAACAACAAATGTTGGTGAGGATGTGGAGAAAGGGGACCCTCTTACACTACTGGTGGGAATGCAAGCTGGTGCAGCCACTCTGGAAAACAGTATGGAGGTTCCTCAAAAAGTTAAAAATAGAGCTACCCTATGACCCAGCAATTGTACTACTTGGTATTTACCCAAAGGATACAAACAGTGATCTGAAGGGGCACCTGCACCCCAATGTTTATAGCAACAATGTCCACAATAGCCAAACTGTGGAAAGAGCCCAGATGTCCATTGACAGATGAATGGATAAAGAAGATGTGGTATATAGATACAATGGAATATTACTCAGCCCTCAAAAGATGAAATCTTAACGTTTGCAACAACGTGGATGGAACTAGAAGGTATTACGCTAAGCGAAATAAGTCAATCAGAGAAAGCCAATTATCATAAGATTTCATTCATGTGGAATTTAAGAAACAAAACAGAGGATCATAGGGGAAGGGAGGGAAAAATAAGACAGAATCAGAGAGGGAGACAAACCATAAGAGACTCTTAACTATAGGAAATAAACTGAGGGTTGCTGGAGGAGTGGGGGCTGGGGGGATAAGGTAACTGGGTGATGGGCATTAAGGAGGGCATGTGATGGAATGAGCACTGGGTGTTATATGCAACAGATGAATCACTGAATTCTACCTCTGAAACTAATGATACACTATATGTTAATTAATTGAATTAAAATAAAATAAAATTACAAAAAAATATGGCCACCCTACTTGGGTGTCTTGATGCTTTGAAAAAAAAATTGGGATTAAAATTTCAAACTGAATAGTGGTGGGGGTAGGGTGGTTGAAGACCAGGTTTCGGACTTTAGTATTAAAACTGCAATTAAGGGCTTTAAAAATAAGTTTCTTTAATGTAACAAAACTTAAGTTGGGGAGAGGGTATGAAAGAGACTTCAGGTGTAGTACTGTTTCCTCTGAGTAAAAAACATCTGAAACAAACAGGGTAAGGTGATCATTTACCAATTCCAGGTAATGTTATAGTCTTTTTCTTAGGATACAGCTTTATTGAGATTTAATTCACATACCATAAAATTCACCCACTTAAAGTGTACAATTCAGTGATTTTTAGTGTAGCCACAGGTTTGTGCAACCATCCCCACAGTTCTGGTGCATTTGATTACCTCACAAAACCCTGATAGTCTAGATGTCAGACACCCCCCCTACCCACCCGGCCTAAGGCAAACACTAATCTGCTTTCTGTCTCCATAGACTTACGTATTCTGGACATTTCATATCCGTGGAATTGTAGAATCTGTGGCCCTTGCCTCTGGCTTCTTTCATTCAGCATCATGTTCTCAAGCTTCAGCCCTGTCCTTGCATGTATCGGGGCTTCATGTCTTTTTATGGCTGCTATAGTTCTTTATACTTTTCTGTAAGATCTATTGTGGCTATGTTGAAAGAATTCTCTCTCTCTCTCTTTTTTTTTTTAAAGATTTTTATTTATTTATTTGAGAGAGAGAGAATGAGAGAGAGCACGTGAGAGGGGGGAGGGTCAGAGGGAGAAGCAGACTCCCCGCCGAGCAGGGAGCCCGATGCGGGACTTGATCCCGGGACTCCGGGATCATGACCTGAGTTGAAGGCAGTCGCTTAAACAACTGAGCTACCCAGGCGCCCTCTCTCTCTCTTTTAAAGATTTATTCATTTGAGAGAAAAAGAGAGAGCGTGAATGAGTGTGGGGAGGGGCAAAGGGAGAGCGAGAGAGAGAGAATCCCAAGCAGACTGCCCACTGAGGGTGGAGCCCAATGTGGGGCTCAATCTCAGGACCCATGAGATCATGACCTGAGCTGAAGCCAAGAGTTGGATGCCCAACCGACTGAGCCACCCAGGCACCCCTGAAAGAATTCTCTTATCTGTCAGAACTAAATGAAGCAGGGAAGGGGGAAGAGGAATGCAGGAGATTGGGTTCAGTTGTATATTGGGTGGTTGGGGAAGGTGTCTATGTAGAGGCGGTATTTGGGCAAAGATTTGGAAAAGGCGGGAGTTCCCAGGAGAAGGTGCTCCAGACAGAGGAGATGGTTAGTGTCAAGAGCCGAGGTAGTTCAAGGAGCCTGACGATGGCAGTGAGGAGGGAGAAAGTAGTAGGAAATGAGGTTGGAGAGGTACGGTGTGCGTGGGGAGGGTGGGAGAACACTCCGGACCTTGTAGACTGTTGAAGGAATCTGGCCTTTCTTCTGAGTGAAATGGGAAGCTGTGAGAAGCCTTTGAACAGAGGACCGACTTACTGACCTAGAAGTTCAAGGACCCCTCTGGCCACGGTATTGACAGTGGACCATAAGGACCAGAGGGCAGAGGCAAGGAGAGTCCAGTTTGGAGGGTGAGGGTGACCATGACTTGGACTCCAGCACAGAGAGATATGATGGCGCTTGAGTGCATTCTGCATGTTGTGCTCACAGGATTTGCTGATGGGTTGAATGTTTGGGATGAGGACAAGAGAAGAGACAATGCTGACCATGAGGGCCTTCCAGGCGTGGCCAGTAGGGTAGGTGCCATTGGTGGAGCTGGTAGAGACTTGAGCAGGAGCGGGGGTGATGGGAGAAGATCAGGGCTTTGATTTTGAGGATGTCCTCTCTTAGCCTGCACGTTCTCATCCCACAGAGTCGGGTTCTCTCTTTTTTTTTTTATTCACTTGAGAGACAGCATAAGCAGGGGGAGAGGGAGAAGCAGACTCCCTGCTGAGCTGGGAGCCCAAATCGGGGCTCAATCCCAGGACCCTGAGATCATGACCTGAGCCAAAGACAGACGGTTACCCGACTGAGCCACCCAGGCATCCCCACAGTCTGGTTCTGACCCAGCATCTCTACACTATTAAAGTTGATAGGCTTGGTGTCTGTTTATAAGTCCTTTCTCCCAGGGAGCTTTCACCAACTGCTCCAGAAACCAGGTTAGGGTCCTGCTTTCCACCGGCACCATGTGCTTCCCTGTGGCCTGGGCTCACGGTGCTGTTACTGCTCAGGTGGGCAGGCCGGGTTTGATCCTCTGCCCCGTGGTGGCCGGGAGCACGGGGGATGCTCCTCCTTAGTTGGGTGGCATCCCTGCCTACACCACATGAAGGTGCTTCTCTTTCCCACTCTGAGGTCTCTCCTTCAGTGTGTGGGGCCAGAACGAGTCTGTGTGCAAGTGCTGGTGGTGTCCTTCTAGGTTTCTTCTGTTTTCTCCAACTTTGCCTTGTTTTCAGTGTCCCTTCCGGCGAAGGTGGGGGAAGGGCCACTGGATGCTGATTACAGCAAAACTGACAGCTCCCTGTTATTAATGAGTAAAAATAACAAGGCATTGAAAATGAGAGAGGAAGATTTATGTTTGTTTTAGGAGTTAACAATCTCTCGAGAACTTCAGAGCATTACTGAAATAAATGGCTGTAAATTTTCCCGAGCACAAATCAGTACTTTAAGGTGATGAAAGCCTGGCGAGAGTGACAGATTATATTTAATGTTGAGGTGACAGTGGAAAGAGCAGCCTCCTCATTTGCTATTTTTCCGAGTTAGGGTTTCAGAGGGAATGGCTAGGGAGACAAGAAACATTTATCAACCAAGAGTTTTTCACTTCCTTTCAAAGGTTAATATTGTTAAGCTTTAAGAAAAAAAAAAAAAAGCCTGCAGGAATATGTTTTAAATATGCATTTGTCTTAAAGAGGCTGAAGGTAAAATCCACCTCACTTACGTCTTTATTTTCCACGGAAACCCTCACGCGGTGCTCTGTCATTGTAGCATGATCTCTATTGTGATAAAGAGACGCCAGGTTTGCAGTGTCTTCAAGCTGGATTCTTGCTTCTGTATGTGGCCCAGGTTTCATGTTCCATAAAGCCTTTCAGAAGCTTTATAAGATCAAAGAGTGCTGCAGTCTTGGGTTTTGTTAATGGAAGTACCGCGTCAAGGCACTGGTACTAACAGACCCGCAGGGGCGTCCGGTCACCTTTCCTGGGACGAATGCAGCCTTAGCGCCATTGGAGAAGGACCTGCAGGAATCGGAAGTTTACACGGGCACCTCGAGGCAGGAGCCAGAGTTGGGGTATTGCAGAGAAGGAAGTCTTCAAATGGGGCCTGTGCACTGTTTTCAGACACCTGAAAGGTTTCACGTGGAGGGAAGTAATTTGTTCTGTGCAACACGTCAGGAGGCGGAGTTAGAACCACTGGGAAGGGAACCGAGGGTGGGGGAGGGGGGTGCTGTTAAGAGCTTGGTCTTTGCGTCAGACTGAACTGTGGAGAAGTCCCAACCTCAGGGTTTCCCTCGGGCGGCTCCTGCTTGAGGGTCTGCTTTGAGGCAGGCACTTTTCTCGGCCCGGGGAATACAGTGGATGCAGGACAGAGAAGTCCCTGCCCTCGCGGAGCTCACATCTCAGTGGGGAAGCCCAGAATAAACCCATATCCATGCACTGAGCACGTCCCTCGGCACCTGCAACGGGGTAATTGAGAGAAACCGGACGTGTGGGAAAGGAAGGGGCTGCCCCGTATAGGGTGCTCAGAAGCGGCTCTGCCTGCTCAGCACCCAGGCTGAGGCTCGAATAATGGGAGGGAGCCCGTCACACGGAGATCCAGGGCAAGGGCATCCCTCAGAGGCAGAGCAAGTGCAAGGACACTGAGGTGGGGACTGGCTTGGTGTGCTCAGAGCTCCAACTCTTCACCACACGCTGGTGGGAACCACAGGGCATATTCACATGGAGTGGTCAGGGGTTTCGTTGCTCAGGCCACTGCGAGGAGATCAGCTTTCTGCAACGTAGCTGTCTGGGCTCTAAGTATCGGCCTTATCTGGGCTGCTTCTGGAGGAACCGGCCTTGATGGAGCGCCTGCTGAGTTACTCCCTTGTGCTGGGTCCTGCTAGGGTCACGGACGGTGGTGGTGATGATCACATGGCATGGCTTACTTTGAGGACTCTTATATGCTGAACACTGTGTGCTGTCTCCTTGAATCCCTGCCAGATGGGAAGGATTTCACTTCCCCTGTTGTTAACAGTGATGCTGGGGCTCAGAGGGGATGTGTAACTTGCCCAAGGTTACACAGCATCATTACGGCTTCTAGAACCCTGCTTGCCACTAGTTTTCGGAGCTGCACATCAGGAGGAGATACTTCTGGAAGTAGAGGTTAGAAACTCACTGTGTCCGGGGGGCCATTGTCTGTGTTATGTGTGACTGACATAATAAAAAACATCAGAAAATGGGACTCTTATTCTGAGTAAAACATTCACCCAGCAAGGCTCTGGGTGGTGGTGACAGTTGGGGGCATATGTGGGCATGGTTTCTGGGGAGTGACCTTCCAGGTAGGGGAATTCTTCAAAGTAAGCTAAGCATCACTCTCGATTAAAATACAGTGATCTTTAATTTTGAATGAAGAGATGCTTTGGGGCAAAAGAACCCCCATTTTTGGAGGAAATCTTTGTTTTCCCCCTGATATCTAATTCTGGGGAAAGAGCCCTAGTGGGGTGGATTCTTATCCTTTTCTGCTCCCCAAACTAGTCATGTGATAGTAGACCCTTCTCCTGGGAATCAGATTTCCAGATTGTAAACTAGATCTGGGCCAGCTGAAGACTGAGGTCATGTAGCTTCAACACTCTTTAATTCTAACTGAGAGGACCCAGAAGAGGCACCTGATAGGCACCTGCCTATATTTTATCTTGAACATGTTTGTCTCGATTCAAGCCCCTTAAAAACTCAGGCTGCGGACGTACCCTGTGCATTCATTTAGGAGCGAGGTTGACTCCCACTGTGCACTCTTCATCTTCATGGCTGCATTCTGGCTTCCGAGGAAGAGATGGATTGTCCTGGAGGCATACTGCAGCTCAGCAGCCTGCAGCCATCCATCATCAAGACACCTTCTTTATGGGCAGAATGACTTTGGTGACTTGCATCAATGTCAGCCCTGGGCTTTTGTGCCTGACGTAAGCTTGATGTCTTGGGGGTACTTTGAGCAGCTGCTAAAGACCTACTCGTGCTTAATAAAGGACTCTTTTTAATGACATAAGATACGTGGGCCAACTGGGAGGAAACTAGGGAGTCTGGCCGCAGGAGGCTTGGCATAGGTAAGGGATGGGGGCTGGGAGTGTTTGGTGTTTTCTGGGAGAAGATTCAGTGCAGAGAAGGGAGGATTAAACTAATGGGTAACATTTACTGAGCACTTGCCATGACTAGACCCTATGCTAAATGCTTCGCATGGACTATTTTCATTAAATCCTCATGGCAGCCCTAGGAATTAGGTATTATCTTTATGTCAGTTTGACAGATGGGGAAGCTGAGGCGCTGAGCATTTGAGTCACTTCTCCAAGGTTACAGTCTTCGTTGGGGGCAAGGGGAGCCAAGATTTGAACTCAGGCAATCTGATTTCAGACTCTCCTAACTATTACCCTCCCCTGCCCCTACTTCTTTACTCCATCCTTGTACATTATGATGCACACTCTGCCATGTAACTTTGCTATGAATCCCAATAGAGTAGAGGGAGTATCTTTCCCCTACCCCTCACTATTTGATATTGGACTTGGTCATGTGACTTGATTTGGCCTATGAAGTATTAGTGGACGTGGTTCAAGCAGAGACTTTATGGTGGTATGATTAAGCTTGGATTCTCACCTTTCTGCTACCTGCCATGACAAGACCACACCTCGGAGAAGCAGGAGACCTGAACTCAAGCTGCAGCCTGAATGAAGCCAAACTGAGCCACAGCAGCAGAATGCAACGTAGCCATGGATCCTCAAAGCGAGAAACAGACACTTCTTATGAGTCAGTAGGTTTGGGGGTTGTTACATAGTATGGTCATAGCAGTAGTTGACTGATACAGTGAGATCTGCTGGACCATATCCTTGCTCTCTCTTCCATTAAACGCCTACTACGTGATGGGGGCTGGGCTATGGTTTGGGAAGACCTAGCCACAGTCCCCTCCCTCTCAGATCCCAGTCTTGTGGGGGGAGTTTGTTGACAGCCAGATGAACCAAAGCGCTACAATTGAAACACAAGAAGGGATGAGAGTCATTGACTCAGCCTGGGAGTTTGGAGAAGATTGTACCCAGTTGATAACATTCGGCCTGAGCTTTGCAGGATTCATAGGAGTTTGCCAGAACTGCCATTCTAGGGGAAGGGAAAGGCTTTATTGAATAGTTTCTGCATCCCTGGGGTCTGGCACATGACAGCCACCCAATTGTGGGTTGGACGAGAAAACTCTGATGGTCCTCAGAGAGCCCTGGATTGACCCTCCCAGCCAGCCAAGATCAACTCCTGCAGATCTTTTCCAAGGCCTTCTGGTCATGCTCTATCATTTTAGTGGCTTTCCTCCCTACAAATCCTCTCTTATTTGTCTGGACTTGAATGAAGCAAGAAGCAGCGCCTGCAGGTTCCCGGTACAATCATGTGGTCAGAATATCTGCGTACAGGGCCCTTAGTCTTCTCCTGATTAAATAATGAAGGGTTGTTCATCTCTGTTCATGCTGGAAGAATTTAGTTTTGCCAATTAATGTGAATAAATTGCAAAATCTAAGGAAATGATAGTTTCCGCCAAATAAAAACAGTCACCATATTTTTATTACATGGCTGTAATGGTCCAAGTACATGGCTATGATTGGATTTGTAAACTGTAAACATAAATTAGTAATTCTCCCTCCAAATACCAGTGCAGCTTCCCTGACATGTTTTAATTGCTGTGCTTTGTGGTGCAGGAAAACCTGGCCGGGTGCGACTAGAGCAAATTGCTTCTTTGGGAATTGCCAGTGTCTTTCAGCCAAAGGATGTGTGTGTGTCTGGGTGGGCAAAACATGAACACCTGTCTCTTTCTCTAAAGGTGCTGAGGTGAGACTTAGCAAGCATGAACACCTGTCTCTTTCTCTAAAGGTGCTGAGGTGAGACTTAGCAAGCAGTCTCAGAGAAGCTTAGACTGGAAGCAGTCATGCGCTGTAGCAGCATCTCACTTCCCCATTATCCAGACTAATGAGAGAAGAGCAAGGGCGCGGATAATCAAAAACATGGACGGTCCCCAGGGATTGCCATTTCCTGTGTGTATTTGGCCCTGGGCATGTTGTTAATTATTATTATTTTTTAAAATATTTTATTCATTCATTAGAGAGAGAGAGTGCACGAACAGAGTACAGGGCGGCGGGAGAAGCAGACCCCCCACCGAGCAGGGAGCCCGAAGCGGGGCCCAATCCTGAGATCCCAGGATCATGACCTGAGGTGATGGCAGACGCTAAACCGACTGAGCCACCCAGACTCCCCATTAATGTTAATTATTAAGTATGGCTTAGACTGAGCTATTTCAGAGCCAAAAATCAGGATGCAGATGTCTCCTGATTAAACTTTCTGATTGGTACATGTGTTCATACAAGACCTCTTACGGAGACACACAGCTTAATTTTACATTTAACGACTCATCCATCAAAGAAGAAGTAAGATTATTAGATAGCTCACCTTCGCTTCCACGTACCAGACACAATCCTCAGATCTTTAAACCCATTAACTGAATGAATTCTCATGTTATCGCCATGAGAGGCACCATTTTTATCCCCATTTTATAGAAAAGGAAATGGAAGCCAGGGAGGACCAGCTACTTGGCCATGGTAACACAGTTCACAAATGGGAGAGGCAGGATTCGAACCCAGGTAGTCTGGCTCCAGGACCTGAGCTTGTGGTCACTAGCGATATGTGTATGTTGATAAATGTTTGACATCAGGACTGTTCCAGTATCTGGAAGGATGATGCCATGCATACACTTTCTGATCCTCCTTGAACCTGTTTATTCTGACAGTCTTGCCATGACCATTGCGCTAGAGCTTCACTTTGGCATTTTGTAAAATTATTCCAAAATAAGTTTATTTTTAAAAAGATACTGGGAAAAGATATTCCCAGATATTTAAACTTTAGATTTAGTTGCAAAGATATAGTATAAGAGGGTTCCTATGCAGTCCCCACCCTGTTTCCCCTGATGCCATCTTAGATGACCCTGGTACTTTGTCAAAACTAAGAAACCAGGGGCACTTGGGTGGCTCAGTTGGTTAAGCATCCGACTCATGATTTAGGCTCAGGTCATGATCTCAGGATCCTGAGATCAAGCCTCACATTGGGCTCCATGCCCAGCATGGAGCCTGCTTGAGATTCTCTCTCTCCCTCTTCTATCTGCCGCTCCCCCTGCTTGTACTTTCTCTCTCTCTCTCAAAAAAAAAAAAGAAAATTTAAAAACAACTAAGAAACCAGCACTGGTACGGCACTGTGTTAAGTACATTTGAGGCTTTGTTTGGATCTTACCAGTTTTTGCATCAATGTCCTCTTTCTGCTCTGGGGTCTCATCCTGACACCCCCTCCTCATAGCATTTTTTCCCCCATTTAAAAAAATACCCATTGAGTCTGGCATGCAGTAAGTGCTCATTTACTCATCATTCATTTGAGAAATGTTTACCAAACCCTTGCTTCTTGCCTGACTCAATTCCAGGCTCTGGGAGCACAGCTGAACATACCCAAATCCTGCCCTCCTGGAGTTGACATGCTAACAGTTTGTTGAATGATCCTTTGAATGATGAGAATAAAGGCTAATTATTCACTGAATGCTTGCTCTGTGGCAGCCTCATTTGACTGATGCTGTGATTCAGGGAAGTGACCCGGAAAGGTTGAGGAACTTTCCTAAAGTCACATCCCTGGTTAGTGGCAGATCAGGTCTTCTCCCCCAGGTCTGTCTGCCTCAAGGCTAATGCCTTGAACCACTGTTTGGTGACGAATGAATGAATGAATGAATCCTTACAGAATGCAGTCTGAGGCCAAAGAGGTGTTGGATGCCAAGAGGGAGCTAGTCTGTGGCCAAAACAAGGAAAACGAAATTGCCAAGGATATCTACCACCTCATCTTTGGATAAATGGAAATAGCTAGTACTAATCCTTTTTAAGAACATAGGCATTTCTCCCTGGTAACTAAAACAGAATAGGTGCATAGAAGATCAGAAACAGCCATGAATTGTCACTAGACTCACAGAAGCAAAAGTAACTATTGCTTTTTCAGTGGTTGTGTGTGTTGGGGGTAGAGAGAACCACCACCCTGAGACTTCATTCCTGAAGGAAGCTTCTGGAAAGGGCTGCCTAGAAAAGGTGGTGGGAAAGATAAGCCTACAGCTCAGCTGGTTGCAAATCATTACCTATGAATTTAAAGTCACCTGTGGTTTTGCCAAAGTCTATGAAATTCCTGTGTGCAGGGTTGGTGGACGAGGTGGTACACACTGCTGGGAAAACTTCCCTGCGTTGATACCAGGAGGAGAAGACATTTTCTCACCATAAATCCTACTCTCTGGCCGTGCCAGACTCTCAGTGGCCTGTCCAGATAAGCAGTTTTATGTGACTGTGCCTCTTGTTTACTGTTTCCCTTCCTTCCTTCCCCCAACCCCTTGAATTCCTTTCTTCCTCTAAGACCTGATGTGGAAAGGAGCTACTTTCACCACCACACTCCCAGACATTGTATGCAGTCCTTGAGCAAGACTTGCATTGTCTCCTTGGGTTGTGTTTACTCTCCCAGAGCTCCTTGAAGGTGGAAACTGGGTCTCACTCATCAGTCTTGCCCCACAACCCAGCTGCCCTTGGCAAATGTTCAATGAGTGTTTTTGCTTTGACATGCAGTAGAATTGAACTAGGATAATAATCCTTCACTTCTTATATATGCTACACATTTTAGAGATCCTGTTATCTAATCCTCCCAACAAGCTGAACTATTTTAATTTTCATTTTCTGATACAGAAAGTAGGGCTTAGAGGGTGCAAGAGTCTTGTGCAAGGTGCCAGAGCTAGGAAGGGTAGGAGGTGGGATTCCAACCCAGGCGGCCTGGCAGCAGAGTCTGTACTCTTAACTCCTGTTCTGTGTTGCCACCAGTCTACTCAAGAGAACTTACTGGACTTTGTCCAGGAATTTTGACTTGAGGGCTGTCCTTCAATGGTTCAGATCTGTGGAAGGGAGGGGTGAACAGGTTGGGGAGCTGGTGCACTGATTTCCAGCTCATTTTTGGGAAGTTCCATTTCTAGCAGAGAGGACTAGCTGGCTTATAAGCCCCCCCAAAAATGTGTAGTTGCATCTTGAATTAAGAAAGTCCAAGATATAGGGTTGCCTGGGTGGCTCAGTTGGTTAAGCATCTGACTCTTGATCTCAGCTCAGGTATTGATCTCCAGGTCATGAGTTCAGGCCCCGTGTTGGGCTCCATGCTGGGTGTGAAACCTACTTAAAAAAAAAAAGCCCATGATATAAATATCAGAGTTTACAGCATGGGATCATAGATAGAGTTTGAATTTTGGAGTTGACAGAACTGAATTTAATAGCTGAGCAGTTGACCATGACCATGACAATACTGACTGTAGCCTTGGGCAAGCCACTTTACACCTGTGAGCCCGTTTCTCAATCTGTTGAGAGGGGATAAATATACATACATCCTTCTCAAAATTGTTAGGAATATAAATATATATATGATTCATTCCAGTTTTTTTGTAATATATACATATCAGATAATTTACCGTAGAATTAGAATGTATAAAAAAAGAATCAATGACAACTCCACAGTTGAAAAATACTGTAAATAAAAGTAACTCGTTATATGGGTTAGACGCAGCAGAAGATAGGATTAGTGACCTGAAAGATTAATAGAAAAAAATACATGTAGTGCCTTATTTGTGACTAGAGTTGAAGAAAATTTAGCTGCTATTCTTAATGGATTTTTTTTTGGTTCAATTGTTTTTAAATTTGGAGAATGAGTTGTTACAAAGACTCTTGAATGGACTTCATCTGAAATAACTGATCAATATGAATTTTATTTATACCCAAAACATTTGAAATACATCCATAATAAGTGGGAAAAATCTGCATGTTTAACAACTACTATAGGAAGATTGGACTCTTTTGGACTCTTTCATACTTGCTCACACTCTTTCAAACACCCCCCCCCCCCCCACCCCAACTCTTTTTCATCAAACATTTATTATCTACTGTGTGCTAGAGATGAATAGGGCACAGGTCAGGGAACTGATAGTCATTACTACACATATGATTCCTATTTAGATTAGGCAGACTTCCTTTCTGTTCAGCTATCATACTGGCAGACCACACCTTGCCACATCAAGTCAAGGACAGTGATTATTTGGCAAGTGCCTTGGTAAAGCAAATGGGATTTGTGGATTCTTTCCCAGGAAGGATCCTCTCCTGGAGGCTCTGTGTTGTGGAGTTTTGGCAGCAAATGACAAGTTAGAACAAGTACAGCTGTGTTTCAGATTTTCTTCCCAGCAATGAAAAAGAAATTTGTTGCAGACAAATATTCTCACTGAGAACAACTAGAAAAATGGGACCCAAATAAAAGCAAAACCCATCGCCACCATCACCACCACCACCAATGTAAACAACCAAACTAGTGTATTTGAGAACATCAAGGAGCTAACAAGGCAGCTAGGACTTAGGGAATTAGGTTCCAGAGAGAGAAGAGAAACCCAATGAAGTTAGTCCAGTATTCTGCTGTGTCTTCCCCATAAGGCATTTGACAGTTGCATGCTGCATGGAGCTGTGAGGATAGAAGTTGAGTAGAAAGCGTGGGGTCAAAAGGCTGGAAGACCAAGAATTATGGAAGTCTCATGGTTTGGGGAGACAGATACTGAAATTTGGGTCTGCCAAGGAAGGGAGTCCCTGGAAAACACTCAAGAGTTCCAGTTAGTCCTGGAATGGCTATATTTTAGGAGTTACAGTAAATTAAAAATAGAGCAGCCCTCAAAAAGGTAGAAGCCTAGCTTCAGATTTCTCGGTGCTCAACTGAATTCAGGTGATTTGCCTCCACTTGATCCAAAACAAAACAGATCCTTTCTGGAGGAAGAAACAATTCACCAGAGCCTCAAATTATCTTCAGACTTTTTAAAAAATACTACATAGTTTGCATCAATAAATTCCAGACATGCTAGGGAACAGGACCAAATCACCAAAATCCAGGACAAAGACTTGGAGTTAGACACGTGGACTTTAAAATAACTGTGAAAATGCCTTTTAAAAGAAAAGATGAATTTTATCAGAGAACTAGAATCTATTTTAAATCATATGACAACTCTGGCACACACTCTGGAAAACAGTATGGAGGTTCCCCAAAAAGTTAAAAATAGAGCTACCGTATGACCCAACAATTGCTCTATTAGGTATTTACCCACAGGATACAAACAGTGATTTGAAGGGGCACCTGCATGCCAATGTTTATAGCAACAATGTCCATAATAGCCAAACTATGAAAAGAGCCCAGATGTCCATTGACCAGATGAATGGATAAAGAACATGTGGTATATGTGTGTGTGTGTATACATATATACACACATACACACACACACACACACACAGGAATACTAAGCCATCCAAAAAATGAAATCTTGCCATTTGCAATGATATGGATGGAACTAGGGGGTATTATGCTAAGTGAAAAAAGTCATTCAGAGAAAGACAATTGTATTTCACCCATGTGGAATTTAAGAAACAAAACAGAGGATCATAGGAGAAGGGAGGAAAAAATAAGATGAAATCAGAGGGAGACAAACGTAAGAGACTCTTAACTATAGGAAACAAACTGAGGGTTGCTGGAGGGGTAGGGATGGGGGGATGGGGTAACTGGGTGATGGGCATAAAGGAGGGCATGTGATGGAATGAGCACTGGGTGTTATATGCAACAGATGAATCACTGAACTCTACCTCTGAAACATAATAATATGTTAATGAATTTAAATAAAATTAAACAAATCATATGACAACTCTAGAAGTGAAAAATTCTGTAGCTGAAATTAACTCAATATATGGGTTTGACAACAGATTAGGCAGCAGAAAAAAGGACTAGTGACCTGGAAAATCAATATATAATATACACACTGAAGCATAAACAGAAAAACTAATGGGAAGCACAGGAAATAGTGTGAGGCATGTGAGACATGTTGAAAAGATTTAATATGTATAATTGAAGTCTTGAGCAAGACAATGGAGCAGAAGCAATATTTGAAGAGATACTGGCTAAGAATTTTCTATAACTGATGAACAACATCAAGCCATAGACCCTAAGAAGTTCTATAAATCCAAAGCAGAGTATGTACAAAGACTATTCTATGTAGTGCATAGAGTGCATCATCATAAAACTTACGAAAACCAAAGACGAAGAAGAAATCAGAGGGAAAAAGACATTGTCTTCAAACAGGCATAAGACAAACAGCTGAATTTTTTTTTTAAAAGTAAGCTCTAGACCCAACATGGGGCTTGAACTCATGACTCTGATGTGAAGAGTCACATGCTGTACCGACTGAGCCCAGCCAGGTGCCCCCATACAGCTGACTTTCCTAAAGACTTGGTGAAAGCCATATTATCAGAGACAGTGGAACACCATCTTTAAAGCACAGAAAGAAAATAATAGGGGGTGTCTGGGTGGCTCAGTCAGTTAAGAGTCCGACTCTTGATCTCAGCTCAGGTCTTGATATCAGGATTGTGAGTTTGAGAGCTGCGTTGGGCTCCACACAGGGTGTGGAGCCTACTTAAAAAAAGAAAATAGCTATTTTTTTGTAAGAGTTCCATATCTAGAGAATATAATGCTCTATTACAATGGTGAAATAAAGGTGTTTTCAGACAAACAGGAATCTAGAAAATTTGTTGCCAGCAGACCATACTAAAAGAAATACTACCATACTAAAAGAGGGTTTTTAGGCAGAAGAAACACGATCCTAGAAAGAACAGAAATGTGGGAAGGGATGAAGAGAAATTCAAAGGGTAATTATAGATAAATCTAAATATATGATGATTTTGTAAACTAAATAATATAATGCAATGACAAAAAATATAATCAAAAAAGAAGCCTATGGTATATAGAAGAAGATATACAAATGGCTAATAAAAGATACTCAACCTCATTAGTCCTTGGGGGAAATGCAAGTTAAAATCACAATAAGGGGCGCCTGGGTGGCTCAATTGTTAAACATCTGCCTTCGGCTCAGGTCATGATCCCAGGGTCCTGGGATCAGCCCTGCATTGGGCTCCCTGCTCAGTGGGGAGCCTGCTTCTCTCTCTCCCACTCCCCCTGCTTGTGTTCCCTCTCCTCACTGTGATTCTGTCAAATAAATAAAATCATTTTAAAAAAATCACAATAAGATGCTATTTCATATCCACAAGGATGGCTATAATAAGTTAGGCAGTAACAAATGTTGGTAAGGATATGGAGAAATGAAAATTTTCATACACCACAGGTCAGAATGTAAAATGGCAGGCCACTTTGGAAAATAGTTTGGCAGTTTTTTAAAAACTTAAAACTATCCTATGATTTTTAAAAAATTTTATTTTATTATGTTAGTTTAGTCACCATACAATACATCATTAGTTTTTGATGTAATGATCCATGATTCATTGTTTTCGTTTAACACTCAGTACTCCATGCAGTACGTGCCCTCCTTAATACCCCTCACCGGGCTAACCCATCCCCCCCCACCTAAAACCCTCTGTTTGTTTCTCAGAGTCCATAGTCCCTCATGGTTTGTCTCTCCCTCCAATTCCCCCCCTTCATTTTTCCCTTCCTTCTCCTAATGTCCTCCATGCTATTCCTTATGTTCCACAAATAAGTGAAACCATATGATAATTGACTTTCTCTGCTTGACTTATTTCACTTAGCATAATATCCTCCAGTTCCATCCATGTTGATGCAAATGTTGGGCATTCATCCTTTCTGATGGCTGAGTAATATTCCATTGTATGTATGGACCACATCTTCTTTATCCATTCATCTGTTGAAGGCACCTCAGCTCTTTCCACAGTTTGGGTATTGCAGATGTTGCTGCTTAAAATTTATCCATCTCAAGTATACAATTCAATGATTTTTAGTAAATTTTACCCAGTGCTACAACCATCAGCATACATTAGGTTTAGAGCATTTTATCCCTCCAGTAAAATCCCCCATGTCCATTTTTAGTTAACGCCCACTCCTATTCCCAGCCTTAGGAATCTACTTTGTCTGTAAAGGCTGTAAATCTGCCTTTTCTGGACATTTTATTTAAATGAAATCACAGTGTGTGGTTTCTTGTGCCTGGCTTCTTTCACTTAATGAAATGAACACTGGGGTGCATATGGCCCTTGTTTTCACTACATCTGTGTCTTTGGGGTAAATACCCAGTAGTGCAATTGCTGGGTCATAGGGTAGCTCTATTTTTAATTTTCTGAGGCACCTCCACACTGTTTTCCAAAGTGGCTGTACCAACTTGCATTCCCACCAACAGTGTAAGAGGGTTTCCCTTTCTCCACAACCTCTCCAGTATTTGTTGTTTCTTGCCTTGTCAATTTTTGCCATTCTAACTGGTGTAAGGTGGTATCTCAATGTGGTTTTGATTTGAATAGTTCATTCCTTTTCATTGCTGAATAGTAATCCATTGTATGATGTGCTACATTTGTCTATGGACATTTATGTCGTTTCTCTTTTTTTGGCTATATGAACAATGCTGCCATAAACATCTGCATAAAAGTCGTTGGACATTTGTTTTCATTTCTCTTAGGTAGATACGTAGAAATGAAATTGTTATTTTTATTTTATTTTATATTAAAAGAAAACATGATTTAACAGTTTTATTTCTGTCAATGAACTATTGACACATGCTATATATCATGGATGAGCCTTAAAAGGACTATGCTGTGCCTGGGTGGTTCAGTTGGTGAAGAGTCTGCCTTTGGCTCAGGTCATGATCCTGGGGTCCTGGGATTCAGCCCGGTATCAGGCTCCCTGCTCCACTGGGAGTCTGCTTCTCCCTCTCCCTCTGCCCCTCCCCCCTGCTCATTCTCTCTTTCTCTCTCTCTCAAATAAATAAAATCTTAAAAAAAAAAAAAAAAGACTGTGCTAAGTGAAAGAAGCCAGGCACAAGAAACCACACACTGTGATTTCATTTAAATAAAATGTCCAGAAAAGGCAGATTTACAGCCTTTACAGACAAAGTAGATTCCTAAGGCTGGGAATAGGAGTGGGCGTTAACTAAAAATGGACATGGGGGATTTTACTGGGGGGATAAAATGCTCTAAACCTAATGTATGCTGATGGTTGTAGCACTGGGTAAAATTTACTAAAAATCATTGAATTGTATACTTGAGATGGATAAATTTTAAGGTATGTAAAATATGCCTGAATTAAAGTTGTTTAAAATATGTGTAGATTTAAAAATATAACCACAATGACACAAAAGCAAGTGAAATCAAAGGGAGTTAGCATTATAAACATCTTAAATTAATCACAAAGTGATAAAAATAATTCATATTAGACTCTAATAAGTCAAAGATACGTGTCTTTATCTCTGTGGTAACCATTAATAGATGAGTGGAAATATGTAACTGTAAAGATAATAAGGGGATAAGTATAATAAAAAATACTTGATTAATGAAAAAGAAGGCAAGAAAAGATAGAACAAACAACATAAAACAGTTTGACAAACAGAATATGAGTGGATTTAAACTCAGATATGTCAGTGATTATACTGTATATGTAAATAAATTAGGTATTTCAATTAACAAAGAAAAAAAATCCAATGCTATGCTCTTACAAGAGATAAACCTTAAATATAAGATATAGAAAAACTTACAGTAAAGAGATAGAGAAGGATATATATCATGCAAACACTAAATATGAGAAAGCTACTGTCATTTTGTTAATATAAGATAAAATAGATCTTCAGGCAAAAGCCATTACTAGATTTAAGGAGAAACATTTCATAAAATAGCAAAGATAGACTCAATCCACTTGAAAGATATAAAATCCGAAATATATAAATAAAACAGTTCATATGCACCTACTAACATTGCCTCCCAATACATATAGCAATAAATGGTAGAACTAAGAACATATTCACAATCGTAGTGGGTGTTTTTAACACAACTATGGGTCAGGATGATTTTTTTAAAACAACATTTGCCCTTAGTGGTGTGATCTGTGAGAGTGTGTGTGTGTGTGTGTGTGTGTGTGAAGGGAGAATGGGGAGAGGGAGAGGAAATTTTTATGGACCTAATGGGTGTGTGAGCTAGGATATTGGGAACCAGAATTCTGGTTCTGGCAAGGGCCACATGAGTGGGGGAGGAGGTGGTTGTGTGGTCCATAGACATCAGTGATTGTTCCTGTGCTTGCTTTGGTCCCCTCTCTTCTGGGGCCCCCAGTACCAGCTCCTGAGGAAGAACAGTGACAGGTCTTAGGTGTTCCATGGAAGGCATCTCTTCAGCAGCAAGAGTGGCCAGATGGCAGCCGTCAGACAATCTGGGCTCCTAAGTCCTTGGGGAGAGTCACTCAGACAGATGAAACTATCCTATTTTTAAATAAACCCAGAGTTAGCCTTTCTGTATTCTTTCCCTGGTCAGCAATTTCTGGTGCTTTTCTATCAAGTGCATTCTTTTGGCTAACCTGAATCCCTCATGTCTTGATTAAATGCCTTGACTCTAATGTGCTTACCACAGTCTTATTGATAGAACAGGAGAAACCTTACATAGCTGACTCTAAAAACTCAAGGTTTTGGGGCACCTGGGTGGCTCAGTTGGTTAAGCGACTGCCTTCGGCTCAGGTCATGATCTCGGGGTCCTGGGATCGAGCCCCGCATCGGGCTCCCTGGTGGGAGGTCAGCCTCTCCCTCTCCCACTCCCCCTGCTTGTGTTCCCTCTCTCGCTGTCTCTCTCTCTGTCAAATAAATAAATAAAATCTTAAAAAAAAAAAGAAAACTCAAGGTTTTAATTTCCTTGATCATAAAATGCATAATGGAGTGATGAAGAATCCAGATTCTGGAGCCAGTTTTCCTGGGTTCCAAAATAGGGTTCTCCTCTTCCTAGTTGTGTGACCTTGGCAAATTACTTCTCTTTTTTCCCATCCATAAAACGGGGATAAAATTAGGAGTTCTGAGAATTAAGAGAGATCATGAACACCAAAGTCTGCCAATATAGTGATCAATAGTAATTATTATGCTCACTGTAGAAATTAGAATTGTTTCACCTGTCCCTCCAGTACTGAGGATAATCCTTGGCATCTAGTAGGTTCTATTTTATTGATTTATTTATATTTTAATTTTTAAAATTTACTTTTATTTCCAGTGTAGTTAATGTACAATGTTGTATTAGTTTCAGGTGTACAATACAGTGATTCAGCACTTCGTACATCACCCAGTGCTCATCAGGACAAGTGCACTCTTTAATCCCCATTCCCTATTGCCCCCATTCCTCCACCTACCTCCCCTCTGGTAACCATCAGTTTGTTCTCTGTAGTTAAGAGTCTGTTTCCTGGTTTGTCTCTCTCTTTTTTCCTTTGCTCATTTGTTTCTTAAATTCCACATATGAGTGAAATCATATGGTATCTGTCTTTCTCTGAGTTATTTCACTTAGCATAATACCCTCTAGTTCCATCCATGTCATTGCAAATGGCAAGATTTCATTCTTTTTAATGGCTGAATAATATTCCATTGTCTATATCCACCACATCTTCTTTATCTATCGGTGGACACTAGGGCTACTTCCATAATTTGGCTATTGTAAATAGCATCTAGTAGGTTCTTTTTTTTTTTTTTTTAAGATTTTATTTATTTATTTTGACAGAGAGAGACACAGCGAGAGAGGGAACACAAGCAGGGGGAGTGGGAGAGGGAGAAGCAGGCTTCCCGAGGAGCAGGGAGCCCGATGCGGGGCTCGATCCCAGGACCCTGGGATCATGACCTGAGCCGAAGGCAGACGCTTAACGACTGAGCCACCCAGGCGCCCCGCATCTAGTAGGTTCTTAACAAGCAATTGTAGAACTAGTATTCCCAAAGACCCATGATCTCTGCTTCTGTGTCCCAGAGCCTATGTCAAAGATCCTAACTGGCCATGATTTTATATTCCTGAAGGTAATATAACACTTTTCTCACCTGTCTTAATCCATACCCTATTTACCAGGGCTGTAACTGGTGGCTTAAAATGTCAGACAGATATTTTCTCATAGTTCTGGAGGCCAGAAGTCTGAAATCAAGGTGTCAACAGGGCCGTGTTCCCTTCTGAGACCATGAGAGAGACAGTCTGTTCCTGGCCTCTTCTAGCTTCTAGAGGCTCCAGGTGTTTCTTGGCTTGTGGCTGCATCCCTCTAACCTCTGCCTCCATGGCCACATTGCCCCCTCCCCTTCCCCTGCTTCTCTCTTATGAGGATAATTGTGATAGCATTTATCACTTACCTAGGGAATCTGGGATAATCTCCCCCATCTCAAGAGCTTTAAGTTAATCACACCTGCAAAGATTGCCTTCCCGTTTAACACAACATTCACAGGTTTCAGGGATTAAGAACCAATTTCCTTGGGTGGCCCTTATTTAGTCTACTACAGGTAGGGAGGGAATAGAAAGAACAAAGGACAGTGAGCATGTCAGGTGACTAAAAGCCACCTGCTTGTGGGGAGAGGGCAGCTGGAACTCTTTCTGCAAGATGGAACCTTCCTGTACTGAAATCCAGTGTTGGCTTCTGGAGCCTCACCTCTAAAACCTCTCGGTAGCCTTTGACATCATGGAATATTTCTTTATGCAAACAGTGTTTCCTGTTTCAGTGACAGCACCTGTGGTCTCCTGGTTTCCCTTCCACATCACTACAAGCTTCTCAGAAACTCTGCTGGCTCCTCTGTGTTAGGCCACCATTTTTGGAAATGAAGCTGTGCTCAAGGTTCTGCCCTAGGCCCCTTCCCATTTTGCAGATGGGAAAGTGGAGGCTTAGAGAGCTAATGAGTGATTTCCCCAAGGTCACTCAAGTAGCAGGAGGCAAAATCATGACTTGGTGTGCGACTCAGATGTCCCAACTCTTTAGGGACACACGTGCTGCCTCTCTGGTTAAATGTGTCACAACACTTAGCATGTATGAGATGCTCAATAAATATTCCAGGAAATGCTGAGTAAGACCAAACTCAAACTCAGGCCTTCTGGATCTAATTTATTATTCTTGCCAGCCAACATTTTTGTGAGGACATCATTTTTTTTTTCCCCAGAGGGAGTAGCTGTCCCAGAAATTGCAGTTCCTCTCAAGATTTTTATTTCTAGCAGCTCTGATTTTTATGTTCAGGGACCACACTTAATTATTGCAAAACATCTGCCTGCACAAAATACCATTTTGTTCCTGAATCATTCCCAAGAATGCCCTGTGAGCTCTTGTACTTGGAGACACAACTCTTGCAGGGGCTCTGGGCCAGCAGCAATACTTCCTGTTTAAGTGGCAGCAGGAGAGATTCAAGATAGGCTGGCTTTGAAAATGATCACTAATTAGATGGCTCAGGGCTTAGAAAAAGATAAGCCTTCCAAACATCAGGCAGTGGTCCTTACCAAACAGTTAATAATCTCTGCAAGGTTCTTCATGGGCATCTCTGTTTGAGGAGGCATTTTAGGGTAGAATTCCTTTCATGCCTTTGGATGAGGTTCCATAATGAAGATCATAATAGCTCACATTTTGGGGGCCCTTTCCCCAGGCCAGGCAGCCTTGGAAGTACTCCTTGAAAACCCTTATCACATTCCAGCTTCCCAACGTCCTGCAAGGTATGGACTGTTACCATCCCCATTTTATAGGGAAAGTCTCTGGGTCACCAGGTGGTTGACTTGTCCTTGCTGAGCCAGTTGGTAGGTGGAAATAGGATTTAGATCTAGACAGGCTGATCCCCAAGCCCCCAGTCTCCACCTTCATCCTCTAAAGTCAAAGGCAATCAGGGAGTTGCTGCTCAAAATGCAGCCAAGACACCACCACTCAACTGCAGGCCCAGGAGGATTCCTGCAGCAGCCATTCATTACAAGACTGGGTTCAACGTTAGGATGATCTTCCTGGCTACGATTTAGAGGCATCAGGACCAGGTAAGGTACAAAGGCCTTTGAACGGCTTGTAGGGACCTCCCTGATTCCCTCCCTGCCTTGTTTTGTAGCCCCATCTTCTGCATCTCTCCCCACTCCCCCACCACCCTGTGGCTGAATTGCTGGAGCACCTGTCTTACCCAGGCCTCTTTCTTTATTTTTCCACATGCTTTTGCTCTGTTTGGGCTGCCCTCCCTCTACCCTTGGGCAGAGTTAGGTGCCGAAGCCTTCTCCCTGCCCTCCTGATGGCTCTGCATAATGCTGTCATGGTATCCTTGATGTCTTCCTGACCTCCGGGCCAGGTCAGTGCCCTCCAGAGTCACCTCTCATGGAACCCTGCATTGTTCCTCTGCAGTGCTTGGAGCTGGCATTTTGCACTTATCTCTGGGATTTGACGGTCTTTCCCACCAGGCTCTAAGTTCTGTGAGGATAGGGAGTGTGTCTGTTTTTCCTTACTTCAAGTCCTCAGCCATAGCACACTGCCTGGCAGATAGTTCAGGTTCAAGATATTTTCTGAATAAGTGAGTTGTCTACTTGTTGACTTCTTCAGTAGACTGGCAGGAAGTGGTTGGCATGTTCAAACTGGGTTAGGAGTACTAGTAAAAGTATAGTGTACAGAGGTGGGGGCAGGATGAAAGGAACCTGCATGGGACAGTGCAGGGGGCATAATATAACCCCCAGGCCTGAGGGGGGCCAGGGAAGGGAGGGTTCTGTTGGAACCTAGAGAGGACTGCTTGGCAGAAGCTGGGGTCATTTCACTGCCCCCCAATAGGGAGAGAGCAGAGGAATGAATACACTGACCTCACGTGTCTCTCCCTTCCCATTGGCTGAGCCCACTGAACAGCCACAGGACAAGGGAGTCCAGTGATGCAGTTGGCATGGGTCTTGCTCTTGGGACATATTGGGGGTGTGGTTGTCTATCCAGAACTGGATGTTAAATGGATGTGAGAAGGAAGGAGTGAATGGCTCTCCCAAGAGATGTGATAGTGGCTTTGTTCTCAGGAAATCATTAGAGAAGGGAGAACAGAACATTCCTGGTCTTGTTGGGAACTGGCCGTGCTTGGGGGTCATAGGATTTCTCTTAGTTTCAGCTTTTTATGCCAATACAGCCCTATATTAACCTTCATATTTTGATTTAGCAGGCAAAAAATAGTGTTGTCAGGTGGAGTTCTTTGAGCAAGGACTCTGGAGAGGAGGGAACATGGTAGTGTGGATAGAGCATGGCTTGGGGGTCAGCTCCATTTGAGTGTGCCTCCTGACTCTGGAAGAGGCAGTATTGCGTAGTGGTTGGGACATGGGACTTGGAACTAAGCTATTTGGGCCCAAATTCTGGGTATACCACCTCACAGCCGTGTGCCTTGACTTTCCCATCTGTGAAATGGGGAAAATGGTATATGAAGATGAGATGAGCTAATACATACAAAGCACTTAGAATCAAAGCCTGGAACATAGTTAGTTGGGTGACCACACTTCCTGGTGAGCTCAGGATAGCACCTAAGTATATCTGTTGTCCTGGCATGATTACTGTATTAATTATATAATTATTAATAATAATAATTATTATTACCCCTTCACTCTCAAAGGGGTTTTGATTTGGAGATAACTCATATGGTCTTTTTTTTTTTTTTTTATAAAAGATTTTATTTATTTATCTGACAGAGAGACAGCGAGAGAGGAAACACAAGCAGGAGGAGTGGGAGAGGGAGAAGCAGGCTTCCCGCTGAGCAGGGAGCCCGATGCGGGGCTCGATCCCATGACCCTGGGATCATGACCTGAGCTGAAGGCAGACGCTTAACGACTGAGCCACCCAGGCGCCCCGTTATAACTCATATGGTCTTAAGATGTCACTAATGTTGAAGCTTGGTTAAGTTACATGGCTGCTCTGAGTCTTACCTCGAATACGGGGTAACCGTAGTACCTGCTAATCCGGCTGACTCAGCTCTAGGCCCATTCGGGGATGATGGGATGATGCAGAATGGTTTGTGCAGGGTTGGTCTCCATTATGGTGATGTCATTTGTGGTTCTTCAGTGTCTGAGACTAGGTAAGTCGTATGGACTTGGATGGGTCTCCTTACTCCCTTACCATCCATTTCTGCATCCGTAAAAATCTCTAAAGTGAATGCATTGTGAGGAACGTGGTGCCCAAAGCATTCAGGCATCTTGGGAGGAAGGTGTGACCCACAGCCATGGTGCCCTGTGGTTATCTTGTCTCAGGTGGCTTCATTGTTTATTCTCAGGGTAGTTTTGGTAATGGTTTCCCAGGGAAACCTTGATCCGGGTCAGGGCTGTTTGCTGTAAATAAAGGAGGGTGTTTTAACCTAGATTCCTGCAGGCCTATGGGAGCTGCTGATTGAGGACTGTTGGATGGGTAATCTTTCCTCCAGCAGCTTCTTACTTGAATGGGAGAAAGGGTTTCAGGGCTCCTTAGAGCTGTTTTTTTTTTTCCTTCTTTTTCTGAGCTGCCTTCTTGTGCTCCAGATACCCTGTGCTGGGCCTTTCAGTGGAAACACAGAGAACAAACAGCAGTAAGCTGGGCAGTGTCTGTAGGGAACAGATATAAACTTCCAGGGCATTACCCTCAGCTCAGAGCACTTTATTTATAAAGCCAGCCTCTGGGCCATAGTACAGAGGTGATATCCCACTTATATTGCTTTGACCACGATCCTGAAAAATCTCTCCACTAGATCATCATGGAAAGCTCTCCATGTTGCAAGGTCACCAGCTAACCTGTATGCACAGATCAAATTCCAGTAGAGCTATCTGGGCCACAACTATGCTGTGTGACCTTGGGGAAGTCCTTGTTTCTCTCTGGGCCTCCACTTCTTCATCTGTAAAATGAGAGGATTGAATCAAAGTGATCTTGACTTCCCTCCTAATTATATAATTCTTTTATTCCTAAGATACAGGGAAATAAATTTTTAGTTCAGTGCAAAGCCAACACTGCCCAGCAGTCAATGGAATGGGCTGTCTTTGGAGTAGTGAGAAGCCTGTGGTTGGGGTCATCCAAGCAGGGTTTGTTGGGGACAGTCTGTTGGGGAAGCTGTGGAAATGCTTCCTGACTTCCAATGGATAGTTGGCCTGGGAGGCTCAGAGCTGCTATGATTTTTCCTGGGACTATATTGTCTCTCTTCTCTCACCCCTCATGAATTGGAGGTGGGTTTTATGTCCATTTACTCAGGACGGAGTTATGGCTACTCCCAGGGTCCTGGGATGGTCTAAACTGACACTCAGCTCTTATCATCTGGAGGTATGTTTTGGCCAGTGGAGTACTTACTGCTCTAAAAGTCAAGCTTGTTTCCAGTCTCTCTGACTATGGGAGAGAGAATTTTGCAGATTTTAGAAAGGGTCTGGGATGGGCCTCTGAGTACAACTTCTGAGTGTAAGTTTTATTTTCACCTCTAAATGAATAATTTGTCTCAGTAAAGAATTCCTGATCCAAAGTAACTTTCCCTCAGAAGTTAACCTTTTTCTTCCAGTGTTTGGTGTTGCTGATGACAAGTCTGATCTCAATTTTATTTTCCTTCCTGTGTTGGTAATCTTTTTTTCTTTTCTGGAAGCTTTCAGGATTTTCTCTCTTTTGATCTGCAAGTTTACTATTGCATTTCTAAATGTGGGTCTCTTTTCATGCACTTGGTGAATCTTTTAATTTGAAGATTCATGTCTTCACCTTGTCTCTTCCTCTCCTACATTATAATTGTTCTCTAATTGTTTTAAAGTTCCTGTTAGATCTATACTGCCCACCATGGTAAGCCATAAGACACATGTGACTCTCAAGCTTTTGAGGTGTGGTTAGTCTGAATTGAGATATGCTGTTAGGTTTAAAATATGCTCCAGATTTCTAATACTTGTTAAAAAAACCTCATTAACTTTTTAATGTTATTTACATGTTTAAATGGTAATGTTTTATATGTAATGTGTTAAAATATACTATTAAAATTAATTTCACTTGTTTTACTTTTCAAATTGCTATTAGAAAATGTAAAATTACATGTGGCTTGCATTTATGGCTTGCACTATATTTCTGTTGGATTGTGCTATTTCAGAGAGCTATTGGGACCACCAGGGCTTTGCTTTGTATGTCTATTAACTTTTCCCTTACACTTTCTATATCTTTGATATCATTTTCTCTGATATTTTATATCTCTAAGATGTTTGAAGTGTATTTTGAGGGACTTCTGAGCTCAGTCTTCTGTCTTACACAATTCATCTTCAACTGTTTCTATTCTGATATTCAAGCCCCTACTGAATTTTTAATTCAGGTGGTCATGTTTTGAAATGTTGGCAATCTCTAATTATTTGTGATTATAATAGTTGGTTCTTATCTTACAGATTTACTAGACTTTCTGTCCCTTTGAGAATGTTAATTATGTTTATTTCAAAAATTATTGTCTGTTTTGTTATTTCCATTTCTTCAGGTGTTAATTCCTTCCTTTGTTCAATTTGGAACTTCTTTTTCTAGGTGTAAGTTTCCTTCAAGTGTGGGGTGAGTCTTGACTATGTGCTTATTCTCATGTTTAAGATTCCCTGTTCCTCTCTTTCTGAGTATTCTTTTTGTTCAGCAGTCTGTGTCCAGGAATTTTGAAGGGTGATTGGGATGTGTAATTTGGTGGGTATACTGGTAGTTTATCTTCTGAGTGTGGGGTTTTCTGCCCTTTCAGGGATCTTTTCACACTTCCTTAGCTCACTGGCCCCAGGGCCTACACCTATGGCTTCAGGTTAAGAATGCTTTCTTCTGCCATTCAACACAAGCAGAGGAAGGGGGACTGTACCAGTGTTCCAAACATTGAGATGGGGCATCTCTTCTTTGGATAGTTATAACTGTGCTGTCCACAAATTACTGGGTCATACCAGTGATTCTTAGGAGGTATTCTTCCACTGGCCCCATCACTGATGTCTACTTCTGGTGAATGCTCATCATACCAGTACTTAGTGAGACCTGAGGTAAAGATTCTGGAAAGGCTGAATGAATGAGTGATGAATGCATAAACCCTAATTGGAACGAGAAAATATGTTCCCATTTTTATTAATTGAGTTGAAGTTGTTTTGTATTGATTCCCTCTAAATCATTAGTCTGTATTTTCTTTTGTTGTCTTCTCTTTGTTGTTGTTGTCACCAATTGTACAATCTTTGACTTTTCTTTGCTTGGCATGTCAGCCTGCAAGAATTTTTAATGATGTCTGTAGGTGTTATTCCATAATTTTTTTTTTTTTTGATCATTTATGAAAATGTCAAATTGTCCCAGTTCCAGCCCCGATTCTCTGAGTAGATTTACTTTTTACAGTCTTCTACCCAGAGACTTCTTTGTTTGTCTCTGTCTTTTAATTCCTATCTGTTCCTGACCTAGGACAAAACTGTCCTCCAATTCCTTGCCAGCTCACGTTTTGAAAGGAAATTCTAGAAGTATTTCTCAGGAAGGATTCCAACACACACATGGTCGTTCTTTTCTTTCTGGACATCCCTCCAAGGCTCTCATCACTATGTTTGTATCCTCCAAGTGTGGCCCACCTAAATGATGAATTCTGTGCTCCTAACACAGTTGTGCATATGTTTGGAGCATGATGTGCACCCACTGTTTTGTTGTTGGGGAACAAATTATTGCTTTCAGGGTTTAAAAAAAATCAAGGCCTTGAAGGATACATTGAGAGGATGTAGGAAGAGGTAGAGAGCTGCTGCCTGCTTCTTGTTTCTTAGATAAGTGGGTAAAGACTCAAGGAAGGGAAGACGATTTTCAAGGTCACGAGAAGTGCTGGTCACTAAGTGAGGCCTTGGCATCCTAGGTTGTGAGTTCAAGCGTATAGTAATTGCTCTCAATTTTGTCTTTGGGTTGCTGGGTGGGTGAGGACCTTACTAAGTTGGGGGCAGCCAGTGTGTGTCTCCCCTACGGGGCGATCATGCATTTGTTGGGTGTTTACTAGTGAAGTTCTAGGAGTTGGAGGTGGAAGGAGAAATCCTGCCCAGTGTCAGAGCCCCATGAGCTGCCAGGATACTTGGAGAAAGCTCCAAACCCGGGAGTAAGGGCTTCAGTCCTTGCTGCTTGCCACTAACTGGCTGTGACCCGGAAGTCAGATGGCCTCCCCGGGCTTCTGTCTCCTCATTTGTAAGGCGAGCTTTCCTGCCTCTGCTTCGTAGAGGTGTCTGGAGATGCAAAATGAAATGATACACGCAGGCTAAAAGGTGAGAGTTAATATCTCCTGGATGCCAGCCTCTGTTCTCGATGCCAGCGATGCAGGCAGTGACCCGATTATCCAGGCCCCTGCTCTTCTGGGCCAGGGGGTCAGATAGCAAAAACACAAGCGAGGAACTAAGATCGTTTACTACAGTGATGAGTTCAGACAAGAAGAGGGTGATGAGATATGCAGCCGCTAGGGGGCAACTTTGAATTGGGTGCCCCTGTTTCTAGTGGAAGGTGGGTGGCTGCTATCATTATAAATACAATGTAACCATGATGACAGTGACAGTGACACCCAGGAGACCACACTGGTCAGTGCCGGACACTGAAGGATGGGAACCCGATAGGAGTAATCCTGCTAGCTGTTGGGTGGGCCTGTACGTTAGCGCTGACCCCGTTCATTCATTCATTCAATCATTCGTTCAGACATTTATGAAGTACTCACACATGGCAGGCACTGCCTGGGCCCTGGGTGCACTGCGGGGAACACTAAAACCATGGTGTGGACCCAGAGCTTCTGACAGAGTGGGGGCGGGGAGACAGACGTTAATCATACACAAATAGATATTCAGTTGCTAATTTGATAAGTAGTCCTAGGGAAGAGCATGAGTTTTAAGTGATGAGATTCACAGGCTGGGGAGAATCTGCCTGGGAGGGATGCACATCTAGGGGGACCTTAGCCCGGTCTGGGAGAAGCGATGGCCTGAGGAGGACCCTCTGGTCCTAGAATCAGCCTGAGAGAGGAGTCCGTGAGAAGGTGGGCCCTGAGCAGCAAAAGGGCTTGGTAGGCTCCAGGACAGAAAGGACACCAGTGTGATGGAGCAGCGGAGGGGTGGGGGTAAGCGACAGGTGCATTTGGAGAAAGAGGCAGGGACCAGATTGCTTGGGGTGTGGTAAGAGTTTTAGATTCCACCCGACCGGCAGGGTCTGACACCCATCCCACCCGTCCTGGGTCACATCTACCTTGCTACGCTTGCCTCTGGTCTTGCTCCCCTCCCCCTTTCTTTGTTTGCACTGCCCGCACTGCAGGGGTCTTCAGCCCAGCTCCGCCATGGCCAGGTGGCTGCAGATATCTCCTGGCTGCTCTCACTGGCTCAGCTTTCTGCCCTCCCAGAGCTGGGTGTAGGCCCTGTGTGGCAGGAAACCCCAGTGGGACAGGAGGCCACCTTGAGGACTGTGGCCAACCTCACCGAGAGAGGGTCTGGATGGGCTGTAGGTCGGCCGGGAGGGAAGAATGGGCAGGATTCGTGATTGGTTCTCTTTATTTTCCGTCAGGAAAATGCTTCCATTGGCAGTCAGTCCCACTGCCTCCTGAACATGGCTGTGCCCCCTCAGGGCTTTTCACTTGCTGTTCCCTCTGCCTAGGATGCTCTTCCCCTCTCCCCCTCCCCCCATTAGCTCCTGTGCATCTTTAACTTCTCAGCATAGAATTTTCTTCCAGGAAACCTCACCTGACTAGGTGAGATCCCCCCATCATACCCTCCATTAATTCGTCCCCACCCTGGGAGATGGCCAGATTAAATCAGCCTTTTTCACTAGACTTGGCGCTCCTTGAGCACCGGCCCCGGGTCTGATTCACTCTGCCTTGGTGCTTGACACCGACCTGGTTTATAATAGCACCAAATAAGTAGCCAATAGGAAGTCATGCGTTGAAGGCCCACTATGTGCCAGGCACTGTTCTGGGAGCTGGGACGGGGGCAATGATGAGTAGAAACAGATACAGGCTTTCCATTTATGTATATTTTAAATTTTTCGTAATACCAAATTAAAATATATGAACTCCATCTTTGCTTTCATGGAGGTTACAGTATAATGGGAAAAACCATTAATAATCACAAAATTTGATCATCACATTTGTCGTTATAGATCATACTTAGAGATACGGAGAAAAAGTGATAATAAAGTTAACTTTACAACTTCTGAGTCTATGCTGGTATTGTTCTGGGAGTTCTGTATGCATCACTCTTGTAGTCATCACAAAATCCCTGTGAGAAAAGCACTCATTATCCCACTTTGCAGAAAGGGAAACCAAGGCAGAGAGCTTTGACCAAGATCACACAGGCAGGTGGGGCTGGGATTCTAACCCAGACACCCCGACTTTAGAGCCCACCTTTGATTGTATTTATTGCCTTTATAAAGACACATCTGGGTCGAGATGTTCTAGAAATCTAGAATTAGCCCCAATGCTGTTCTTAAGGAGTGCATTCTCCCACTTGCCCAGGCCTCAAAGTTCTGAAAATCAGAACAGAATCATTCCCCGAGGTCCATCTCCGATGGTATGTGCGACGACAGTGACCTCGTGTGGTCAGAGTGTGAATAGCACGAGCACGCTGCGGATGGAGGGGAGACCCAGCCTCAGGGTTGTTTCTGAAAGAGGCCCCATCCGGGTCACCCCGGGGCTGGTGCATCTGCGAACACATGGCAGGATAGGTCTCCAAAGGTGGCCTTTCAGGCATTGGGCATTGGATGAAGCCGTAGCCTGGAGAAGTCTGAACTCCTGTGTTTTATACAGGCTGATGGAAAACCCCAGATGCTGCTCTTCCCAGTTTCCCTCTCCTGGTGCTTCAGAACCGGAGGGCTGGCTGGGCCTCTGGCCTGGGAAGCTTATTTCAGCCTAGTTCACCTAGTCACAGCTTTCCTGGGCACCGTCCCTGGCTGAGAAAGGACCAGCTTATTCATTCATTCATTGGGTCAAATATTTATTGAGCACCTACTGTGTGCCAGGCATGTTTCAGGTGCCGAGAATGAAGCAGCGAATAGGAGAGACAAAATTCCTGCCTTTCCCTTTCCCCAGGTTAGAGGAAGGAGGCTCTCTCCTCTCCCCTTTCTTCCACTCCTGGCCTCGTTCCCTTCTTCCTACTGAATAGCATTGTATAACGATTTAATTTCTGAGGTCCGTACATGTGTGGCATCCAAGTGTGCCTTGAGGGAAAGGAGCCTAGCTTCTGCCCCCCCTGAAGATAAAGATTAATAGACCACAGAACCAACACACACACACACACACACAAACATTAGCCGCAGTAAGGGGCGGGGGAGAGACCAGAATGGCAGGTGGGTGCTATTTTATATGGAGTGGGGCTGGGAATTTTGTTGATAGATTTAAGGAAGGGCAAAGGTTCCCTGGGGCAGTGCAATTTCTTTGTTTTCTCTTTCTTATCTCTCTCTCTCTCTCTCTCTCTGCTAGAATTACCCAGAAACCAACACATCCAGTGGTGTTTTCATTTGTTTGGTAATCAACAATTCTAGAGGTAGTAACTCAGGGTAAGACTGAAATTAAAATCTCCCCATTGGAGTGTTTGCCATAGGAGTACTTGCCCCTTATGTCCTGCCTGCACTATGTCTCTGGAAAGGGACCTAAAGGAAGTGGGGGAGTGAGCCATGTGGATATTTGGGAAGAACATTCTGGGCAATGGGAACAGCAGGTGCAAAGGCCCTGAAGTGGGAACTTGGGGGACCAGCAAGGAGGGGAGTATGGCTGCAGGGACAGGGAAAGGGGAGGACAGGCAACGAGGCCAGAGTGGGGGGAGGGAGGCAAGGTGAATGTCCTGTGAGGCTTTAGAGGGCACCGTATTGCTGGTGGCACTGATTTTGGCCTTGTGTCTAAAGGCAGCACCTCCTCAGAATGGTGAGTGACTTTACCCACACAGAGGAGGAACCATGAGACAGTCCCCTGGCTCAGAGGCTCTGGTGCCATTCGGGGCTCTCCAGGGCATGGTTAGAAGCTCTCACTTGCATTATTTCCATTTACTTTGATAACAACCTTGAGTGACGGATGTCGTCCTACCCGTGTTCTAGATGAGGAAACAAGCGGGGGAGAGCATTCTAATGGCCGGAACAGCTTACCCAAAGGCACGGTGAATGCGGGATCTGGGGACAATCCAGGGATGGAGAGAGGTCCTGGTGGGGGTGGGGCTATAGGAGACGAGCCGACCCAGGACAACTTTGCAGGGATCCGTGGATTATACTAGGAAGTTGGAACTTGATCTCGATGTCCACAAGGAAGAGGGGCATGATAACACCTGTATTTTAAAGATCACTCTAATGTCAGCTTCGGCAATGAGCCAGAGAGAGGTGGGCAGTGGGGTGGAGGGCTTGGAGGGCCCGAGAGACAGATGGGAGATTTTGGGCTCGAATCGACGAGAAAGCTGTTAACCATCTAGGGCTGTTTTCCAGAGACACAACTTGATTTAGAGACAGATTGCAAGTTGCAAGTGAGAAAGGGAGGTTAAGGAGGAGCGTGAGGGTTTTATCTTCCGTCTTCCTTATTCTCTAGAGGCGCTGGGGAGCGACGCATTTTGGGGGTGCGACAGGCACTCTTGCCGAGTACTCCTTGAGTACTCTTCTCTGCTGCCCACCGTCCTAATTGCCCCATGTGGCCGGGGTCTGCCGATGGGCCACACCCTCTTCACAGGGGCAGGCAGAGGCTTGTGTACCCTGGGCCTTCTGTGTTAGAGGTTGCTTTAATTGTTTAATTGTCTCTTCTCTGGCTCCTTTAGGAACGTGTCTGTCACCTAGGCATTTCTAAGTAACAATGACCTCTTCTCTCCCTTCTGATCTCTTAAAGTTTTGTTCCTGCTTTAAAGTCTAGCTCAACTGCCGCCCCCTCCAAGAAAATGTCTTTTTTCCCTTTCTTTCTCTTTCTCCTGCTTCAAGAGGTTCAACATTTCTGCCTGGGGTGGGGTGGTGTGTGTGTGTGTGTGTTAAAGGTAGGACAGTACACTGGATGGGCTTCAGAGTCAGATACCCAGGTTCTCAACCCAGCTCTCCTGCCTGCCTGCTGTGTAACATTGAACTGGTTACTTAACCTCTCTGAGTCTTAGTTTTCTTAGCAGTAAAATGGGTCTTGAGTCCTTGTCTCATCATGCTGCTGGGAAAGTTGAATAAGCTCACTGACCACAGAGCTTGGCGCAATGTCTATCATTTGACATTTGACATTATCATTTGACAAGTGCTCAATTAATGGTGGTGGGGGTTATCATTATTTATCTGTATTTATTAATTTTCTACTTACTGCACACCTACCATGTGCCCTGCGTTGTCCTAGGCCCTTGGGGATGCACCGGTCAGTAAGACACACGTGCCTGCCTGCCCTCGCGGGGATACAATTCTGTATAATCTAGTTAAGGGAGATAGACGATAAGCAACATGCCCACCACGTCTGTTCTATAGTATATTAGAAGGTAATGAGTGGAAAACAGGAAAGTGAGGAGTGGTAAAGCAGGGTAAGCTGGTTGGCAGTGCTCGGGGTCGGTCTGTGTCTAACAGTCACCAAACCTGATGGCTTTGGACGGCAACCGCTGTTTGGCCCTCGGTTGCGTTGCCCCGTGGGTCTGCGTGGAGGCTGGGCCCTGCGGGGTGCTTCTCCGGGCTTGGCCGTGCTCAGTCCTGTGCCTGTGGTTGCTGGCTGTCCAGGACGGCCTCAGGACATGTCCTCTGAGTCCCACACTGTCATTCACCCTCCTGTGGGCCAGCCCCGGCTTGCTGTCGTGGCAGAAGCGGGGTTCCGAGAGCGCAGACGTAGGTGGGGCCTCGACTGGGAGGCATGCGGTAGTTTCTCCTGTGTTCTGTTGGCCACCTCCTAAAGGGAAGAGCTGAACAGAGGCATCGCCAAAGATGGGGGTATGGGGGGAGGGGAGGTACCAGCCACTGTGGCCATTTTGCAATCAGTCTACCTCAGTGAGGAGGGTGGTGAGGGAAGGGTCCCTGAAAAGATGACACTTAGACAAAGAATTGAAGCAGGCGAGGGGTCAGTAGGTGGGGAGCCTAGAGAGGTCTGTTCCGCACATAGGGCACAGCTGGTGCAAAGGCCCTGGGGCAGATGTGTGCCTGGGGCATTCCAGGAGGAGCAGGATTGTGAGGCTGGAGGATGGTGGGAGAATGGCAGGAGGTGAGGACGGAGAGACCTCAGGGACCCTTCACATTGAGTGACCTGGGTGGGAGCAGGGGAGGGTTTTGAGCAGAGGAGGGACAGGATCTGACTTGCACTTTCTAAGGGTGACTTTGAGTCCTGTTGAGACCAGATTGTAGGAGGCAGTGACACAGGAGGGCAAGCTTGATGGCTCAGGCCAGGGGACAGTCACAGTCCTACCTCCTGGGCATGGTGGTTAACTCTCTAGGGCTGTTTTGAGATATGCAGGAAATGGGGCGCTTGATGCTCAGAATGTGGTCCGAGCTCGGCAGCTGGAAGTGGGGGGTGGTTTTTACTACAGAGGGAGCTTGTAATTACTCTTCCCTCAGATGTGGCATCGCTTGCTGACACTTCGGACCTACCAGCGCAGCAGCACAAATATTTATTTGCGGTGCTGTCCCCGGGACACATGGGGGCCGGCAGGTCGGGACTGTGTCTCACTGGAATCCCAGCCCCCTGCACAATGCCTACACAGCAGGCTCTTCGGGCTGGGGCGAGTGGGTTCTCCCGGCTGCGAGGACGTCAAGGAGGCCTGGAGCTGAGTCCTAGCCAGGAGGTCCAGCCCATTGAATCACAGTTTTCATGTCTTCACCTAAATGTAGGCTATTTCCCTCTGAATTAGAAAGACCTCATGGGGCTCCCGGGCATTCCCAATTCCAGCTGGTTTCCTGCCAAGCTGCAGGTCCGCCTGCAGGAGGGGCTTGGGCTTTCTTGAGTCGTAGGATTATTTGACACAGAGCCCAGGAGAGGGAGGCAGAGCACAGCAGAAAGGGCGCCAAGCAGGGGAGCAGGCTGCCTGGGTGTCTACCCTAGGTTCTGTCCTATTCAATCGGACCCTTTGGGGGTGGCGTCCTGGGACACTGGGGCAAGGTCTGGCGCTCTCAGGCCTCTCCAGCCCCATTCTCCTCCCCCGCCCCCCTCCTCCCCAGCTGCTTCCCCTTCTTCCCCCACTCCTTGCTCTCTCTTCCCCCCACTCCTCCCCCCTTCCCTTCTCCCTTTCCCCCTCCCCCTCCTCCTTCCCCCTCCCTCCACTTCCCCCCTACACTCCTTCCCCTTCCTCCTCCCTGACTCCTCCCTCCTTTACACTCCTCCCAGCCCCTCGCACCTCTTCTCTCCTGCTTTTCTCTCCCACATCCCTCCTCCTTTCCTCCCTTCAGGCACCTGAACTGCTCTTCCTATAAAGGGCTGCTCAGGGACAGGGAGGAGATTCGTGGTGGGAATGGGGAAGGAGATAAGGAAGGAGCATCTTCCTAGGGACTGATGAGGCGGGGGGGGGGGGGGGGACCCCTGGAGCCTTCTGGATCCCACAGCTCTTTGCTTGGGTTTCCCTTAGCCTTGGCTTCCATCTGCCCGTAATATCGGCTGGAGGATCGGCAGTGTGCTCACAACACTTTCTAGGTGCTGTTCCTGTGGCAACTGTGAAGTTATACCTCCTGATCCTCAGAGGGCTCCAGGAGCGGAAAGCCAAGGCTTAGACCTCTCTGGGGCCACACCGCGGGTGAGTGGGATGCCAGGGTCTGAGCCCAGGAAGCCCCAGTGTGGACCTGCGCTGCGCCCCGCGGCGGCCCCTCACCACCTGCCGCCGTTGGGCAGGGAAGGGTGGCCAGGCTGGATTCAGATGTGCTGCAAGGACAATATACACACTGGATTTTGAGGTTAGAATGCGAGAAAGGAAGTAAAATATCTCATTAATAATCATTTATACTGATCACTTGCTGATGCGATCATTTTTGGACATATTAGGTCAAATAAAGCCTATGAAAGTTAATTTCATCTTTTCCTTTTCACTTTTTCACACGTGCTATTAGGAAACTAAGAGTTACGTATGCGGCTCACGTTATAGTTCTATTGGATGCTGCTGGTCTAGAGTCGGGGTGTTAAATCACCATGTTCTAGCGCGTCTGTGTAGGGCTGCCCTCCCCTCCCAGCTCCCACCTCCGGCCCCCCCGCCCTGGCCAGACTTTAAGCTTCTGAAATTTTACCGTAGAAGGGCTCACTCCTCTTTTTATTTTCCATGGCACCTTAGAGGAGACGTGGCTCAGGTTAGGTTTTTTGTTTTGTTTTGCTTTGTTTTTACTTTTTATTCAAAGGCATCCTAAACTCTCTGGAAGTTGCAAATATAGCCCAAAGGGTCACAGGTACCCTTCGCTCATTTCCTCGGGGATGTCGGTAGGTGACGGAGGAGGAGGTTTTTGACAGATGTGTGTTGATTGACTCTAGCGCAGTTGGAGTGGGGGCCCGTTCCTGTCCACCCTGCAAGGAACTTGAGTCTTCCAGGCTCGGGGGACCCAGATGTTGAGAAAGATTACTTCAGGGGAGCTTCCAAAGCTGCCCCCCACCACCCTGTGCACCCAGTAATGTGGTCACGGGACCGTTCGGAAATAACCCTGGTGGCTGGCATCAAGGGGTATAGACATGGGTGCAGTGTGGTCTGGAGGGAAAACGGAAGAACCTGGGGGTCGTCTGCCTGCATCAGGTCCTGCCTTCACCACTGGCCACTGTACCACACTCCCACCACTCACTGTCCCCTCTGGAGAATGGAGCCGGTCACAGTGCTCTACCTCGTGGCTGGTTGTTTGGACTCATGGACGGTGCAGGCCAAGCATTGTCACACCCACTCTGGGGGTGGGAGTGCGATGAGGGAGTGAGGTGATGGCTTAGCCAGTCAGCAGGACCCTGAGATCCCAGTTCAGATTCCCAGTTTCTGTTTTCCTAAGATAGGAGAGTGGGCCTCATCCAGCAGGAATAGAGCTGCTCTCAGCCACCAAGAACAGATGCAGCTGGGACCGTGCACCTGCCAAGGCTGGTGCTTCTTGGCAGCTTTGGGAGGGGTAAGGTGGGGTGTGGCACACGGCGCCTTCCCAGTGCTCCCCTGCACAGAGCTGTGCATCACTGGTCCCCAAGGCAGCAGGGGCGGAAACCATGGAAACCATGGAGCCGGGCCGGAGACTCCTCTCTCTTGGTCTCTGAGCAGCGCCTTTCCCGGGGCTGCTGGTCCTCGGTCCTCACTCTTGGCCCCCAGCTCCACTATCCCAGGGCATTTATTTCTTGCTGTGATTCCTTGTGGAGAAAATGACTAGTGTGAGAGCCCAGTTCCAAACTCTTAAGTGGTGGTTCATGGCTCTGGAGCATCTGCTGCCCTGCAGGTATTTGGCTGGGGCTGCTGAGAAAGGATCATCTTGGAGGGCATCCTGGGACTTCCGATTTGCCTGGTAGGATGCCTTCGAGGCCACTCCTGAGGTCATCTGACAGGGTGGCTGCAATCAGCGCAGCCTCGAGCAAGTGGCCTCTGACTTTCCTGAACCAGGAGCAGGGCAGGCTTGCTGGGTTTGAGAGAAGGTCTGGGAATACCAGGTCTTCGGAGCTTGTTTTGTGGATCCCTGAGATACAAGATGGGCTGGAAGCCATGAGGAGCTACTGTCTCTCCCCACCCTTTTAATCCTAGCTGCCCCCATCTGCCAAAATCTGACTCATTCAGATCCTGCCTTCCCTTCAGCCTTTACAGCCAAATTCCTCAAAAGATTCCACCATACTTCCTTATCATTCATTCTCTTGTCAGACCCTTCTGGTCGGGTCTTGTCCCCATTGTCAAGACCACCGATCACCTTGATTTTGCCAAATTCCGTGGTCAGTCCTTCTACCTGACCTCCTAGCAGCATTTCACCCAGGTGATCACATCCTCCTTGAAATGCTTTCTTCTCCTGCTTATGAGACACTGGACTGCTCTGTTTCTCTCTGATCTGCTCACCTCTTCTTTCCAGGCTCCTTTGCTGGCTCCTCCTTTTCCACTTGAACTTGGAGTGTTGGGCCATCCTGAGTCCCTCTCTCCCGACCCCTGCCCTGTGGATGCTCTCTCCCCAGTTGGTCTCATCTGGTCTTATGGCTTTAAATGCCAGGCACTTGCTGACGGCTCCCATCTCTACAAGCCCAGCATAACCTGCCTGCCAAGATTCTGTAGTCAATAATTTAATTGACATCTGTACTTGGATTTCTAATAAGCCTCTCAAACAACAGGCCTAAAGTGGGATACTTGATGTATACGCCTACAAATTCTCCCTCCCCAGTCTTCTCTTTTCACTCATTTATTCAGTGTTTCTTTGGCATATGCTATATTCTAGGGAGTCTTCTAGTACTTGAAATATGGCAGAAAACTAAA
This sequence comes from Neomonachus schauinslandi, assembly GCF_002201575.2. Taxonomy (NCBI): domain Eukaryota; kingdom Metazoa; phylum Chordata; class Mammalia; order Carnivora; family Phocidae; genus Neomonachus; species Neomonachus schauinslandi. The sequence goes on from NC_058406.1 coordinate 9,669,611, forward strand.
AGTGGGTTCCTGCCCTCATAGAGTTTATATTCTAGTTGGGGGTATTATGTGTTGAATTGTATCCCTGAAAAATTCATATGTTGAAGTCCTAATCTCCAGTACCTCAGAATGTGAACTTATTTGGAAATAAGATTGCAGACATAATTAGTTAAAATAAGATCTACTGGAGTAGTGTGGGCTCCTGATCCAACAGGACTGATGTCCTTATAAAAAGAGATTTGGACATAAACCGCACACATAGGGAGAACATCATGTGAACATGAAGGCAGAGATCAGGGCGGTGCTTCTAGAAGCCAAGGAAGACCAAAGATTGTCAGATAAACCACCAGAAGCAAGGCAAGAGGCACGGAACAGATTCTCCCAGCCCCGAGAAGGAAGCAACCCTCATGATACCTTGATCTTGAATTTCCAGCCCCTGGCACTATGAGCAATACATTTCTGTTGTTCTAAGCCATTCATTCTGTGGTTTTTGTTACAGCAGTCCTAGCAAACTCATCCAGGAGAAGACAGACCATATACAAACACATAACATCCAGTACACCAAAGAGGAATACAGGTCATGGAGAAAAACAATGCAGTGCAAAGGAGGGGGTGAGGGTTATTTTATGGATGGTGGTCAGGAAGGCCTCACTGATGGAGTCGCACTGGACTAGAGACCTGGAGGAGGAAAGGGAGGGAGCTATACAGGGCTTCACAAGAACATTCGAGCAAGAGGAGGAGCAGTTTCCAAGCCCCTCTGGTAGGACAGGCACTTATGTTCAATCCAGAATTATAGGAGGTGTCCTTGATCCCTCTTCTTCCTTCACACCCCACATCCAACCCAACAGCAAATCCTGGTGGCTCGACCTTCAAAATATACCCCACATGCAGTCATGTCTCGCTACCTCCACGGCTCTTGTCTGCTTTCAGTTACCCTCATTTTTCCTTGGATGATTATAGAAACTTCACAACTTGAAGTCCCCCTGTTTCCATTTGTTCACACCCACACCCAAAAGTCTGCTCTCCACGCGGTGAGCAACCAGGGCGAGCCTGTCTAAATTAGGCAGGTCAGACCATTTGTCTCCTCCGCTCGCCAGCCCCGAAGCCTTTCCCTCTCCCTCTGAGGGACGGCTCGGTCCTACACCGGCCCCGCTCTGGGTGTACTGCCCATCCCTCTTGTCCCTGCTCTCTCTTCTCTAGCCTCCCTGACCTCCCTGCCCAGTGGTGAGCATACCCAGCCTGCTCTTACCTTTAGTTCTCTGCACCTGTTCTTCCCCTCCTTGGAATGCTCTCTCCCAGCTTTTCATGGGCCTTCATCCTTTGCATTCTTCAGACCTTGGTTCACCTGCCACCTGGTCAGTTCTCGAGGCTGAGGCTCTGTTTGACATCAGTTGGATGACGGAAGATGACTAGCACGTGTGCTCTAAGCGAGACAACACCAGATAGATAATTTAAGGTAGACTCCATGGGTGATTTGAGAACTTCGCATGGCATTGTCTTTTGAATTCAAACACGGAGGGCAATGTTAGTTGATAATTACTGGTTCTTAAAATGATCCTGTGGGCAACTCCCATTTTATAGAAAAAACCAAGACTCAGAGTGGTTAAGTGACTTGCCTACAGGCATACAGCTGGTGAATGCCAAAGACGGATGTAAACTTTGGTTTATTTCATGCCAAGGAAAATTCCACTCTGCTAAGTGGATTAATGTTCCTGTTCATTTCTCACTCCTGTCCTAGATTCCAGGAATATTTAATTTAGGAAAAAAAAAGGTTTAAAAGTCAAATAATTATATTCTAGATTTTTCAGCAGAAGGATTATTCCAGATACCATCTGCTCTTTGTCTCTCTTCTGATGGGAGGAAGTGCTATCTGTGAGGGAATGATGAAGGCATTAAACGTTAGCGGAGTGCTGACAAGTGCTAGTAATAGCTCATGTTTATTGAGGGTACCCTACGTGCTAGGTCATGTGCTAAGCCCATCCATGCTTCATCTCATCTGTGACAACCAGAAGGACAGGCTGAGGCACACCTGTGCTCACATAGCCTGGGCATGCTAGAGCAGCAGTTTGAACCCAGAGGGTCTGACTCCCAAGTATTTGCTCTTTGATAACGGAACAGGTGGACTCTGGGCCATGATGGAGCATCTTCTATCTGTCTGCAATGGATCAGATGGAATTCTGCTCAGGGGCAGGGGGATGGGTGAGATGACCTCTCAAGATGATTCTTTTTCAAGGGCGTTGCATTTTCTTTAACCAAAATGGCAAGGTGTTTTTTATGGCAGGACCAATGTGCTTTCTTCACAAGGGGTTTCTTTGAAAGACAAAGAGTACAGGGCTTTGCCTACTTCCTATTTCTTCTCTGATTTACTGGCGTGGCCTCCCTGCTGGCTGCCTCTAATTTTTATCCAAATAGGCCACTTCTAGCTCTCTCGTGGGGTTTTATCTTCTACCAAATGCAATCGAAATACTCAATGATGAGAAAAGAGAACTTTAGCGTAAAGGTCTTCTGATTCTGTGATTGTAATGGGAGCTGAGAATGTCGGTGTTGACTCAGACCTCCTTATGGATTTGAGGGAAAGTGAAGTGTGATGTATTTTGTACAAACCACCCCAAACTGTGTGCCTTCACGTAGTAAGCATCTGTTCAGCCTGCTTCCGGGTGGGTGATCGAAGCTGGGCTCAGCGGGGAGGTTCTTGTGCTTGCTGCTCAACTCCTCACATGGCTGTGAGCAGGCTGTCTGGTATCTGATCTAGAATGGCTCTGGCCAGAAGATAGCTCAGCTCTCCTCCACCAGGCCAGCTCAGGCGTACTCTCATGGCCTATCAGGGATATAGCAGCGAGCAAGCCTGATTGTAGAAGAGAACAGGTGGGAGCATGCATGTGACTTTCAAGTCTCCGATTCCTCCACCTTTGCTGATGCTGCTTCAGCCATAGCGAGTCCCAGGGCTGAGTGTGGAATCAGAATCAGATGGCATGTGTATGGGTGGACCACAGACAGAGCTCAGAAGGCATGGATTCAGGGAGTCAAGAATGGGGTCACTAATACAATTGGTCTCCCACTTTTTGTGGTTACACATGAATACATTCTCAATATGGGCTTGAATGACACTCGTGGCCACGTGCCTGGATTACCTGACCAAGTCACGTTTTGATTCTCAAATTTAAGGGATGCGTGTCTGCTGAGTGTCTTGTGAATTTCCATTTTGGCTCATCGGGGAAGAATTTCACAAAGTATGGCTTCCAAAGATACGGCATCACAGAGAATTGTCTTTTGTTAAATCAGAGTGGACGGGGCGTGTGCAAAGGGAAGAGAGAATATTTCAGTAGACGATCAAGTAGAAAAAGACAGCAAGCACTAAAGAAACCTCCAGTAAATAACACACTTGTGTTCCTGTGTGAAAGGCCACCCTGCTTTTGAAATAACCAGAGGTGTGAGGATGCTCCCAAATACTGTTGTTTAATTAAGAGGAATTCAGCTGTCCCTTGCTGCTAGCCCATTAGTCAGGGCTGAGTGCTGACAGAGGGCAGGCAGGTGGTTAAGCCACACTACCAGAGGTTCTTTGATCTTCTGTAACACCAAGATTAATCAGCGGGCATGCTCAGAAGGCAGACCCTGAGCCTTTTACTCTGAGAGACTGTCTTGGAGATAGGACAGAACCAAACCATCCCTTAGTCTCAAAGTTGGACTTCTCAGATGACATCCTCGGAGGCAGCCCGGTTATACTGGAAGAGAACTGGGCTGGAATCAGAACGTCTGGGTAGTGTCTTCAGCTCTTCCATTGACGTACTGCGCACCCTTGGGAAGGTTGCCTTCCTTCTCTGGGCTCTAGTTAACCACCTGTACAATGAAGGTTTTTGGCTGAGGTCTCCCACTGGTTGTTCTGTGTCTCTAAGGCCACGTCCCTGTGTTGAGTCAGGGTTTAGAATCTGGGTAGGCAAATCCTTACATGATTCATTAACGTGTTTACTGAGTGTCTATGCATGCCAGGAACTGTCTTAGATGCTGCAGATACCATAGCAGTAAAGAAATTCTTGCTCTCCAGGAGCTTCTCCCTCCTCTTCCTCCTCCTCTTCTTCCCTCCCCATTTCCTCGCCCCTCCCTCTCCTCTTCCTCCTTTTCCTCCTCCCCTTCCTCTTCATTGTGATCATCTGTAAAAGAGTGATTTGACATTTACACCATTCTGCATAATGGGCGAAGTTCTCTCCTTCCACGTACAGTCTTACTTAATCTTTACTCCTGCCTCCTGAAGGTAAGGACTGGTACTGCCACTGTGCGGGGCGTCTGCCATGTGCCCCTGCATGTCCAGTGTCCACCCTTCCTCACCCTGCTTTATGCTCTAGGAGGCTGACCTCATCAAGTGGCTTCCTTGTTCTCAGCCTTCCATTTGGGTTTGGTCAATAGAGTGAGGTCAGTGTATCTGTTTACCTGGCTCCCCTCTGATTAGGTTACTGTGGTCCCTGGCTCAGGTCAGGTATCCCTTCTGTACAGCTGCCTTTTCTGCATCCTGGTCACCACTCTGTCCTTGCCTTCGGGCCTTTGGGTGGTTCAGTTTTCCACCATTGTTAGCCCAAGGGGACTGCCTTATTCTTTGTTGTTTAAATCCTGACCATGCTGGGTGCCTGGGTGGCTCAGTCGTTAAGCGTCTGCCTTCAGCTCAGGTCATGGTCCCAGGGTCCTGGGATCGAGTCCCATGTCGGGCTCCCTGCTCGGCGGGAAGTCTGCTTCTCTCTCTCCCACTCCCCCTGCTTGTGTTCCTGCTCTCGCTATCTCTCTCTCTGTCAAATAAATAAATAAAATCTTTAATCAATCAATCAATCAATCAATCAATCAATCAATCCTGACCATGCTCTTATGTATCCTCTCTTTGTTAAACTCTCCTCCTGTAACTCAGTTTGAGTGTACCATGGGTTTCCTGCCAACTTTGACTGATACACCCCCATTTTGCAGAAGAGGAAACTGAGCTTCAGCACTGGCCCTGCCACCCTTGAGCTGCGTGATCATCCTAGCTCTCAGCTCAAACACTACCTTCTTGAGGAAGCCTTCCCTGGTGCCCTACATGTCCCCCGTGTCAGGTGTCCCCAAGACCACTCTCAGGTTTGATGATCTGTTAGGACTCACAGGACTCAGCATATAGTGGTACTCATGGCTGTGACTTTTTATAGTAAAAGGGTCTAAAGCAAAATTAGCAAAGGGAGAAGGTGCATGGGGCGAAGACTCGTGGAAACCCAGCACAGGCTACCAAGAGTACCCTCCCAGTGGAGTCACACAGGATGTGCTTTATTCCTCCAGTGTTGAATTGTGACAGTGTGAATGAAATGTGTTTTAGCAGGGAAGCTCATCAGAGACTCAGTGTCTAGGGTTTTATTGGGGGATGGTTACATAGGTATTCTCTGCCTGGCATGTACCAAAATTCTAGGCTCCCAGAAGGAAAGTAGGTATTCAGAATAAGCCATAGTGTTTATACAAACAGGCTAGGCACAGTGAGCCCCTCTTACCATTTAGGGAAAGTTTGATATCCATGTAGGGAACCACTTACAATTCCAGTTCACAGAGGCCAGCTATTGTGTGTTGAATGATGCCCCATTACAGATCTGCCCACATCTAATTCCTGGAACCTGTGAATGTGCCCTTATTTGGAAAAAGGGTCTTTGAAGATGCAATTAAGGGTCTGGAGGTCTGGAGATGGAGATATCATCCTGGATTATCTGGGTGGGCCTTAAATTCAATGACAAGTGTCCGTATAGGAGACATGCCGGGGAGATTTGACTGAGCCGGGGGCGGGGGGGGGGTTTGCAATGTGACCATGAAGGCAAAGGTTGGAGGGATGTAGCTACAAGTCAAGGAACTGGAGCCACCAGAAGCATAAGAGGCAAGGGACGGGTGCTCCTGTAGAGTTCCCAGAGGGAGCAAGGTCCTTCCAGGTTTGGGACTCGTGGCCTCCAGACCTGTGAGCGAATAGATTGCTGCCATTTTCAGCTGCCCAGTTGGTGGTAATTTGTTATGGCAGCTGCAGAAAACTGATAGACCAGCTCTTGGCACGCTTCTTACTCCTTTATGTCGTTGTTGTTGGAGTCATTTGTATACCACGTATTCATTGAATATGTTCCATATTCTAGGCACTGTGCTAGCTTTTAGGTATCTGGTAATAAGGAAAACAGGGACTCTGTCCTTATAGATTTGACAACGGGAAGCTACAATAGGAGGATAGACCATAGAGTGCCATTCAGGCTAGAGGTTGAGTCAGCAGCCCTGTCCTGCCTCCCAGTGTGTTTTGAGGAGCTTTGCCACTTTCTCAGAAAGGCAGGTGGTGGATGCAGGGGAATCGAATGTGTTGCATGCTGAGGTCACTGTTGAGAACCCAGGGTGACTTCATCACAGCCCAGACTATGCACATGAAAAAGGTCTCTTTGTTCTAAGAGCACTTGGAAACAGAAGGAGCTTGAGATATCCCTGGGGTGAGGGTCCAGTCTTTCCTCTGAGCTTTAGAAGAGTGTGATGCAGAGAAGAGCTACATGTGGACACTTCACTGTACTTCCTTGGAGCTTGAACCATAATGTGGACTCTGCTTACGTAGTTATTTGCTTGTTTATCATATGTCTCTCCTACTAAAATTATAGCTACCCAAGGACACTTTTTTGTCCCCAGTGCTGAGAGCAGAGTTTGGCATATAGTAGGTACTTACTAAATATTGATGAATAAATAAATGATCATTCCTTTTTTTTTTTTTAATAGGCCTTACCACATGCACACCATCAGGCTGTTAATATTGATTCATCTGTTTCCCCCACCCATCAGACCATGAACTCCATGGGAGCACCAGTCATGTCAAAGCATTTTTGTGGTTCTGGCACAACAAAGGGAGACCGGCTGAATGAAAATAAATCAAAGGGGATAAATATGAGCAGATTCACAATAAGCACAAATTTTGCAAGGTGTTTTGATGAAAAAGCAGCATTTCTCAGAGTGCTTGGGAAGTCTCTCGTAGATTTGGGTCATTTTTCCTCTGGGTTTAGATGTCCAGGACAATTAATTTTGTTCAGTCCATTGCAACCTGTCCTGAATTCAGATGCCTGAGTGATTTTTCTAAAACTTTGGCTGTTGATCTTATGAGCCTGACTCCCCCATTAATACTGACATCCCATCTGTTCTGCTCTCCAAATTACATCTTTGTGAGACTTCTTTGAGTCGGCCTTTAGAATCTTAGTTTCCAGATGTTTTCCCATTTGTAATAATGACCATTCTAATTTTTATCCTTAATATTTCCTGATGGACTTGCCAAATACATTCATGCTTTTGATCTTATAAGGGAGCAATGTGAAATAGACTAATAAAGATCCATAATGTAACCGTTTTAATAAGTCAATCTGTCCTTTGCTGTCATAGAACCAAGCTTCCATTTCACTGTTCAAGAACTCATCAGATGAAATGACCTCCCCGTCAAGAAAAATTATTCCATATGGTAATGTAATCACAAAGGAGAAACATTATTTTCCTATATATTATTCCCTGCAGAAATTGTACTGGGAAAGCCATCATATTAAAAATATCTAGGATCCTGAAGTTCCTATTTGCCAGCCTGATGGTTTCATTTTCTTTATAGGAGAGGCAAACTCAGTTCTCATTGGCAGCATTTTATTTTAAGGGTTCATTAGGTGATTGTACATTACACTTGGACACCTGTGGAAGTGTAGCTTAGATCTACATGAATATAAATGTCTTTGTTATGACTCACACTATTACAGTCAATAACAGATGCCTTTTTAAGGACAGACACTTAAAATGAAGTGTGCATGGATGCATCCACCTATCTTCCTTAAAACGTTCATGGCAACGTTGTGTGTTTTTTAAATTTAGGAAGTCAGTATGCAAAGAGATGAAAGCGTCTCTACTCTATTAAGCATCACCTTCCGTTAAAAGTGTGGTACTAGTCAGAAAAACGTATGTGTTTAAATTGCATCTTCCTTAATGAATCCTCTCTTTGAACCACATTTACTGCACAAGGAAAATATTTTTCTTCATCTCAGTAAGGCCACAAAGACAATTCATCCAAGGTTGAGTTGAGCTAGGAGCCCTCCTGTCTTATGAATTATTCAGCAGTTTCCCACTTCAGAAATATAGGTTGGCTCTCTATTGTTGGTGAGGATCAGAGAGGAGGTGGAAAGAGGAGGGAATCTTACTGTACAGAAAAATTGTCCTTTATCCTTGTTTTTCAGCCGAGTTCCTTTGTTCTGGATGTTATCCGAAGAGAGTTGGGGATGAGGTATCAATGATAGATTGGAAAGAACATGGAACTTGAAATATAACTCAGCACTCCTGTTTTGATGTTTTTTTTCTTGTGAAATAACTTAAAGCCCTTATGACTCAATTCCTCCTCTGGAAAGTGAGGATAATTATTGCATAGGATTGTTCTGAAGTTTTAAAGAAGTAATATAGAACTTCTGATTCCATTGGAGTAGCTTGGGGAGATTAAGTCTCCCCTCCCTCTGAAACAATGATAAAACCAGACAAAATGCACCAAAAAGAGAAGAAAAAAATCTCTGTGAGGATATCAGAGAGCAATCACAGTAACAAGGACTTCAGAAACCAAATCCTTGAGAGAGAAGTAAATCTCATTCAGATGAGTCCTGCATTTATCTCTGCTTTCCCCACTCAGGCATTTGCTGATTCACAGCGGAGGGCAATAGAGGTTCAGCAGAAAGAGATGACCTGGAGTTATAGCAGTTTTGACAGCATGAGGGGAAAGGAGTTACAATTTTTTTGTGCCAAGACAGTTGGGACTTGAAGAGCTAATATCCTAGAAAGGAGGAAATCACAGAAAAATGAGCTAAAAAATCTATTGCAATTTCACATTGATGCAATTGTCAAATTCTTAAGTTGCACGTGTGTGGGGCAAGACTCAGAAAACAAGTGCAAAACAAATGCTAAAAGATTAAAGAGGTAAGCAGGAGCTTTAGCAGTTCAGTGGAGCTGCTACAGTTTTTATATTCACAATGTCTGGCATTTAATAAATTACCACACATCATAGGAAATAGGACCAAATGACTAAAAATCATAAGAAAAACAGACCTATGGGTGATCCAAATATGTTTTCAACACAGACTTTAAAATAACTATGGTTCTTCTGTTCAAGAAATAGAAGAGAATCTGAAGAATTTTACCAAAGAAGTAGAGTTTATAAAACAAAAAAAAAGTACATGGAAATGCTGTGCCTTAGAAATAAAATAACTGAAGTTAAGAATGCAATAGATAAATTTAATAGTAGTTTAGGCACAGTAGAAAAGAGGATTAGTAGAAATTAGGTGAGTAGAAAATACTCAGAGTGAAGTGCAGGTAGAACAAAGGATTGACAAATGCTGAAAAGAGTTTAAAAGACATGTGGGACACACCGAAATCATATGTGTAAATTCAATCATAGTAATAGAGAAGAGAATGAATAGAGCAGAAGCAATATTTGAAGGAAACACTGAAAAAAATTTTTATACTCATCAAAAGCATCAAGGCCCCATTTCAAGAAACTCTACAAACCTCAAGATGAATAGAAATAAAACCATTCTAGTCACATCATAATAAAATCATAGGGGGAGATGAACCATGAGAGACTATGGACTCTGGAAAACAATTTCAGTGTTTCGGGGTGGGGTTGGGGGATGCGGTAGCCCAATGATGGGTATTAAGGAGGGCACATGTTGTAATGAGCACTGGGTGTTATACACAAATAATGAATCATGGAACACTACATCAAAAACTAACGATGTACTGTATGGTGACTAACATAACATAATAAAAAAAATAAAGCAAGTTTGGATTAAAAAAATTGTTGACAACCAAATACAGAGAACATCTTAAAGGTATCAAGAGAAAAAAGATACATTACTTTCAAAGAAGCAACAATAAGACCAATAGCCAATTCCTAAGCAGAAATGATAGAAGGTAGAAGACAATAGAATGTTATCTTTACTGAAAGAAATATATGCCAACCTACAATCCTATATCTGGAAAAAACAAAACAAAACAAAGAAACTTTAAGAAATTAAGATACAATAAATTTTTTTTCAGTAAACAAAAAATGAACTGTACTAAAAGTAATACTTAAGACAAAAGGAAAGTGCTTCTGGATGGAAGCATGGTTATCTAGGGAGAATTGGAAAGGGTATAGTTATGGTAAATCTAAGTGAAATCTGTCAAATTCAATAATAGTAGTCATGCCTTGTGGTGTTTAAAATATATGTAGAATTAAAATACATAGTGAAGTAGCCACAAAAGGCAAGGATAGACAAATAGAGTTAAAGTGTTAGAAGGTCCTGGCATTGTCCAAGAAATGGTAATGTCTAAATATAGGTAGATTTTAATAAGGTAAGCATACATATTGCAATCTCTATGGTAAGCACTAAAACAATACTGAAGTAGTATATAAATAAGAATCTGATGGAAGGAAGAAAGTAAAATAATAAAAAATACTTGAGTAATTCAAAAGAAGACAAGAAACCATAATAAAAATGAAACAATAAATAGAGGAGACATATAAAACAAATAGTGAAAAAGTAGTTTTAACTCCAGTGTATCAAGAATTACACTAAGTATAAAGGGACTAAATATTCCAATTAAAAGCTAATATTACCAGACTAGATTTTATTTTATTTATTTATTTATTTATTTTTTAAAGATTTTATTTATTTATTTGACAGAGAGAGACATAGCGAGGGAGGGAACACAAGCAGGGGGAGAAGGAGGGGAGAAGCAGGCTTCCCTGCGGAGCAGGGAGCCCGATGCGGGGCTCGATCCCAGGACCCTGGGATCACGACCTGAACCGAAGGCAGACACTTAACGACTGAGCCACCCAGGCGCCCCACCAGACTAGATTTTAAAAAGGTACTGTATACTGCTTATAAGAAATATGCCTTGGGGTGCCTGGGTGGCTCAGTTGGTTAAGCGACTGCCTTCGGCTCAGGTCGTGATCCTGGAGTCACGGGATCGAGTCCCACATCGGGCTCCCTGCTCAGCATGGAGTCTGCTTCTCCCTCTGACCCTCCTCCCTCTCATGCTCTCTGTCTCTCATTCTCTCTCTTGCAAATAAATAAAATCTTAAAAAAAAAAAAATTAAAAAAAAAAAAAGAAATATGCCTTAAAGGTGGAGACATTGAAAAACTAAATACAAAAGTGTGGAAAAAGATATACTATCAGAATCCTAACCAAAAAATGCTGGTGTATTGCTAATACCAGACAAAATAGACTTTAAGATGAATATATTACTAGACACAAAGAGAATGTTTTATAGTGATAAAGAGTTTTTCAGCAGGAATATATAACAAATCTGAATTTGTTCCTAAATTTCACTGGATTGAAATTATATAAAATATATTCTTTGACCACAGTGAAATTAAGCAAGAAATCAATAAAAAAAAGATAACTAGAAATTTCCAAATGCTTAGGAGTTAAGTTTCCTCATTTTTTATCTGTCTGTTCTATCAAATACAGAGAGAAGTATCTTAAAATCTTCAGCCGTAATTGTGTATTATTGATTTCTTGCTTAATTTCGCTGTGGCCAAAAAATATATTTTGTTATAATTTCAATCCAGTGAAATTTGCTGAGGTATGTTTTATGGCCAAGTATTTGTTTTATTTTAGTAAATGTTCTGTGTGTTCTTGAAAATGATGTGTATTCTGCAGTTGTTAGTTAAACACTATACTATATACCGATCTACAAATGAAAGAAAAGATCATAATGGAAATTAGAAAATATTTTGAACTTAACAACAATGAAAATATGACACCCAAGCCATTAAACTAGCACAATGCTTGAAGGGAATCTATAACACAGAAGGCACATGAATGGATAAAGAAGATGTGGTATATACACATACACACACATTCATACACAATTAAATATTACTCAGCCATCAAAAAGAATGGAATCTTGCCATTTGCAGTGATGTGGTATACAGTATTAAATACCTACTAATAAATCTAACAAAGGTATAAAATGGGCCAATTTCAAGGTAAAAGACTGATTCTCAGAAGTTCAAAAGAGAAGTGGATGTGAGGATTTGGTTAGAGCAGGAATGGACAGTTATCAGAGCAATTTTTTCCATACAGGATATCAGAGAAATAGGATGGTGGCTGAAGAGGAACATGGGGTCAAGGAAGGTCTTTGGTGGGTTCTTTTCTTTTTCTTTATTGAAGGTTGGAGACGTGGCAGTGTACAGTGGAGAAGGAGTTGTGGACTAGAGTTGTGGTTTCTTCCACAGGATTCTGGGCTCTTTGTCAGCCAGGGAGTGCAGGCAGGCATCTAGTTCTGTGTCTGCAAACATCCCATGATGTTTAAAAGGTTTCCTGAGCTTCAGTAGGGAAGTGAAGAGACAGTTGTGTTCAAAATACATGGAGTAGTTCTCGGGTTCAGCTCTGGCTCAACTCCAGTTCTCTCTTAAGTAATCAAATCACTGGACCTGCATATGTTTCTTCATCATCTCCTATTTATCCTGGGGATAAAGTTAAAATTGCCTTAGCATGGTTTGCAAGGCTCACTACCACCTAGCTGCCACTCACCAATTTCTACTCCATCTCCCACATTCTGTGCTCCGCTGGGGTGGAGCCTGGGGTGCCTGGGGTGACCAGCTGAGGGCCTTCATAGAATGTGAGGCTGTCCATTTTAAAATCTAGAAAGTCTCAGGCAAACCAGGATGAGGTACTCACCTTGCACCTCCTCTCCCCTCACACATGCCCAGATTCCTGAAAATCACTGGCAATTCCCTGAACGCACTTGACTCTATCTTGACTTTGCACGGCTATTGTTCTGCTGTAATATCCACCCCTGTCTTTTCTCAGGTTAAAAGTTACATTTTCCACGAAGGCTTCCCTGTCCTTCACTGCCTTCTGACCCCCATTTTGGATTGGGTCCCTATTTGTGTGATCCATAGCCTTCTGTGCTTATATTTATCATAGTTCTTATCACACCAAATTGATATTTTCATCCCACTGTTAGATTGCAAGTTCCTTGAGTTATAGGGACTGTGATTTTCATCTTCATATCCTGAATGCTCAGCATAGTACCCAGAATATACTGATGAATAAGTGCTTATTGAATACAATAATGTGTAAACAGGCATTATGGTAGGTAGAAGAACCAAAGAAGGTTACAGCCAGAAGAAACTATAGAGCAATGGTTCCTAAGAAATGTGTAGCCTTCCACTTCTCCCTGGATGAGTTGCCAGAATTGAATCCATCTATGAAATGTATATACTGACTTCATCGGGTGTTGTGAAGATGAAATGAATGAATAAATGATGAATTCTTAGGGTAAGTTTTGGTATATTGTAAATGCTCTGGTTAGCTGCTGTTGAGTAACAAAGCATCTCAGAGCATAGTGGCTTAAACAGCAATAATAATTTATTTGATATGATCTCTCTGGTTCTGGGGATTGGCTGGTCTGGGTGAGTCCAGCTTGGGATCTCTTATGTGATAGTAGGCAGACAGCAGCTGGAGCCGGGGTTCTCTCGCAGACTTCTTCATCACATGGGCCCAGAAGATTCAAATGACAGATAGCTGGCATAGCTGGGCTCATTGGGCATCTTTCTGTCTGTATTGTTTTTCTAGCTGGTCTTCCAGCATGACAGCCCTCAGGGTAGTGAGACTTCATACATGGCATCTAAAGGCTTCAAGAACAAGAGTTTCCAGAGAACCGAGGGGAAGCTGCATGGCCTTTTATGACCTAGCCCGTGCATTTTAACAGACATGATATTGTCGTCCAGGGGCAAAAGTTGGTCCATGGGGAAGAAAAAATGTTAGTCTCTTTATGTTAAAAAAAATAGATACAAATGCAGTATAAGAAATATATATGTATAATTAAAATATTACGGAAGTGGGGAAGTGATTAGGGAAAAAAGAACGTCTGAAAAGGCTTTTTAGGGAGGCAATAATGAATACAAGAGGTTGAGAAATGGCTACTTGGCCTTAGAAATTCCGTATTGTCATTTTAGCCATATTCTAATGGTCAAAGCAGTGACAAGGTGGCCCAGGTTCAAGGGGAGGCACAGAGCCCTACCTCTTAACAGGAAGAGTGCCAAAAGATTTGCCGCCACATTTAACATTTATAGAATAAACATTCTAAAATAGAAAAATAGAACACATTATAGAATAAACGTTCTATAGATTGCTGCAGTTCTGGAGCTCGGTCAAGTGCCAAGCTGTACTAATAAGCAGGCCACGCAACACAGTGATGAGAGGGAACCTGTGAAGAGGCAGATGGACCTTGAACCTGTGACAAAAGTCGAGGTCTTATTTATGGGTTCTTGTGCAAACTTGCCCCTCCAGTGCATGGAAGAAGGAGAGGGTCAGGGCAGTTAAAGAGTCTCTTCTGCCAGCCCCATAGTCCAGAGAGGCTCCCGTGAAAGCATGCTGTGTAACTGTGGATACTTCTGGAGACACTGTGATACATGGCCGCTGTGACTGTGTAGTAATTACTGCTGACTCAAACATCCCTTTTCTAAACATTATTGGGTGGGACCTTCTTGTTTTGCAAACCAGAGGACTGACCTGGAGAGAGACAGCAGCTCGGCCAACGTTATAAGCAGAGATAGAGGGCTGTGAGCCTGCTTTGCTGGGTTCCCACTTCAATGCTGATTCCCATGTCTTGGAGAATAATTAGAGGAATTGTTAGCAGCTGATTGACTGCAGTTGTAACTGGGTGAAAACAGTGGACCCAGAGGAACTCCAGTAGGGCCAGGGCTGTCTCCAGGCAGGAGGGAGAGCCATGGGCTCTGTTCCAGTGGTCTGTGGCCCAGCTTCTACCCTTCAGCGAGAGCAGGCCGCCTCAGAATGCCCTTCCCGCTCATGGGTACCTCCTTTTCTTCTCTTGATATCTTAGTATACTCATTTATCTTTTCTTTCTGCCCTTACAGAACGAATGCATCTTCATTTATATTTCAGAAGTAACTCTGTATTACAGAAGTATATTTCATTTTGGATCTCCTCGTTCCTTTTCAAAACCTAATGTGGGGCGCCTGGGTGGCTCAGTTCGTTGAGCGTCCGAATCTTGTTTCGGTTCAGGTCATGATCTCCTGAGTCGTGAGGTCAAGCCCTGCATCAGGCTCCTTGCTCAGTGGGGAGTATGCTGGAGATTCTCTCTCTCCCTCTGCCCCTCTCCCTGCTCGCATGTTCGCGCGCTCTCTCTCTCTCAAATAAAACATAAAAACCCAAACCTAATGTGATGCATGGGTTGGGTCATAAGGGTGGAGGGTGAGAGTAGCAAGGAGAGGGGAATGCAAGCTCAAGCTTGGCCCAGCCTCAGTACCTTTAGGGAGTGGTCATAGAAATGACTTGTCTTAGGTTGCCTTTCTTTGGATTATTGATCAGGTAGTCCAGTAAGCCTTGAGGAAATGGAAAATGGGCTGGTCCTTACTGGAATCATTGAGAGAAAGGGCAGTGTTTCTCTCATATGTTATGCGTAGAAGTGTGCATTCAAAAAACGCCCCAGAAAGTGGCTTGAGCATCAGCACATGTGTATTTTTGACCTAGTAATTCCACTTCTTAGAATCTCTTCTAAGAAAAGAATGGAAGAGGTGAATAAAGACAACTTGGTAAGGATAGGATGTTCATCCCAGTGTTGTTTATAATAGTGAAAAATTGGAAGTGGTCTAACTTTTCAGCAGTGGGGATTTTGTTAAATAATTATGACGTAATGGAAATGCGCTGCATACCCAGCACATAGCATGGCATATAATAGGGAGATGAGCTTGGTGAGCAAAGGCTCTGCCAGAAATCCTTCATACATGAAGGGAAGCAAAAGTAGCTTTTGTCCAAATCTACCTCAGTGATTTTGTAACATGTTTTGGGTCACAAGTTCCTCTGAGAATGTGTTAAATTCCTCGCCCTGAAAAATACATGGAAGAAGACATTTTGCAGATGATCTCAGCGGTTCAGGCTCCTCCTGCAATCTGGGGGTCCTCAGGTTAAGAACCCTTGGTGTATGTGGTAAGAAGAGACCCAGGTGACTGAGCACCTACTATGCCCAAAGCACATTCCATGCAGTTACACAGCTGAAATAGATGAAGTCTATGCCCGAGAAGGCTTCTCACTCCTCAGGTGGGATCACAGAAAGAAGTGTCAGACCAAGTAACTGCTATGCAGGAGGCACGAAGTTCTGACCAACAAGGGGCCTCTGGCATAGTCCACATAGCAACAGGCCAGTATAGAAGTACGTTCTTCAGGGTTGGGTTGCAAAATAGAAATGGGGCTAGCCATTCATTCATTCATCCATTTGTTCATTCAGTTCCTACTCTCTTCTGGGCGCTATTTTAAGTGGTGGTGATAAAGCAGGGAATGAGAGAAGCAAGGTTCTGCTCTCAGGGGAGGTTATATGCTAGTTGGGAAGACAGGGAGGGAGAAGGGAGAATACGAGCAAAGAAATAAAATTTTAAGTCACCCAGCGACCACAGGCCCCTGGTGAACTCATCAAGCACTTAGACTCATCTTCGATTCCAAGGTTTGGAGGATAGCATGGTTGACCCAGACTTCATGGCCATCTTGTCCCCCATCTTTGGAGAGGACGTGGCAGCTGGGCTAGCTGCCATGGCTCCAGGCGGGACATGCCTAGGCAGATCAAATGGCTGGAGTCCTCTGAAGCATTTTCCTGGCAACAAAAAACCCTGAGTGAGAAACTGCAGAGAGGGTGTTAAAGATGGGGCATCGCCAGTAACAAGATGTGAAGCTGAAAGGAACCATCGGTAATAAAAAATGAAGTTCACTTCAGAAAAAGGCATGGAAGTTTCTTATAAAGCTAAGCATACATCTACTCTTTGACCCAGCGATTCCAGTCTTATGTGTCGACCCAAGAGAACTGAAAACATACGTCCACAGAAAGACATACCCAAGAGCATCCATAGCAGCTTTATTCATAATAGCCACAAATTGGAAACAGCCTAGATGTCCATCAACAAGAGAATGGATAAACAAATTGTGGTATATTTATACAAAAGAATGCTATTCAGTAATAAAAAGAAACATACTCCTGACACACGCAACATCATGAATGAATCTCATAAATATTATGCTGAGTGAAAAAAGCCAGATACAAAAGAGAATATATTGTATAATTTGCTGTTTGTTAAGTTCTGGACTGGTAAAGCTAACCTCGGGTAGAAACAAAGAAGAGTGGTTTCCCCATGTGGTGCGGGATTGACTAAGAAGGGACATGAGGGAACTTTCTGAGAGTTGGTAATGTTCTAGGTCTTGTTAGATGTTTGGGTTTCACCGGTGTGTGCAGTTGTCAAAACTCAAAATGGTACTCTTTTTTTTTTTTTAATTTTTTATTTATTTGTGAGAGAGAGAATGAGAGACAGAGAACATGAGAGGGAGGAGGGTCAGAGGGAGAAGCAGACTCCCTGCCGAGCAGGGAGCCCGATGTGGGACTCAGTCCCGGGACTCCAGGATCATGACCTGAGCCGAAGGCAGTCAGTCGCTTAACCAACTGAGCCACCCAGGCACCCCGGTACTCTTAAGATTTATTATGTTTTATGTAGATTTTATCTCAAAGAAAAAAGTCTTAATGATATGCATGCTGAAGTGCTTGGAGTGTGTGTGCTGATGTCTACAACTTTGAAATGCGTAAAAGATGAGATGAATGGACAAATGGATAGGTAATATGATAAAGCAAGTATAATAAAATGTTAATTATAGAGTCAAAGACGTGGATATGAGTGTTTATATAGTTCTTTCAACTTTTTTTTTTTTAAAGCTTTTATTTATTTATTTGCGAGAGAGAGAGAATGAGAGACAGAGAGCACGAGAGGGAGGAGGGTCAGAGGGAGAAGCAGACTCCCTGCCGAGCAGGGAGCCCGATGCGGGACTCGATCCCGGGACTCCAGGATCATGACCTGAGCTGAAGGCAGTCGCTTAACCAACTGAGCCACCCAGGCGCCCTTCTTTCAACTTTTTAAAAAAAGATTTATTTGAGAGAGAGCATGCGAGCAGTGGGAGGGGCAGAGGGGGAGGGAGAAAAAGAATCTCAAGCAGACTCCACGCTGAGCACAGAGCCCAATGTGGCGCTCCATCTTGTGACCCTGAGATCACAACCTGAGCCAAAACTAAGAGTCGGACGCTCAGCCGTCTGCGCCACTCAGGTACCCCTCAACTTTTCTTTATAATGAAACACTGGGAAGAAAACAATTATTGTTGAATAATAAACTACTCAAAGATTTGGTGACTTAAAACACTACTCAGTGTTCTATGGTTTGCCAGATGGTTATTCTGCTTTGCAGGATTTCAGCTGAGATATTGAGATGGCAGGAAAGTCCCAGATAGTCTCGCTTCACTGGTATTGGTGCTGGCCGTCAGCTGGGAGCTCAGCTGAGGCTGTTGGCCGGGGCCCTCAGTTCCCCCTCCCCTGCTGACCTCTTCAAGAAGGGTGGCTACTTGAGCTTTGTCATGACATGGTGACCAGCTCCCAAGAGGGAAGTCCTTGGAGGAAGGAAGCAGAAACTGTGAGTCTTCATTAGTTAGGCCTGGACGGGGCAATCACACCGTGCTAGTTTTGCTGCATTCAAGGTTCAAGGGAAGGAAAATGGAGTCCGTCTCCCAGTGGGGACAGTGGTGAGAATTTGCAGCCATCCTTAATCTACCCCCAGTTTTTTGATCAACCACTGTGCAGGACAAATTGCCTTATTTTTATATTTTATATTCTTGATAGAAAATACTATAAAATCACTATCAAAGGTGGAGTCAGCCAGGGAGAATGTAGTCCAAATATGTAGGAGAAGAAGGATTATGGAGGTACATTAGGAAGTTAGTTGATAACAGTATTATCATGTTGCTTTTCCAGATTTTTCTGAACTTGTGGTATTGGCCAGTTTTTGAAAATGGTTTTTAAACTGTGATGATTTCTTTTTTTTCATTCTGAACAAATATTTACTTTCAACTTCATTTTGAATTTGTAACTTTGAATTTTTTTTCCTTGAAAAAGGCGCCCAAATTATATATGTTTCACATTACACAAACCTAGTTTCATTTCTGCATAAGAGCAAAATATGGTTGTTATTTATCTTTGCTATAGACCAGCTAGGATTCTCTGCCCTGGGCCTACGGATTATGTTAAAGTGAAAAACACCATACTTATAGACAGTTCATGCCTTTTCTAGTTGGGTTGCCTCACTGAGAGCATTTCCTTTTTTCAGGTGGTAAATTTTCCTATTTGAATCAGTAATGCTTTATCCCAGCCTGACGTTATGGGGTGAGCGTTTTGGTTTCAGATCAGAGCACTGGAGAGTAGCTAGAGTCTGAGCCCATCCTGGTTCATACTTGTTCTGGTATAACTGTGTCATCTCTCCCTAACAGGTCCTGCTTTGGGCCGTCAGCATGTGGTACTCATGGAACTTCCTTCAGAAGTGGGCTGACTTAATCCAGGGGCAGGATCAGAGGTCCCTGCTTGCCTCAGCCTTTGAACCTTAGGCTCACACGTGTATTTCTCAGCTTGTGCTTGAGTCAGTAGACAATTTTGCTTGTATGTGCCCTTGCCCAATAGAAGGTTCTTTCAAAGAGTTAATGCTCATTCTACTAAATGATTATTTAGGATTTTTGTTGATCCGTTTAGTGTTGGTTTTATTGTACTTAAGGTAAATCCCATTTCTGAGATCATTACTACCATGTAGTTATGATTGCATGTGTATTTTTGTTGCTGCTTTTTGATCCTTTCATTTTTAAAATCCTCTTTAAATCATCTTTGAAATTTTCTTTAAAATAGCATTGCTTCACAGTAGAGATGAACCAGTGGACAGCGCTGAGGACAGTGATCATGGCAATGACAGTGGTGAATTTATCAGTGTGGAAAATGAGGCATACAATGGTTGGTAACTTGGCTAAGGTTACATACATGATGATTGCATAGCAGAGTTAGGCAGTGAGGACAGAATTGGCCTCTGCCTCATGCTCAACAAAAGATGATTTTAACTACGTTGGTACTGTGAAGTGTTTTAGGGTGTTTAATGAACATTAAAACTAAGGGTGCCCAATTCTTTATACTGCCTTTGAGATTTTCTTATCTAACCCTCCCATTCTATAGACAAGAAAACTGAGGTAAAATTATTATTGGAAGCCCAGTGACATGGGGTTTGAATTGTATATCCTGGAGTTTATTTAGGAAGAAAGGGGAAGAGTAGAGTATATTCCAGGATAATGATGTGCCAACAAACAGGAGAGACTGGGGTAGGTGGAGACATGGCGTTTGCGTGTCTACATGTGTTCATGATGTGTGGTGTAGGGTGGGGGCAAAGAAACAAGAACAGGGAAGCATAAATAACATGTTATTTAACACATCTGATGAAGTCAGTGCTGTGCTGGTAATGTTAACAGTTAGCTCTTGGTGGAAGGAGTGAGGTGCAGGGGGAGGGCCTGATTTATAGCATTTGCCAATTTCTGTGGTGTACATACTCCAACTGTGACTGATTTCAAGCTACTAGTGTGATGTTATGGAGCATGGAGTTGGAAAACAGCATTTCTACCACACAGATAAAATAAATAACTTCAAGAACAAAGATAAACAGTAAGATATAGTAAAATCATTAGGAAGTAATGCATTGTGAGTACTTACTATCTTTGTTTTTAATGTAATTTATTTAATTGCAAATTCATAGCGTTATGCTTAACGACCGGCTTACAAAATTCCTGAACATGTAGTAATTGCAGTCTGGTAAGAGCTGGCTCTGGCATACCACTGCAGGAAATCAACCAGTATGTTTTCATGATGTCACAGACTGGGATTTGCCTTGAACTCTTGTCAGCATGTGCCTGGAGAGGTGGAAAACCATAGTGATACCACATTTTATTTTGGAATGGACCATCTGATCTTGCTATTAGCGGAATACAACTTGGCATCTCAGGGGAATGAATTTTATTGTGTTTAATGTGGAACAAATGTTCTTTCCTTCTTTTTTTTTTTTAAGATTTTTATTTATTTATTTGAGAGAGAATGAGATAGAGAGAGAGCATGAGAGCGCGGAGGGTCAGAGGGAGAAGCAGACTCCCTGCTCAGCAGAGAGCCCAATGCGGGACTCAATCCTAGGACTCCAGGATCATGACCTGAGCCGAAGGCAGTTGCTTAACCAACTGAGCCACCCAGGTGCCCCAATGTTCTTTCCTTCTATGCTTTCTTAGAGGTCAGCTGTTCCTTATAGCTTTGGGGTTTGATTGAGGAAAGCTGATGGCTGATTGTTTACACTTGGGTAGTGGGGATACTTTCTAACGACCATTGGTTAGAATATCTCTTATCCTTTTGGCATCTCCTCTCCCAATTTCCTTCAGCAAATATGGTCAACATGGTCTTGACTTCTCCCTCCAAGTTCATTTTCCCTGTGTGTATTCTAAGCCCCAGCCACCTTGAACTGGGCACAGAAGGCAGTGTATCTCATTTGCACCCCTCTGTGCCTTACTCACGCTGTCCTCTCTTCCTGGATGCCTTTCCCCCTATCATCCCCTACCCTACTACCAATCAACTAACTCCTGTTCTCCCCAGCTAACTACTATTTATCCTTATCTCCAAATTAAGCACCAATAGGTAGCTCCCCAATTGTCCCAGGCTGGATGAGTGATCACCTGCTTCAGAACAACCTTACTTTTTACACTTTATGGAAAATATTTGTTTTCTTTCTATTAGACTGTAGGTACCCCCAAATACTTGCACTGTGTCTTTTAGAGCTGTTTCTAGGCATAATACAGCACATCACTGTACACAGTAGGAAATCCATAAATGCTGCCTAATTTGTGAATCTTTATTTTCCTTCTCACCAAAATTATTCTCCTCCTGAGTCATTTCTTCCATTCCCATGTACCTAGCCTGAAATTGAGTCTCAAAAATCTGTCTTTACTGTCCTCTTCTGGTATCACTTCTTAGTCTCTGGCAAGAAATTTTCTCCCCTTAAGTAATGAGTCATAGGAGGAAAGAGATAATTTCCTGAAAGTGGTGGCTCAGAAGAATACCTTTTGCTGAAAGGTTATTCCTGAATACTGGCTGCTTTTAGTCAAATCAGCCCACCTTCAGATAATGTCATTGGGAATTAAAGGCTTACAGTTTCCAGAATTATGTCCCTCTATTAGAGGCAAATTGTCCAGGAAAGGAAAAAGAAAACCTCCAGGAAGGACTCTGAGCTCCTGGGGAAGGTGAAAGGCAGGAGAGTAATGAGCAAGTTACTTTACTGATGCTGCCTCCTGATTGGAGGTGGGCAAAATGGTTATCAGAGAGCTTCTCTGGAGCATGTCAGAACAGAACTTCTTTTTTTTTTTTTTAATTATTATTATTATTATTTTTTAAGATTTTATTTATTTATTTGAGACAGAATGAGAGACAGAGAGCATGAGAAGGAGGAGGGTCAGAGGGAGAAGCAGACTCCCCGCCGAGCAGGGAGCCCAATGCGGGACTCGATCCGGGGACTCCAGGATCATGACCTGAGCCGAAGGCAGTCGCCTAACCAACTGAGCCACCCAGGCGCCCCAGAACAGAACTTCTATGTAAGTTCAGAATTGGCAGAACATCTATATAAGTTCAGGTGGCTTTCAAGGATAAAATGAGAACAGTTCCTATTTATTTTTCTTTCTGAGTTTGGACCTGGAATCTCCATTGTTCTCTCTCATCATCTCCCAAAGCTGAAACCACAGTGTGATAGAGCATGTAACTGGTTGACCAGACATTCCAGTTCCCTCCCTGTGGTGCTCTTCTTCTACTCCACTGATGGCAGGCTTGACCATGTGATTTGCTTTGGCCAAGGCAGTGTGAGTTGAAGTAATCTGTGTCATGTGAAAGCCCAAGTTTTAAGGGCTGATCTCCCAAAAAGAGGCTGCTCTGTTAGCCTGGGTCTCAGACTGAAGGCAACATGAATGGAGCTGTGGTTGACTTGGGGTGGGGGAGGGGTGGGGGAGGGGAACTAGTGTAATTGAGAATGAAATCCTTATGGTTGTAAGTCCCTGGGATGTAGGAGTTCTTTGTTACTACAGCAACTCTTATCCTAGACTGATAATCAGTTAAAGGAGCTTATCAGATTACCAGATTTCATAAAGAAAGGAAGGGAAAGAGCTTATTTTTTTTTTAAAGGCTTTCATCAACATTAACTTATTCAATGTTTATTTTAGAGAGAAGTGAATTAATATATAATAAATATTTCCTCTTTATGTAATTGTCTCTGACCTGGCATTATCTTTTGTGTTTCTACAGATAAGTTGATTGGTGGTTGGTTTAGTCATTCTTTGAATATGTATCAAGTGCCTACTATCATCCAAGCACTGTGTTAGGTCCTGGGACATAGGGGTAAACCCAAGAGGTCCTGGTCCTTACGAAGCTCACTTTGGTTGGGTTAGGCAAAAAAAAAAAAAAAAAAAAAAAGACTAAATAATAAACATGGTAACTTCAGAAAGTGATTAGGTTGTAAGAACAATAAAAGAGGGTAAAGTGATAGAGAGTAACTGTGTGGTAAGGGAAGGGCATGGGGCCACTGAATAGCATTTTGATTCATCATGTAGATGTTCCTCCCTATACATTACAGAGAAATAGAACTGATGTATACAAATGCCTTCCCCCCACCCCTTTTTAATGGGATCATAGTTTTTCATCAATCCCTTTAATAAAAGCACTGGAATAATTTAAAGCTGAGAGCCATTTTATTTTACTGATACTCTTTTTGTGATACAAAAATTCCTCTTCTAATTCATCTGGAGTTAAGTCTGAATTTTATCTATAAAAGGACTTCATTCCAGTGTTGAAGAGGACTCTTCCTGGATGACATCATAAAGACCTTGGTTTCTGAAGTGGCCAGGGAAGCTCCATGACAGGGCAGTTAACTTTAGTTTGGTTCCAGAACAGGGCCCCATGTGTTCTGTGAAGCTCTGATCTAGGGCATTCCATTTTCTTTTTTTTTTTTTTTTTTTAAAGATTTTATTTATTTATTTGAGAGAGAGAGAATGAGAGACAGAGCATGAGAGGGAGGAGGGTCAGAGGGTGAAGCAGACTCCCCGCTGAGCAGGGAGCCCGATGCGGGACTCGATCCCGGGACTCCAGGATCATGACCTGAGCCGAAGGCAGTCGCTTAACCAACTGAGCCACCCAGGCGCCCTAGGGCATTCCATTTTCTGATAGCAGGGCTCCCCTGTGGACAAGGTCTACCATCTGCCTCTAACAAGGCTAAGTTGAGCTCAGAGTACTAATGGTCACAGTCACAAAAAGCATACCAACTGGCTTTTATGTTTTCAAATTCAGTGAAGCCAACAAAACCACAAAAGTGGAGAATTATTCATATTCATCAAAAGTTGACTCCTACCTTTTGCAACAATTCTGTTCTGCAGTCAGAATCCTAAAATGTCAAAAGTAAAAGACATAAAGCTCATCATTTTATAGTTATGGGAACTGAGACCAAGATTAAAATGTGTTGTCTGAGTTTGTTCATTCATTCAACAAATATTTATTGAGCACCAACTCACTTGGAGCTAGGCTCCAAGCTGGTCCCTATAATTATAATGGGACACAAAATCATCTTTGTTCCTAGGATGTTTACAGGGTAGTGTGTCTAGTGGGAATAAGAGCTATGAAAGAAAGGCACATCTTTCTATGAGAACTTGTTCCTAAGTAGCCTGATCTGGCTCAACAAGGATTCCCTGAGGAAAGGATTCCCAGCAGAGGTCTGTGGGATGAGTAAGATTTAATAAGGAGAAGGGCATATAAAGAGAGTGCTGTGAGAGTCTTCCAGGGCAGGGGGAAAAGCACCTACAAAGGACTTCTGGTGATGGGAATATGGCATTCTCAAGAAACTGAAAGTAACTGAGGTTGGAAAGTGGAGAACAGGAGCATACATTATCTGTGGGGAGGCTGTAGACAGTCAAGAGCACAATGAAAATCTCTAAGAAAGGAATGACATGACCGAATTTCTTCTTTGAAAAGAACATGTTAACTAGGAATAGAAGGGCACTCCATTAATACAATAAAAATTACAAGAAGCCTATAGCAAATATCATACTCCATGGTGAAATATTTAAAGCCTTTCCCCTTGAGACCAGGAATAAAACAAGGATTTCTTTTATCAGTACTTTCTGGAAGTTGTAGACAGTTGTAATAAGGGTAGAAAAAGAAATAGAAGTCATAATGATTGAGAAAAAAAAGACCTGTTACTATTTACAGGGGAAAATGATTATGTATATAGAAAATACAAAAGAATCTACACACAAATTATTAGCACTAATACGTGAACTTGGCAAGGTTACTGGATTCAAAGACACTGTATTATACAAAAATACGTTGTTTTTAATGCTAGCAGCAATAAAACAAAAATTTTATTTTATTTTATTATGTTAATCACCATACATTACATCATTAGTTTTTGATGTAGTGTTCCATGATTCATTGTGTATAACACCCAGTGCTCCATGGGTCAGTCGGTCCTAAGAGATGGGTGAGCGCCGTTCCAAAGGGACGGGCGATGGCCTCCCTTCACCTATTTTTTTTCTTCTTCTAGATTGCTTTCACTAGCCTTAACCTCTTGCATTTCCACACAGATTTTAAATTATCTTGTCAACTTCTGCCCCAAAAAGGTAGGAAATTTTTATTGGGATTACAGTGAATCTATAGATCAATTCAGGAAAAACTGACATTTTTATAATATTGCATTTTCTGATCCATAAATATGGTGTATCCATCCAATTATCTGACTTCTTTAATTTCATTAATGTCCACAGTTTTCAAAACTTTTATTAGATCTATCTCAAAATATCAAATTTTTATGCTATTATAAATGTGCCTTAATTATACTGAATGGAGCACTGGGTGTTATATGCAAACAATGAATCATGGAACACTACATCAAAAACTAATGATGTAATGTATGGTGATTAACATAACAATAAAAAATTTAAAAAAAATAGGTGAAGGACTTCTACTATTACATACCTAGGCTTATTATTATTTTTCTAAGTAATCTCTATATGTGGGGCTCAAACTTACAACCCCAAGAGGAAGAGTTGCGTGCTCCACTGAATGAGCCAGCCAGGCACCCCCATACCAAGGCTTATTAAAAACTATAGTAATTAAGACCTTCATATTGACAAATGAATGGACAAAAAACAGTGGAATCGAATAGAGGACCCAGACACAGAATCACACAAACAGTCGCTTGATTTATAAGGTGACACTGCAGTGTGGGAGTGAAATATATGTTTGTTTGTTTTAAATAAATGGTGCTGGGTCAATTGGTACTCATGAAAACGATGACAGGTGGATTGTAGACTTAATGTGAAAGACCAAGCAAGCAAAACCAAAACAAAACAAAACAACTGTCACAGAAGAAAATGTAGGCGAGCACAATCTTGGGGTGAGCAAAATTACTTTAAGGATTAAAAAACTGTAACCAGAAAGGAAAAAGGAATAGGTAAGTTGGACTACATTAAAATTAAGAGCTTCTGTTCTTCAACAGATTCCATTAAGGGAGTGAAAAGGGAGTTCATGGAATGAAAGAAGATATTTGCAAAGCCTACAGTTGACAGAAGACTCATTTCCATAACATATAAAGACCCTCACAAATCAATAATAAAAAAGGCAGGCAGCTTAATAGAAAAAATGAGCAAAGGATTTTCACATCCATCTCACAAAAAGGGACATCTAAATAGCCAAAAAGCACATGACAATTGTTCAGCCTCATTAGGAATCAGGGAAATGCAAATTAAAAGCACGGTGGTATACGTTTGTACCCCCACCAGAAAGGCTAAATTGAAAGTGACAGATGATATCTAATGTTGAAAGGAATGTAGAGCAATTAGAACAATTATGCAGTGCTGAGAGGAGTGCAAGTTGGTTACAACTACTTTAGAAAACTGACTGGGTCCACAAATGTTGAACGTATTCCCACACTGTGACCCAACACTTGGGCTTCTCTGTACCCATCAGAAATGCATATATATGTTTGCCCAAGTACATGTATGGAAAATACTAGAACATGTACATTGTATCGCAAAAGCACAATATAGTGTACTAGAGTGTGCCTAGTGTAATGACTAGAGGAGGTACGGGTGGAGGGGCAGGTGGGTCCTCGGGATACTGGTGGTGTTCTGCTTCTTGATCCAGGTGCTGGTTTTGTGGGTATGATCACTTCGCAAACGCTCATCAAATTGTACCTTATGATTTGTGTATATATTTTACCTAATGTTATACTTAAATAAAAATTTCACCTTAAAAAAACAACCATAATTCCTGCAGAGT
Source organism: Neomonachus schauinslandi (assembly GCF_002201575.2). Classification (NCBI taxonomy): domain Eukaryota; kingdom Metazoa; phylum Chordata; class Mammalia; order Carnivora; family Phocidae; genus Neomonachus; species Neomonachus schauinslandi. The sequence continues at coordinate 9,696,801 of NC_058406.1, forward strand.
AGAGAAGATAGCAGAGTGGGCAGTCTGGATGTGGGGTGTCTGGAAGCTCTTGCAAGACCTCAGGCACAAGATGGAGCTGGTAGTTGAGAAGTAGCAGAATAGGTTCTGGAGAAGAAAACCAAGAGGCCTTCGTGATACATTGGCTGGGGCAGGATGCATGAAAGGGAGGTGTCAAAATTGATTCCCAGGTGCTGACTTGTGTAACCGGACAAAGGTGTTTTCCTCCCCAGAGAAGGGGAGCCTTGTGGGGGGCCAGGTTATTGGGCAGGTGGGTGGGAGATGAAGTTGGGGTTCCAGAGAGTACACAAGTAGACTCACTGCCTAGGCGATTGGGTATGTAGGTCTGGGGTACAGATGAACGTCTTGAAAGGCAAGCTGTTAATAAATTGACCTCTAAGAAGTGGAACTTGAACTGAATCTTTTGAATAAAGATACCAATTATGCGCATGCCAGGCACCCCAGGCTAAACACTTTACCCATGTAGTCTCGTTCAGTTTCCATGTCCATGGTGACTCTATGAGCATGTGACGTTACCAAAGAGCAAGGTATGCTTAGAGAAGTTAAGCAAATTGCAGATGGATTGAGCTTTAGGAGGTGGGTAGGAAGGTGGATGGCAGGGATTTCCAGACTCAGATCTTCTGACCTAAAGTTCTGGGTGTTGCTATTGAAGCCCAAGACTCAGTAGACTGCAGTATTATGGACCCCAGATGAGCAAGCAGGGGCAGCCACAGCATTTCTATTGGAAGAAATCTTTGAGAAAAGACTACATATATCCATCCGTCAGCTTGGGAAGGAGCTCAGAGGTTTGGACTTAGTGATTGTTCCAGATCAGGTTTAGAAGATAAACTCTCAGCATTCAAATCTAGTTAAGCCCCTGCCAGCTAAGTGACCTTGGGCAAATCACTTAACTTATCTGTGCTTGTGTTCTCTGTAGTTGCATAAAAAAAATCACAACACACATTTATCATCTGACAGGTTTTGTGGGGCAGGCATCCAGGCACTCCTCAGCGGGGTCTTCTGCTCATAGTTTCTCATAGGCTGAATGAGGGGTCGGCCAGGCTGAGCTCTCATCTGAGGCTTGTCTGGGGAAGGATCTGCCTTCAAGCTCACATGCTGGCAGGATCCAAACCCCTGCAGGAGATCAGATTGAGGGCCTTAACTCCTTGCTAAATGTCAGATGGAGGCTACTCTGAGTTCCTTCTGATGCGAGGCTGTCTGTACGATGGCTTAACTCATCAAAGCTGGCAATGAAGAGAGTCCATGAAGACCGTCTCCTAGCAAGATGGAAGTTATAATCTTAAGTAGCGTATCATGGAAATGGCATCCCTTCACCTTATGCTATCCTATTGATTAGAGCAAGTCCCAGATCCTGCCCACATTCAAGGGGAGAGGACCACACAAGGCATGAACATCAAGAGTCAGGGGTCATTAGGGGCCACTTTTGTGTCTGTCTGCCATGATGCCTCAGTGTTCTCATCTATAGAATGGGAGTGGCAATAATACCCGCCTCATGGGTGGTTGTGTGGAGTAAAGAAGACAATACATGTAAAGCACTTAGCACAATTTCTGGAACAAATTTATGCTCCCAAAATGGTTAGTTGCTATTTTTACTCTTCTAATCCTGAAATCATATGGCAGTGCGAAAAGATTTTCTCTTTTTTTAAATAAATAAATTCACCAAAGATGGCCAGCTTCCTCTGGGGCATTTGAAATGCAACATCATTCGCAAGCAAAACATGCCCCAACTGGGAAGGAAGCCCATTTAGTAAAAAGTTAGACCAGTAACCTCCAGGTAGCACTGCAAGGAAGTACAAGGTATCCCTGTCTGACACTAAAATATGAAAATTTAATGCTCCCACTATCTAATAGGGTCCACAGTCCCCTTTCTGCAGATATATAGACCATGGTTCTAACACATTAGTTTCCAAATCAGCTGCAGCATGGAGATCATGTTGAAGTTCAAATACTGACTCATTGGCGTGCAAGTACAAATATCTGCCTTTTAGTCACAGACAAGGAAAACGTGCGTTCTACTTGCTGCTATAAATCAGCAGGCTTTCAAGGGACCCCTTGATAATGGTTTTGACAGTAAGCCTTCAGGAGGTAGAGGAAAGGTGTTGGACTGGGACTCAGGAGTTTTGGGTTTGAATCCTGACTCTAAGGGCAGTGATCCATGTGCCTCTGGTCCAGTTATTCTTTCTGGCCCTCTGTTGGCTGCTCTGGAGTAGGAGAGGTTTTACTCTTTTGCCTCTAGGGCTCTTTCCTCTGATGAATTTCTTTGATTCTAAATTTCAAAGGCATGTTGGACCTCTAGGTCTACTGGAAGTCATTGGAAGGGTGGCCTGCCTCTCATCCTGTATGAAGGTAGAAGGTCAAGGCATGCTGCTCCCGACCGCTGTGCTTAATGTTCATTTCCTAACCTGAATTTCAAGTTGGTTGTGCAAGAACATCTTGTGCCTAAATGCATCTGAGGATAAAAATAAGCTGCTGTGAGTTTTCCCCAGGGGTGAGCAATTCCACATGCATTAGTAACCTCAGCTTCCACATGACTGCTTGCCACAAGGTATGCGTTCATAGAATGCTAAAATGTTTTTTTATTAAAGATTTTATTTATTTATTTATTTTATATATAGAGAGAGTACAAGCAGGGGGAGGGAGAGTGACAAGCAGACTCCACGCTGAGTGTGGAGCCCGATGCAGGGCTCGATCTTACAACCCTGAGATCACGACCTGAGCTGAAATCAGGAGTCGGATGCTTAATCGACTGAGCCACCCAGGCACCCCAGGATGCTAAAATGTTTTATGAAAAGGAGACTGGGGTTGATATACCAAGTCTGCTGGATGATAAACCTGCTATTGCCATTATATTAGAAGAGGACATCCTAGGATAGCAGGAGGGGCTGTTCATTTGTTCATCCACTCATTCAAACATCAGCTAAGCACTTAGTAACTAATGTGTGTCAAACCAGAGCACTTGGGGATACAGCTCTGAAAGGGGGTTCAGTCTTTGGAAGCCTAGAATTTAGTGAGATAGGCAAGTAGAGGGATAACTATATGTATATACAACTGGATGACTGATGACATTCTTGCTTTAAAGTCATGCTGTCTTGGGGCGCCTGGGTGGCTCAGTTGGTTAAGCGACTGCCTTCGGCTCAGGTCATGATCCTGGAGTCCCGGGATCGAGTCCCGCGTTGGGCTCCCAGCTCGGCGGGGAGTCTGCTTCTCCCTCTGACCCTCCTCCCTCTCATGCTCTCTGTCTCTCGTTCTCTCTCTCTCAAATAAATAAATAAAATCTTTAAAAAAAAAAAAAAATAAAGTCATGCTGTCTTCAGGTTGGAGGATGAGGATAGTGGTCCTTCCATAGCCAGGTGCTATTCTATGGGCTTTACGTATGTTAACTCCTTTAATTCTCACGAGAACCCTTTGAGCTAGGTTTTAATTGTAACTCCCATTTTACAGTTGAGGAAATTTGGGGCATAGGAGAGGTCAAGTACTTGCTCAAGGTCACACAGCTGGGAAGTGGTAGGTCAGGAGCCTGACATAGGCCGTCTGCTCTTGACCACGCCCCATGCCTCATAGAGCTGTTCATTCAACGGGCAGTTACTGCACGTTTGCTATGGGCTAGCGGATGATGTGTCTCCTGTCCTGGAGAAGTTCACAGCCCACCACGTGGAAGTCTGTGAGGAGACGCATGCATAGAATGCTATGGTGTCAGTTCGGAAGAGCGCAATGTGCACCCCCACACCGGAGGGCGTGTGCCCGTTCACCTTGGTGCCCCCATCTGTACACACGTGGTGGCTGAATAGTCTCTTTAATGCCCCAAAACATCCCTTGCTCCCTGTTTGCTCTTAGCCAAATGTGTATCCCAAGATGAAGACAGACAAGCCTTCGGCTTTCAAGAAATGCCTGACCGGTTTTGTTGCTGTTGCCGTATCAGGAGCATCTATGTTATTATCTAAACAATAACTTTTAAAAATCAACTCTACAGTCTTTTCTTTTTACTCAGACTCATCCTACCACGGATTTGGGGTGCTAGTTATATTTCTTCCTGATGTACATTAAAATAAATGCACAACAAGGGGCACATCGGTGGCACAGTGAAGCATCTGACTCTTGGTTTCAGCTCAGGTTGTGATCTCAGGGTCATGAGATTGAGCCCGGCGTCGGGCTCTGAGCTCAGTGCGGAGTCTGCTGGAGATCCTCTCTCCTCTGCCTCTGTCCCATCCCCCTGCTCTCTCTCTCTCTCAAATAAATCTTTTTTTTAAGGTTTTAGTTATTTATTTTTGAGAGAGAGCACGAATGGGGGGAGGGGCAGAGGGAGAAGCCGACTCCCCGCTGAGCAGGGAGCCTGATGCGGGTCAAATAAATAAATCTTTAAAAAAAATAAATGCACAACAGTTCACATAAAAATCATCCATGGCCCGTGTGAAATCCCGCCGTGGCCCACCACGGAGGAACCGCCTACCACACTTTGCGTCGTGCACCGCACCATGGTTGCCTATCCTCCGTTGTGTTGCTAATGAGGTATCATCTTAGGGACTTTTAATTTTTCCAGGAACAAGGGCGAGTGCCAACTCTAATATAAAAGTGCTGCTAACATACCATTTTAATTTCTAATTAGAGTTACGTACTGGGGAAAGGGTCTCGGGGCGAAGGGGTCCAGCAGGGAGACCTTGAGCCTGGGGGATGTCTCTCAGTAGCTCTGCTGCACTTTCCAAGGCTTTACCACCCTTCGAAACAAGAGCAGCCTCTCTGCAAACCATCTGCTTGAGGATGGTACCCTTCTGTCCTGCCCTTCTATGAGCCGGGCTGAGACTCCTATATCATCGTCAGAGAGTGTTTGTTAAGCATTTTCACCATGTGCTTTGATGTCCAGACTGCCAGGCATGCATTCAGGGTGGACAGCGATGGAAGTAGATGTGTCAAAGGCCGTAATAATCTGAGTAACATTAGAGGAAGCCTGACATCCTCCCAGGAAAGGTTAGGTGAAGCATCTTGTGGCCAGAGGAAAAATATCAGTGTATAGATGACCGTTCTTGAGAGCTTGATTCTTTGCTATTGGCTGAAACCTCCTGGTGATGCCCATGACCTTCAGCCCTGCTTCCCCTTCTTCCTTCAACCTCACCTCCTTTCCCATCTTCTGTCCGCATCTCTCGCCGTCTTTCCTGCGCCCTCCCCCACTCGAGTCACTGTTGCTACAGCTCAGCTTCTGCCCTGTAGTTGCACCTCACTCTTCACCACTGGAACCCGTGGCCCGGGAAGCAAGGAGATCTGAAATTGCTCTGTCAGGTGGACGTGACACGTGCTTCTGGGGTCCCAGGTTGGAATTTACAACAAGAGGAGAAAGCTGTAGTTAGAAAACTTGAAGTTCCTACCGTGATTTAAAAGACCCTACATGGTCTGGCCACTGCCCTCCCTTGCCTTCCCTCCCTGGCTCATGAGGCCCCAGTTCCAGGTCTCCCCGTTGCTCCCCATGCCACGCACATGCCTTTGTACCTGCTTAGGTGCATCTGCTGCTTAGAGTTCTCCCCAGGGTCTGCACATGGCCACTTCCTCTGCATCATTCTAGCCTGAGACTCATAAGAAGGCTCCTTGGTCCTTTTGACTGTGGTGGGTCTTCTCTTGTCCCCCTCTCTCCCACCCATCTTATTTCTTCGTAACACTTTTGTTATCTTAAAGCATTTTCTTTGTTGTGTTATGTGTTTAGTATCTGATCCATGGGACTGTAGCTTCTTGAAGACAGAGCCTTTTTTTCTGTTTCCATATCTATCCTCAGTGCCTGGAATAGGACATGGCCCAGATTATATATGCAAACATATTTTGAATGAAAGAATGGATTAATTAATTAATGCGAGCAGAAAATAAATGTTGGTTAAGTTTTATAGAACCGGCTTAGTCACAGTATTATAGAACAGATTGCAGACTCTGGTAGGCAATTTGTGCATAAGGTGGGCTAGCCCTGGAACCTACCTAGTTAAGTTGGGAGAGGCCTACTTGAGGCTAGCAATGGGTATGTTTAGTAAAAAACGTCTAAGCAGAGACATGTCCTTGCATTTCTTATCTTTCGGAAATCCATGGATCTAGCTGATTTGAGTGGCTCTGGGATTTTTGTTTTTTGGTCTTCCTTGATTCTTTCTTGGGAGAAAGAATCTTAATTATGGAAATAATAACGGTAATAAAACCCACTTGAACACTTAGAATGTGCGAGGTGTGTTATAGGCATTACCTAATTTAATTCAGACATCCGTACGGGTTTAATTATTCCCTCCACCCCAACAAATCATATGTTGAAGCCCCAAGCCTCAGTACCTCAGAATTATTTGGAGATGGGGTAGTTGCAGATGTAATTAAGACAAGGTCACTAGAGTGGGTCCTAATTCCGTATGACTTATGTCCTTATACAAAAGGGAAATTGAGATACAGAGACACACAAGGGGAAAAGACGATGTGGAGAGACACAGAGAGAGCCACCAAAAGCCCAGGAGAGGGGCCTGGAGCAGATCCTTCCCTCACGGCCCCAGAACAAACCAACCTACCAACACCTTGATTTTAGACTTCCAGCCTCTGGACCTGGTAGGAGCGTTGGCCGGTTGGATACCCTAAAATTATTGACTCTCTATAGGGAGGTGAGATAGTGTGGGGGTCAGGAACCTGGACAGTGGAGCCAGGCTGCCTGGATGTGAAGCCCTGTTCTCCCATAGGCTGTGTGACCTTGGGCAAAGTATGGAATCTGACAGAGCTCTCTGTACTTTGTTTCTGCAACAGCTAATGGTAATAGAACTTGCCACACAGGATTGTTGCATGGATTACATGAGTTAATACTCGTAGAGCACCTCAGTGTTTCCTGGCACAGAGGAAGCTGGAGGTAAGCTGGAGGTATTCGTGCCATTGTGTGGAAATCACATCTCTCTCCTGCAGCAATACTCCTCTCTAGGGACGTTTCTCTTTTCTAGGGGGCATCTTGGAGGGTCCTCTTGCTTCTCACAGTGATTGCAGGAAGCTACTGGCATTTGGTGAGCAGGAAAAAGTGCTAATTGTCCTGCAGTTCACAGAGATTTTTTTCCCTCCTCATACATGTCTTATGAACCACGTGATGCCAGATATTTATGCAGGTGAAGAAGCTGTGGACAGTGATCCGATGGTAGAATTTTTTTGTATGGTTGAATTTTTGTGGCTGCTTCGTCCACGTACAAATAAACTCATTCTTATTCCAAAATGCCAGGGTTGACAATGTTCAACTGCTTATCTCTTGACTCTGAGTGACCTCAGGGTGAACGAGTGATCAGAGGTTAGTCCTGCCTGAGAACTTATTTTCAAAATATGCATTATTTTTTAGCATATATTCCTTTCACTTTATTTCTCCTTTACAATTAAATTCGGTCGTAAAGGGAAATCCCAACATATATTATAAAAAGAACACTTGGAGTCTGAGAGAAAGTAGCATCTCTGCCCATCTGAAGTCTGTTTCTAAATTTCCCATCCCTGTGATGGCTCTTCAGATAGTTGAAGAGGGTGATAGCATTCACCTGCTCACCCCCTGCTGCATCTTCACTTTTCCGAAATATTCATCCCTAGTCCCTTCAACCTGTTCTCTGATGATGTGGCTTCCAGACTCCTCGCTGTCCTGGCTGCCCCTCTCCGAGTGGGCTCTGGTTTCTTTCAGTGCCACTCTTAAAAGGAAACCAACCGTAAGCAGGAAACTAACCTGTTTTTTTAAATCTGCAGAAATAAAATTGGGCCTGGGCTGGACTTTGGGTACAGGAGCCAATGTTGAGAGTTCCATCCAGCACAACGAGCAATCTTGCCATGAAAACCTTTCGGTGAGAGAAGAAGAAAACCGACCAAGCAACCAACCAGCCCACACAGGGTTTCTGTCATGGTGTTGTGTTTTTCCCTTGGCGGCAGCAGGAACTTTGTTGCTGGGTACACACCGTTATTTGTCGTTTGTCAGAGGATGATCGTTAGAACATCATACTCCCAAATCATGGAATTCTTGCCAAAACTCAGAGAAAGGCACCCAAAATGAAGGTTTTGGGGGGGAGTCACCCGGGGAATGTGAACCTTGAGTATCAGGTCTCTGTCATGGCCATGCTTCCCTGACACCACAGTCAAATAGGGACCATCTAGACCTGACCCATTGTCTTGATTGAAATGCAGTTGCTGCCTCTGTGAGCTTGTGCGTCTCCTTCTGGAAGGAGCCCTCTCCAGAGAAATAGGATTGACTTGACCAGGCCATTGATCAGCTGGAAACTTCCGGATCCTGATGATGATGGCTCTGGAGTCTGGGCCTTTCATCAACCCAGAATTGGTGCTGGTGAATTCTGGTTTGAATGTGTCACCTTTAGCCCAACAAAGCCACTCATGGCAGGGCTCCCTTGGAGCCTCAGGAGCAATGTGAGTTAAATAGCCCTTGAGTCAATTAGCTACAGGGCGCTCTGCTTTGAAAAGTGTCTGATACTTTCTGTAATTTTTGCATCTGGTTCTCCTGACAAGTCTATACCCTGCTGACCACCATCTCCGTGCTTTTCCGTACATCGCAATGGAGCAATACTATTTTACACCGAGGAAGGCTTGGCGCCATGTTGTAACCAGGTCTGTTGCAATTGTTCTGCATGATCTGGAATTGCCCGCGCAACTCGAGACAGCTGGGATCAGAGGCTTTTAGAGAAGCCTCAGAGTCATCCCGGCTAGGACGCTAGAACAAACCGCCCGGAAGTGGTGTTATTCCAAGTCAGACGAGAGAGAACCACCTGTCAGAATGTCAGAGAGGCATGAGGATGCTGAGCTGAGCTGTCCCAGGACCCAGAGTTAAGAAAAAGATGCCTGGACACATAGCTGCTTATGTTCCTGCAACGGCCAGAGTGGGGACGATTTCGGGAGACAGGACAGCACGGGTGCTCAGACTCTGGCTGGTGCCTCAAATCCGGCTCACTGCCTCTTTCTTTGAGCCTGCAAGCTAAGAATGATCTTTACATTTTTTAATGGCTGGGGAAAAAATCAAAAGGAGAGTAATATTGAGTAACATATAAAAATGATGGGAAATTCAAATATCAATGTCCATAAATAGTCTTGATGGAGGGACCAGGACAGAGCATCTGAGTAAAATGTTGTTTTGGAGAAGGGTCTGAGGGCAAGGACGTGGGACCGTGGTTAAAATAATGAGCTCCTAGCCAAGTTAATAAGACAATGCTGTTGAACGATGCTGCCCTAATCTGGTCTGCACTAGAGCCAAGGCTGAAGTGCGTTCTTGGGTTGGAAAGAAATGTAGCCTCAGTGATGCTAATATTCAAGCAATTTACCAAGTGATAAAACTAAAGTAATATAATTTTACGATGAGATCTCTTTCCTTGGCTTGGGAAAGGTTTTATTGCCTCTAGTCTTGCAATTTCACTCTTGCTAATATTGATTTTACTATAATCTCTTTCCCTTTTTTACACTTCTCAAGTTATTTCTTGATTTGGACGGAATTCACATTTTTAACACAGTTGAAGGCATAAAAACCAACCTTCAAGGAAAAGCATTATGATAATTACATTTTCCCACCGTTGGCCCATATTATGTGTGTGCCAATAGAGAAAAATGTATTTTTAAGTCGCTAGGGTTTTCTCTCCCCTTGGTCTTCTTTTGGCTTAAAAAGGGGGAGCCAAAGAGGACAGGAGTGCCCCACAAGGGCCCTGTCTGTTAGGAAGGCTTTGTAAGGTTACCTAGAAAGGAGACACACATTCCCTCAGTGGGCCTTGGCAATCCTGGCAAAACCCTTTTGCTGCAGCCCTAAATTACTTCAGAAAGCCATACGCATTACATCTGTGATTTTATGTAATCCCAGGAGGTAGGTGGGATTCATAGTGGCATGTTACAGAGGAGGGAAATTAGGTTCCTACAGTTGAAATAACTTCACCCAAGCTCCCACAGCGGCTACGTGATGCAGTAAGAATTCAAGCCCAGGCTGTCTGATTCCAGGGCTCTGTGATCTTGCCACCACCCTGGGACTGAGGGCCTCTCTGGATGGCCCTTCCACTGTGACCAGGGACCGGGCACTTTAGAGCCCTGGAACCAAGGGCCACATGCAGTCAAGCCGGAAAGTTGTGTCTCTTTAAGAGTGTGCTTGTGCTAAGCCTTGTTGCTAGGCTAGCTGCGTTTCTAGGGAAGCTAATTAGAGCATATCTCAGTTCCACACATCTCAGGGTGGGTGTTCATTTCTCTTCTCTCCTGATGCAGGAAGTGTTGCCAGAGCCTGGTGTTAAATAAAAAGGACAATTTGGGGCTCCTGGGTGAACTGTTGCTGTATTTATTAAACACTTTGCACATATTCCTAGCTGTGCTAGGGAAGACGCAAGGAACTCTTCCTCTACGAGCCTGATCTGACACTCAGGACTCTGGCTCACCAAGCAATTTCACGAACGTGACCCTATGTACGTTCCTCAGGGTTAAATATTGTACCCATTTCACAGGTGAGGAAACTGAGGAACAGCTGAGTGGAATCCTGTACCTGGGGTTCCATGACTAAAAATCAGAGCCGTGGGTATAACTCAGGCTTCCTGACTCTCAAAGGGTCAGTGTCTGGAGCACATTTTTGATGTCCGTGACCCCTTGTGGACCCTCTACGAGTTGTCAGAACAGCTCAGAGAAGCTCCCTTAGGATGCATTTTCCTAATTTTCTTTTATAGGCTTCCCTCGGCTGTCTCCCCAATAGATTTCATTGTGGTTTTGCTTCCCCTAGACCTTCGTCTTGGTGTCAGTGGCCCTTGTTTCCCATTAGCCTCTCAGGGCCCATACGTTCCTGAGCATGCATATTTTACAAACCCCACAAAAACCTACAGTTTCTGTGAAAATCCAGAAAGAAAACAGAGAAACTGGGTTTGCCCCTCTGCCAATATTACATTAAGAAAATAAGTGCACATTTTTGTGTGTACATTTGGGACTTTTTTTTTTTTTCCCTGGGTTAATTCTAGGGCAGTCATTAACACAAATAAAAATGTCTCTGCTGGGCTCTGGCAGAGTTCTGGAACTAGCTTATCTTGATCAAGCTTGTCTCTTCTATAGTTTCTTTAAAAAATGTCTTTGAGATGAGTTGGCAGCCATCCTGGTCTATTTCCCGTTAGTCTGGCTGAAGGCGAGTAGAACATGTGTCTCCCCCTCTCGCTCTGGGTAGTAGGTAGTATGTTTGCAAAAATAGATCACATCTCTTCCTTCTCTGATGGATGTTAGGCTGGCTGGAGTCAGAGGCTTGGGGTCCTTTCCCTCCTTTCCCTCCTGCGTTTCCCATCCTCCTTGCAAATGCCATCCTTTACATCCTGGCGGCTGTCGTGATGCCTTTGCTCCTTAGTTTCTTCTTATTTCTCTACAAAAGACTCCATACCCTCAGATGTGTGTCTATAAACATTTACCGCCTGATGCAAGCCTGGATTCAGAAAGCAACTTGTACAGTGTTTGCATTTCCAGTATAGAAACTGACCATCTCTCCTTCTCAGCAGAGACTAAGGAGCAAGCTGCTTTAACTGAGCACTTGCTATAATCCAGCCCCGTGCATTTGTTCTTCATCATGAACCTGTGCTTTCTCTTATCCTAGTTTTATAGGCCTGTGGGAAGGCCTGTTGCCCAAGTCACTTTACCAAGTAAGTGATAAACTGAGATTTAAACCGGGCCTGTCTGACCACAGAGCGTATTTCATGAAACCCTGACACCTCACCACGCTTCAGAGGCTCTCTGTGGGGTGAAATGCAGCTTTTACTCTCTTGGCTAAAATCCTCCACTGTGTCCTAATCCTTTTTTTTTTTCCTCCTAATCTGAAAAAGCACTGGGCATGCTATCTGGGATTTTTCCAGTCTGGGAGAAGACTGTTGGTATTCTTTTTCCAGTGGTTGAGTTTAAACAAAGCGTGATTTATCTTCCCCAGAGCTATCATGCCTGGGTGCACAGGTGCCAAGCCCCCTCGCCAAGACCACGGAAGCCAAGTGGTGTTGCTAAGCTGTGGGCACCTGAATGCAGGGAACCAGCCAGGGTAATGATCACAATAATAACGACTGGCGTTTATTGAATGTGTGTGCCCCAGGCACTGATCAGAATGCTTTATGTGAATTAAATCATTTAATCCAGGGCCCCTGGGTGGCTCAGTTGGTTAAGCGACTGCCTTCGGCTCGGCGCATGATCCTAGGGTCCTGGGATCGTGCCCCGCTTCGGGCTCCCTGCTCGACAGGGGGCCTGCTTCTCCCTCTCCCTCTGCCGCTCCCACTTCTTGTGCTCTCCTGCTCTCTCGCTGTCAAATAAATAAAATCTTTAAAAAAAAGTCATTTAATCCTTGCAAGATCATTATCATTACATTATTATCCCTAGTTGGCAGATGAGGAAACTGAGGCTCATTGAATTGTTACTACTTATCCCTGGCTAACATAGAGTTGTTTTGTTATTTATCGGTCTCTCCCTCTAGAAGGTAAACTTCATCAAGGCAGGGTTTGTTTTTGTTTTTGTTTTTGATTTGTTCACTGCTGTATCCCCATTGCCTAGAAAAACTCTTAATACATAGTAGGTGCTTGATAAATAGTGTGGGATGAATGAAGTCATGTAGAGATAGGACAGAAGCCACCCATGGGTTGAGTTGGATTGTTCTCTAGAACCTCCATGTTTTTATTTGTTCACTGGCCAGTTGGTTTAACTGACCTACTGTCTAGGGGCATCCGGAGGAAGCAAGACAGACGCTTCCTCGTAGCTGCCTCTGTCGGGAAACCTGTGACTTTCCAGGCACTGGCTGGGGCCAGGTACTGTGCCTGGCCCTCAGCAGGCAAATTATCTGTATGAATGAACAAAGAAGTAATTCCCATGGTGGGCGATTCTGTGGAGTGGAAATTTACCAGGAGCCCCGGGGTACAGGCACTGATACTAGATGCCTCTCCTTGGGAGGAACGTGGTGACTTACCCACTGCGCCCTCCCCACCGGCCATGGTACCAGCTCTCTAGGAGCTTTTGGTCCAAATAGGCATGCCACCCAATGATGGTTAATTTCATGTAAGTAACTGCAAAGTAGACAGGAGGTTACAACCGAGGCAAAGAGAAGTGACAATGTAGAGCAAGAGGCTGTTATCTTTGCAAAACAACAACACAAAAACAAAAAACAAAACAAAAAACTTTTTCTGAGGAAACTTTCCTGTCTTGTCTCCCCCTCCCCCACTTTCTTCCCAAGCATCTCTGTTCCTTCCTTTATCAAATGTGGGCCAAGTGGTCATACTTTCTGACACAAGTCTTCCTAACAGATAGCTCCCTCTCTTCTTCCCTCATTTAGATCCTATATATTTTCTTACCCATCAGTTGATTTCGTTTGAACAATTAGCAAAAACTCCTCAAACACCAGTAAAAATCCACCAAACAAAACTAAATGAGCTCGCTGACTGCCTATATTGACATTTATATTTGCAAGATTCTTTTAAACAGCAAAACAGGCTGTGTTTAGATTATGTGTGTAATTGGGAAGGGCTCATTTCCTCATGTGGATGAATGCCTTCTAGAAAGATTTCCTCCAAGGATTAATGAGAAGACTCATTGAAACAGATAAGCCCAACTCGAACAGTTTACTCAGGTTATTCTCATAGGATCAAAATTCCACCTGTGGGGGAGGATGGGGCAACAAGTGTCTCTCTCCTCTCACCCCATCCCTCAACACATCCGTGGACACATGCACACACGTGTGCACATCCATGAACACAACCTATCCTTCCAAGACAGATGTCTTTAATATGCTTGTAAAATGTTTAATCCGCAGCACAGATGAGTAGAGGGATTCCGACTGGTATAGCTGGGCACATTTCCTCTGATGAGTGAATTTAGAATGAAAACCCTTTATAAAGCCTCTGAGCTAATGAGGCGATGGCCTTTCCTCCTGGTTTTTCATCCTGCCTATCTGCGGTGTGAAGTTTGTTTTGAGAGCTTATGGCCTAACACGCAGTGGGCAAATTGATGTCATGATATGATGATGTTTGCTTCTAGGCAGAATTTACCAACAAGCAAAATAAAGACAGAGAGTGAGAGCATATTAATCTCCAGATGTGAACTTGATGATCTTACCCTTCTGGGGGGGACACTGTAGAACTAATCATAATAGCTGTAATTTGATAGTCGTGATAATTTGTGTACGTGTGCACTTCAACTTTTAAAAGCTCACTCGCATATATGGAATTAATTAGTACTGACTAGCAAAAGGTCAGGAGAAACTTGATTCTCACTTGCACACTTACTGTTTAGAAATGACTTGTTTTATTTAACATGATTTAAAATCTATATTGGATGCTTGAAAAATACCATATACCTCCAAATAGTTCATTAACTGCTACGTTTCTGATGTCTTGGTGTGATTGGAACCACATCTCGTTGATAATTGTTGCCTGTTGTTCTAATAATACTGGATAGTGTATCTCTGTGTGTCTGTTTTGGCCAAAAGAGCAAAGTATATTAGCACAGAGATCCAGTGCACAGTTGGTTAGAACTGACAGTTCTGATCTTCCCTTACCTGAACCCACCACTTATGCTATAGGATGGCTACATGGCCAAGTGGGGAAACCCACAAGCCTGTTGCCCTCAGTGGCTTGGAGTGTTGGGTAATGCCAGTTGCTCCTAAATCCTTGGATGATGGCGTGAGGACTTGGTGGGAGTGCGTGCTGTGACTGTATTATACCCTGGCTGATTTGGATCTCTGGTGGGCTCATAGCTACTGGCAAGGGAATGACTAGACCGTGCATGTGTTGGGTCCTCTAGAAGCACCCCAGTGAACTGGAGTGTGTCACCCAGGGATCTATTTATTGTAAGCAGAACTCATACTGGTTTAAGTAGAAAAGGGAAATTTATTGGCTTATGTAAGTAGAAGTCTCTGGAAAGACTGAGCAGGTGTTAGGGGCTCACCAGTGTCTTCAAGACTTGGTTTCTCTTCAGCTCTCAGCTCTGCCCTGCTCCATGCTGGCTTTACCTTCCCACAGATTCTCCACAGTGAAGAGCTCTCATAGTGACATCTTTACAGACAGCAACCCCAGCAGAAAGAGGGCTTCCAACAAAACCCAGATTGAAGGCTCAGTGATTTGACTTGGCTTGTGGGTCCGTGTTGGAAGAATCACCGAGCCTGGGGGAGCAAGATACCCTGATGGCTGGACTTGGGGTACATGCCCATTTCTGAGATCTAGAGAGGGAGGAGTCAGTCTCATGGGCCAAATTGATGGAGAGTTGGTTATCCCTCAGGAGAAAAATTAAGCAGGGGATAGGGTTATCAAAGGAAAGAAGGAATGGTTGCTGGGCTTGGAAGACAGCAGATGGGCTCTCCATGGGGTCACTAGACTTTTGGGTCTGACTGGTTCTGCAGTGTTTCACACAGCCCATGACTGTGCTCTCTTCTCTTTTCCTGTCTCCAAGACATTTCTCATGTCCAAATATTCACTGAACATTTGCTACTGAGGTTGGCGCTGGGGTAAGTTCAGAGATGAATAAAGGCACAGGTTTCTCACACCTAGAGCTCACCATCTGTTGGGACACACACACACACACACACACACACACACACACACACAGTCTCTTTCTCTCAGTTTTAATACCTGTCATGATCTCTGTGTTCAAGCTATGCACCAATACCTGTTGGGAACACAAATGAGGAAACCACCATTCTTCTTGGGAAAGTAAGCAGAGGCTTTGTTGAGGCAGGAACATTTGAACCAGGTCATGAAGGCTGAGCACAGCACATTTTGGGTGGGTTGGGATATTTGTGGACACTCTTTCTGATCACTCCGCCTTCATTAATCACCCAACTATCTTACCCCTAAGATTCTATATATATACCTCAGCCAAGGTTCCCTCTCCTCCACCATGACTACCCCAGCTTCATCCAGCAGGACTTCCACCAGCCAGTGGGTGATGCCAGAATGTATCCATCACTCAGTAGTTGAGAATTTTTCAGAGCTCTTCACCTGAATGGATTACTGAACAGGTGAATGTAGTCTCCTCTCTGGCTGATCTCAGGGTGCCAGATTGCTCGACTCTTGACTAGCAGGTATTTTCCAGAGTTTTCTAGCACTGCTGTTTCCCTACTGCCATGAGATCTTGTCCTCAGATTATTCTAACAGGGTGGGGGCAAAGGCAAAGAGTGTTTTGTTTCAAAGCTGTCAACGCTCATCCCTTGCTCTCTGGGATTCTCACCAGCTTGGGGAGGAGCTCCTTGAAATGTCTTAGGCTAGATAATCACTCTTCCCAACTCACTCATCCTACCCCTTGACTCGTAGGACAGAGCCCATTTTTACCCTTGGATGGGCTGAACAGAAAGTATCATTTCTTCATAAAATGAGGAATCTAGCCTCATTCTTGCAGCAAAATTAAATGTGTTAAGGTGACTGGCAAACTGCTTTGTGCAATTAAGCAGTGGAGTGTGGATACATGTCCTGTTCCTTAGGACAATCCAGGAAAGGCAAGATAATTCACCTTGGTGGGCCTATCCTTCCTTAGATTTTAGATTGAATTAATTGAGCCAGTGGGACCATTCGAAATCCAATTTCCAGGAGATTTTTTCCTCTCTGGGTTCACATGATTTTATAGTATCTGGATAGAAAGTAAAAAAATGTAGACCATCATCTGGAATTCCAAAAAGTAGGATATTTGTAAGAATACCAGTGACAGGCATTACTTGTCCCTTTCCCTTCAGGTGTCTGAGACACCTCAGAACCTGAGGGTCAAACACGTAGTTTTCATATTCTGTAAATCAGGAATCATCCTATGGCTGCAGCTCTCCAAGGAGGATGCTGATTGTGTCCTTTCTTTCAGTTAAGCAACGCAGCGACTTCTGCCGTTTGAACTCTCTTTTGTCAGCCAAGTTTCTCACCATCTTTTTTCTTTTTGTGTGCACATGTCCCAGAGTAGGTTTTTTTACATTTTGACTCTTGATCAATTCTGAGTTAGGCAGGGTTAGGTTGGGGGGTGTTCTGTGTACTATAGGATGTTTAAGCAGCATCTCTGGCCTCTACTCACTGGATACCAGTTCCTCCACCCCTGGTTCTGATGACCCCAAATGTCTCCAGACATTGCCAAGTGTTCCCTGGGAGGTGAAATCATCCCCATTTGAGAACCACTGTCTCAGAGCCTTGCGACTTGTGGGTCATAGATCAGAAGCATCAGCGTCACCTGGGAGGAGTTAGAAATGCAAACTCTAGAACTCTACTGCATATCCACTGGGTCATAATCTGCATTTTACCCCAATTCCCAAGTGATTTGTATGCACATATAAGTTTGAGGAGCTTGGTAGTTCAGTGACTTAAAGTAGTAGTTCTCAGACTTGGGTGTGTATCAAAATCTCCTTGACAGCTGATGAAGAACACAAATGCTAGACGCAGGAGAGAGCCCGAGTCTTTGTGTTTTATTCCAAGTTCCACAGGTGATCTGATATTGACCAAAGTATGAGAATCACTGCTTTAAAGCCACAAAATCAGAAAATAAACCATAAACCACCTTCTGTACTGAGGTTAGGGCCTGAACATTATTTTAAAATTTTGGAAGGAAAATTTAAGATGCAGTAATCATGTTTAAGGACCCAAGCAAGGTGTCCTGGTGGTCAACATCTGGTCACATCTCTAGCATGGAAGGTGACACATCCTTCACGTTCCCTGGGAAAAGCCAATTTGTTCCAAGGGCTGCATTCCAGATAAAAATTCAAAAGTGTTTGCAATTGTGAAATGCAAACTGGAAATGGTTTTCTCTGGGTCGAAATTCTCTAAGAGGAAATGAGTTGTGAACAAACATGCTTTTTGGGGGCGAAGACTCCTCAGGTGCAATGTGTCAGTCTTTCTGTGTTGAATTAGCATCGATGTCAGCCAGACTTCCATGCTGCACCTGGTAAGTGTGAGAGAGAATGATCATTGTGATTTCATATCTTGTTGAGTGATGGTGGGGGGTAGGTTGGGACTGCATAGTGAGTAAGATCCTTGGATTTGGTGTGTGTGTGTGTGTGTGTGTTGAGTGCACATTGTGTGAATGTACACTTTTTCTAGCCAATTCTTTATATAGGACAAAAATTGACTTTTCTTTTTCTCCAGTTCATTAAATTCAGTCATGGTGTTTATATCTAATCTGAGTGATTTAAAATCTTTTTCGATAACTTCACCTTTGCAAATCCACCGTAAACTTTGTATAAATGTTAGCCCGAAGGCCACTATTATAAGAGAATTGGAGGGACGGAATGAGCAATAGCAATCTTGATTATTAAGAAGCCTTTGACCTATACAGACCACAGGTCTTGAAAAGAGCAGAGTGCATATTATAGCACACTTTTTAAAAATTGAAAGCAAAGGGCGCCTGGGTGGCTCAGTTGGTTAAGCGACTGCCTTCGGCTCAGGTCATGATCCTGGAGTCCCGGGATCGAGTCCCGCATCGGGCTCCCTGCTCAGCAGGGAGTCTGCTTCTCCCTCTCCCGCTCCCCCCTCTTGTGCTCTTTCTCTCTCTCACTCTCTCTCTCAAATAAATAAATAAAATCTTTAAAAAAAAAAAATTGAAAGCAAAAACCAAACAAAACCGTGGATTTCATATGTCATGCAGTGTAGCATTTCTATATTATTGTGTTTGTATCTGAAGACCAAAGACCTTGAGTAGTCCTTATTAATAATATGAACACAGAGCTGTTCTCTTTACATCTCCTGAGACTGTACCATTTCCAGACTTGCACTTTTCTCTTCCAAGTGGCTTAAATAGTTAATGACAGTAATATAATGAAGACTTCCAGATTTTCTTGAAAAAAGAGGTAGGTTAGTTTGGAGGAAAGATACTGATTTTTGGCTTGTAATTGACTTGGGTTTAAATTCCATTTCCACCATGAAGTATCCTGGTGACTTTTGAGCAGGTTCCTCAACTGAATTCCTATGAGGAGGTTTTATCAGTATTGTTATTCCATCTTAATGATGAGGAAATGTGCCTCTCTGGGCCTCATATACCCTCCTCATCTGGGGTGACACAGATAGAAAGTGGCCCAGGCAGGATTCAGACCCAGGTAGTCTGGTTCTGAATTTGAGATCTTAACCCATAGGCTGTGCCATGTCTCTTGGGTGGATACTGACTGAAAAGTAACTTGCCTGTGGGTTTCATAAGACAGGATGCAGGAGGACTTGTTAGTGGAGGGAAAGTTAAGGAGGGGTAAAAGGAAAAGGGTCTTCTTAATAGGCAATAGCGGGTAGACTTGTGTGGCCAGAAGCTCAACTCAAAGATCCTGGGAAGAGAGGAAGAGGGCTTTCACTTGGGTGGAGATTGGAGCTGATCCTTGTATGCATGGCTGACTCTTAAACCTCTCCTGATGAATCAGATTTTCTTCTGAGGGACTCTGAGCAGAGTCTGAGAAATTAAGACAGAAACTGATGGGCAACATTCAGATGTTACCAAAACCCAGCTTCTCAGACCACTGGGGGCTTTGGGTTGTCATGTGAACCAAGGGACACAATTGGCAGCTACAGGACAGGACAGGGATGCCAAACTTCATACACAGTGCAGGGGAATCCCACACAGTACAGCATCGTCCCACCCAAACGAGTAGAATACCCTATTGAGAAATGTCAGAGGAAATCCTGTTTTAGTTTGTCTTGTTAGACATGTGGTCCAGCCGGAGCAGGCGATGTGCCTGTGCTGACGAGAGAGAAACTCCAAGTCCATGACCCAGAAAAAGCCCAATGCAGAAGGATATTCACTGAAGTCTTGTTTATCAATGGCGACAAATTGGAGACAACCCAGACGCCCGACAACATGGAACTAAATTATGATTAATCGTCTCAACGGAAGTTTATGCAGATGTTTAGTGTGATGGCCACGAAGACTATGTAGCATCCTGGGAAGTGTTGCTAATAGAAAGCTCTTTCAAAATACCAAAATTATTTGAAAGAGCCCATGTATTCATGTAGAAAGACTAAGAGGAAACAGAAAAACGAAACAGCAGATTTTCTTGGAGACAATTAAGATATTGATGATTTATTTCCTTTAAAAATAATCTAGTTGGTATCATGTCTGTTTCATCATTTAGGAAAAAAAAATCAAGGGATATGTTCAGTCCTTCTCTCTGTGACAGTGGAGGGGCAGGGAGTGGGGGTGTCTTTCACAGAACTGGAAGGTGAATACTGGAGGCCCATTCTGGAGCAGGTGTAGAGCTCAAAATGAGCTAGACCCCAGGCTCTCAAGGTAGGGGTAGCAGAACATGGAGTCAAGGTGTGGGATAAACCCAGGGGAGGGAGAGCTACCTTTGTACAAGAAAACTGGCTATTTAAAATCCGGGATCTCACCCCTGGCTGCACATTGTAATAAACTGGAGAGGGCTAAAAACACAGATGCCTGGGCCCTACCCCTGACCAATTCAACAAATTGCTGGGACTGGCAACAAGGCATGAGTATTTTTTTTTTTTTGCCATTTCAGTTATTTTTTTTTATTCTTATGTTAATCCCCTACATTACATCATTAGTTTTAGATGTAGTGTTCCATGATTCGTTGTTTGTGCATAACACCCAGTGCTCCATGCAGAATGTGCCCTCCTCAATACCCACCACCAGGCTAACCCATCCTCCCACCCCCCTCCCCTCTAGAACCCTCAGTTTGTCTTTCAGAGTCCATCGTCTCTCATGGTTCGTCTACCCCTCCCGATTTCCCCCGCTTCATTCTTCCCCTCCTGCTACCTTCTTTTTCTTCTTTTTTTTTCTTAACATATATTGCATTATTTGTTTCAGAGGTACAGATCTGAGATTCAACAGTCTTGCACAATTCACAGCGCTTACCAGAGCACATACCCTCCCCAGTGTCTATCACCCAGTCACCCCATCCCTCCCACCCCACCCCCCACTCCAGCAATCCTCAGTTTGTTTCCTGCGATTAAGAATTCCTCATATCAGTGAGATCATATGATACATGTCTTTCTCTGTTTGACTTATTTCGCTCAACATAATACCCTCCAGTTCCATCCACGTCGTTGCAAATGGCAAGATCTCATTCCTTTTGATGGCTGCGTAATATTCCATTGTATATATATACCACATCTTCTTTGTCCATTCATCTTTTGATGGACATCTTGGCTCTTTCCACAGTTTGGCTATTGTGGACATTGCTGCTATAAACATCGGGGTGCACGTACCCTTTCGGATCCCTACTTTTGTATCTTTGGGGTAAATACCCAGTAGTGCAATTGCTGGATCATACGGTAGCTCTATTTTCAACTTTTTGAGGAACCTCCATACTGTTTTCCAGAGTGGCTACACCAGCTTGCATTCCCACCAACAGTGTAGGAGGGTTCCCCTTTCTCCGCATCCCCGCCAACATCTGTCATTTCCTGACTTGTTAATTTTAGCCATTCTGACTGGTGTAAGGTGGTATCTCATTGAGGTTTTGATTTGGATTTCCCTGAAGGCATGAGTATTTTTAATAATGTCTCCAGCTGACTATCCTGTACACCTGGGATTGAAGGTCAAGGGTCCAAAGAGGGAGGGAACCACCTTAGAAAATGTCCCAAATGAGATTTTTGGTCTTTGGAATAACGTCCCTGACTTTCTGCTACTTTTTTCCCTGATTCCTTATAGAATTCTGAGCAGAATAGACCACTGCTGAGTTGATCCATGGGGAGAAGACATTTCTTGGATTTGAATTTGGAGACTTGGGTGGTCAAAAAGGTGAATAACATCTGTCTCATTCAACAGTCATCACTAGATTCTTACTGCTTCTCCGAAGACCCTGGCTTGCATACTTCTCAACAGAAGAGCACTGGGGAAGTATGCAGTCTATAAGGGAGCTCTGCTCAGACCTGTCTAAAGAAGATTTGGAAATTCCTTATCTTTCTGACTCTGTCTTTATTTTGACAATAGATCCTCTTGACTCAAAGTGTGGTTGGTAGACCAGCAGAGTCAGCATCACCTAGGAGCAGAGATGTAGAATTCTGGGCTCTACTGCAAACCTGCTCATTCAGAACCTGCATTTTAACAAGATTTCAGGATTTTCACATGCACATTAAAGTTGGAGAAACATGGCTATAGACCAGTGCTATCCAATAAAATGTCCTGCAGTGATGGAAAGTTCTATATCGTCCCTGTCCAATATGGTGGACGCATCACCACATGTGGCCATTGAGCACTTGAAACGTAGCTAGTGTGACTACGGAACTGAACTTTAAGTTTAATTGTAATAATATTACATTTAAATAGCCCAAAGGGCTTATGGCTATCCTATTGAATAGCTCTAGATCCTTCTAAAATTTGGCTCCATCTGACCTCTCCAATAGACCATCTATGTTATCATACCTTGTCCTTCCAAAAAAAAAAAAAAAAAAAGGAGAAAAAGAAAATCACCTTCACCTTCTATCTAGGATGGACTCACCAACCGGGTGCGAAGAATACAGAGCTGTACAGTGGGAGGAGTGATCTCCATTCTCACTCCCCCAGCTGAGTTCCCCTTCAGCTTATGCTGGCAAGATGAACCACAGTCATGAGTGTAAAACTTTGTTGGGAGAAGCAAAGCAAATGTGTTTATAGGAAGGAAGAGGATATTTAAAGAGCTTTAGAGAATAAGAATGATAATTCATTGAGCCTTCCCCGTGTCCCAGGCTAAGTTGTTTATATGCATCATTTCATTTAATCCTCACAACAAAAGGGTAGAGACTCCTGTGGATCCCTGTTAATTCCCAAGTGTTCGAAACAGTGAGTGGCGCATAGTAGATGTTCAAGTAAATATCTGTTGAATGGATGAACTATTATGCCCACTTCATAGATGACAAAACTGAGGCACAAAGTAGTTTGTCTGAGGCCACAGTGGCAGAGCAAGGATTTAAGCTCCTGTACTGTGGGCTCCTGATCCCATCCCAGCACCGTGCATGGGTAGCCGCCTGTTTTACTGCCTTAATGAATTATGGTCCAGCTGCGGCTTCCTCTGGATTCATCTGTGCTACCTGAGGCAGGGGCAAAGTTTAGATGTAAAGGGAAGGCTTGATTTTAAAATATTTGTTGAATGCCTGCCATTTGCCATACTCTAGGGAAGCAATGATGTGCAGTAGCTTCTAACAGGCATTCGAATCTTCTGGGGAATCTTGTTAAAATGCAGATTTTGATTCAGTAGGCTGGGGAGAGGTCCTGAGATCCTGCATCCCCTGGAGATGCCAATGCCACTAGCCCAAGACCTGCAGTTGGAGACTGAATGGCACAGCCCTGCTCTCAGGGAACTCACGGCGGGGGGAGGGGCAGTGTCGGGGAAGGAATTCACAGTGACATTGCAGAATGACAATTGCTCTGATAGGATACAGTAGGTTCTGTGGGGTGCTTGGAGGGACAGCCAGCCTGGGGGAGGTGACATCTGAGCTGAACCTGAAACAGGCACAGGGCATGAGGCAGGTGGTGAGAGTAAGGGAAGAGTGTTCCAAGAAGAAGGAACAGCATGTGCAAAGAAGGAGAGGCTCAAGCAAGCATGGAACATCTGGGGATATGAAAACAGTCTTGACATCCTATGGTGCACCTGCTCTTCCCAGGGCCAATTCCTTATCTAAAGGACAGCATGTTGGGTTTCAAGCCCTGCCTTTTCTTGGCTGCAGGGTGGAGTCAGGTCACCTGCAGATAAACAGCTTCCTCTGAATCCCATCCTCAAAGCACCGCTTGATTCTAGTTGATATTTCTGATTACCCGTTTGATGTTTGGAACCCTCTGCCCATTGCTTCTCAGCCCCATGTGATGCGCTGGCATCCCCTGGAAGCCTAATGAGGCAGTTGCCATGGTAACCGGGTGACATCCCTGTAGCTGACACCAATACCATAGCTCCCTAAACCTTATGCCTGTTTCTCTCTGTTTGGTAAATTAATAACATTTAAATTAAACATACTAGTTTATTCCATGTCAATTAATTTGTATGTTAAGCTGTAAGCCAGCATCACCCTCCCCTCCCCCAACACACATTAATTAACTGCAGCCAAATTGGGAGCACATCAAAGGAGGTTGCGGTAGCTTCCAGCAAACTACTGTTGCAACACTCTGCTCCTATGTAGAAAGTAGTCAAAGTCAAAATAATTGGTTTTCGCAGGTCTATCATCGGCTGTCTTGGCAGACAGTTAACTTATAGCCATTTGGGTTTTTTAAAAGAAAACACATAGCCAAAATATTGGAAGGACAAGAGGTAGCTGCTAATAAAATGACTTGTGTTGACTGTCTCAAATCTCCCTGTTTTCAGTCTTTTTGTTTTTCAACACCCAAACCCTCTCCCTCTAAGGCTGGTGATGACCGCCGCAACTTTGCTCTGCCAGTTTCATGAACTGCGGTTCCCAGGGGGTGAGTCCTGGGAAAGAGTGGGACATGCCAGTGGGTTCATCCGACTTGAAATGAGCCAGCTTTTGCCTTTATTTTTCTGTCTTTGTAGAGATGGTGGAAAAACCGGTTCCTCCCAATGAGATTATATTCCTAGAATCTGCCACTCGCTGGAGGGCGCGGATGCTGCCAAGCTTAGTGTGAGCCTTGCTAATCTTATTGGAGCGGCCTGTGTCTCTTCAAACTCTCCCTGCACAGCTTTTAGCGTGTTCTGGCCTCTTTCTCCAAGCTTTGGGGCACATCTCTTTATTGATGGTAAAAACTGTTTTCTGGGAAACTGCACACAGGTGAATGCCACTCTCATTCCCAGCAGCTCGTTTCTACCTTCTGGCAGGATTGGAGTTACTAGAAGGTTGATGGGCATGCATAGACTTCTACAAACGTTGCACTTTGCATATTGGGTGTGCCAGAGACCCGCTCATGTTGTAGCCTAAGATACGATGTGTTAAAACCTGGTGGATCCTGGAACTCAAATCTGTCTACCATCTGTCTCTTCCCCATGCACCTCCAACCAGCAGCTGGATATTAACCAAGTGTGTTCTTGCTCTTGCCTGCCTCCGTGTAGGCTCTGGGGGTTGAGAAGTGAGCAAGGGAACTTTGCCCAAAGCTCACCTATGTTAGAGCTAAGACAGGACCCCCTTCTTTATCATTGGGATTTTTTTTTTAAATCAAAGATCAGTATAGGTTTATCATTTCTGCTATTGATTTGTGGAGACCCCTTTTGACTTTTTACATTCATTAATGACATTTATTTTCCAAAGTCAAATATTTCCTCTGTAAAAACATGCTCTTTATTTGCAGTTTTCAAAGGTTTGTCTTGGGATATGAAAAGAAAAAGCTGACAATGTGTACATGGTACACACACACACACAGACACACACACATGCACACACCTCAGTCTGTCCATTTTCCCCAAGTTACAACCACTTCTCCTTCAGCTTGGGCAGATGGATGTTTATTAGCAGAGTAAAGAGTGGCAGGGAATGAGGGTACCACGAGTTACTAAAGATTTAAGGACGCGGGGCTAAAACAATGACTTTGCAGGTTTTACAAGTATAAGGGGAGCTCCCTGTTTTATGCATGCAGGAAAATTGAATTTACAATCTCCTCCAAACCACGAGCTATGCCTCTTGACCTAGCAACTGCTGCATTCTGGGTGTTTAATAAATATTTATCGTACGGTCCTGAATTTCTTTATGTCTTTGTACCGGCCTCTAATCTATTTTGTGCTTGTCATTTCTCCTGACTTAAAAATAGATGTAATACGTTTCTTCCTCAAAGATATACCGGGAATTGGTTGAAAAGTCATTGTCGCACTTCCACATGCCACCTGGCATGCCCAGTTGTAGCATTTATAATTGGAGATAGGACTAGCATTTGCTTCCAATCAAGTTGTAATTAATAGGCATTTATTTCATAGGGTGAGGTTTGGAGGCACGTGAAGAGGTAGGTGTATGTCCAAATGCCACGTGTAAATCAGTAAGTCAACTTCAATAGGATCCTAGGTTAATATAATTATATGCAAAGAAAACTGATCAGTAGCACAGGCAGGGTTCTCAAAACAAATAGTTCCTGTTTCCTTCCTCACCGTGAAGATGAGCTAATTCCTACAGAGTGGCTGGCTATGGCCAGATGAAGACTGCTCAGTGAGGATTTTGCAGATGACCAATACTGACATAATTCACTGTCCCATGTGCACAGAGAGAATGGTTCTCTTTGTTCCAGAATTGCTGGGGAAGTTTGCTACTTTGGTCTTGTCTAATTTTCAAGGAAATGAGAAGATACATTTTAGGACATGCACCGTTCCCTCCCATGAATAAAAGGCAGAAAGCTTCCTTTCAGTTTCATTGCTGGCTCGATTTTTGCCATAGGATTTGAAAATAATGGAGTTGGGTTGTCATAGCAACACCTCCCATGCCTTAGTTTTGATATTGTGGCTGATTTTTTGATGCTACTTTAAATTCAAGAATTGCCGAAAGTTTCTTGGAACTCTGCTTCAAGGGCACGGGGACTGACAGCTTTAGATGTCAGATGAAGAAGCGGGTATGTGGCTTACCCTCCTTCCTGAGCGTTTTCTACAGAGTAGAATTCTTGAGAGAAAAATCTAAAGAAACTTGATTTTCTTGTTTAACAAAACCACCTTCATACACCTAACATCTGCCTGAGCTGCCAGGCCAATCTTTTTTTCCCCCCAAACAAATCATCTCCCAGTTTGGGAATGTGTATATTTTATCTGCTGGCTGGTGATTGTTAAGGATCACTGATACCTTCTATTTCCTTGGCCCGCCCACCTGCTACTCCTTCTGGGATCCCTCTCTAAGAAAACTGCATCTCTTCCCCCATCTGCCTGGGTCTTCTTAGACTCTTCCCCCGCTGGTCCGTCTCAGGAGATCACCAAGCCCTGTCATTTCTTAGAACCATAAGCAATATTTGCTCAGTGCTTTCTTGGTGTTAGACACCATTCTAAGTGCATTATATACATTAACAAACTTAACCTTGACATCAGCTCCGTGAGGTTGGTGACGTTCCTCATTGTCCTCAATATGTAGATGAGAATATGGAGGCATAGGAAAGTCCGGTTATTTGCTCAAGGTCATGTAGAATGGGGATGGCAGGGTCAGGATTCAAACCCAGAGCCTGCACTCTCACCAGCGCACCCGCAGCTCCCCCATCCTGCCGCCTGCACGCCTGTAGAACCCACCAACCTCCGCCCGGCCCCGTCACCAGTGCCGTGGCTCAGATCCCACTGGGCGGAGCTGAAATCGCTGCCACGGCCCCTGAGCTTGGCCCTCTCTCCCAGTCTGGCCTGTTTCCAGTCTGTTCTGCATATGCAGCCGCTGGAGACATTGTTCTGAATTGCCATCGTGGTTACAGCCCACGCCATCCTGGCTCAAGCCCCTGGATGGCCCCTTGGTGCCTTCCAAGTGCAGCTCTAACTCCTGGACGCATGACTCCTGTGTGTTCTGGCCCCTGACTAAAACGGTAGTGAAATTGTGCACAATCTTGATGATGATGAGGGCCGACAGGTACTGAGCACGTGCCGAGTGCCTGATATGTCACGGCGGGGGGCATCCCACTGGATGCTCCTAGTGACTCCAGTTACTGCTTCCAGTGCCTTCTGCTCCCAGGTGTCCCGAGCCACGTGCAGTCTCCCCAGGAACCCTGTGTTTTCTCAGCTCTGTGCCGCCGTTCTGAGCCTCCACCTGCCTAGCGCTCTGCCTGGCACATAAAGACGTTTGTTGAATGAATGGCAGAACTTCACGGAAGATGCCATATTGTTCAGAGTCTGCTGCTGCCTTCACACATCAGAAGGGAAACAAGCCCAGGGGGAGAAGACAAAGCCGAGTGAGAAGCCAGGGATGGGGATGATTGGGGAGGATGAGTGACACCAGGCATGGGCAGGGCCTGCACTGCAGAAACACAGGTGGGCGACTGGTTCTGCCTCCAACCTGAGAGCTAATGGAAGTAGACCGCAAGGTGACCCAGTGGGGTCAGGAGTTAAAGCGGGAGGCTCTGAATGCCACCACCCTGGGGTAGGGGCTGCGGTGAATATCCCGGACACAGTAAAGCAGCTTTGTGGATACCGCAGATTTGAGGCCTTCCCACTTACTAGCTGAGCTCAGGCATCGCCTTCCCCCGGCAGGGCAAGTGTCTGGTCAGACACAGAATAAAGCGTAAGATCCGGCTTGGGGCAGCCTGGCCCAAGAGCTTGTGATTTTATTCTGTAAGCTGTGGAGAGCCACTGGAAAGTAGTTTAAAGCACTCAAGTTCTCCCCAGCCTACCGGTGGAGTTTAGGTTCATATCTAATTCCAGCAGCCGTTGCAAAACTTCTAGAAGCTCATGTCAAGCAAAGCAGGTAAAATTGAAACTGAAATCCTCTGCTAGCAAAAGCGGTGTCTCTTTACTTCTTCCCTCCTCCAACACATGCAAAGAAGACTCAGAATTTGTAAAGGGAAGTGTACCTGGGAAGCAGCGTGCAGATTTCTATTAACCCAGCCTGCACGTTGCTGGAGCTGGAGCCCGTGGATTTGCACTTCCATCCGGGCAAAGTGCGACAGTCGGGGGAATGTGCGTGGAAATCTCTGCTCTGGAATGATGTTGGGCCCAGCAAGGCTGTGTTTCAATGGTGTGTCTTTGATGGCTGAACTGAGTTACTAGCCACACTCAGAATGTCATCTAAATGCAAATCTCTTCCATGACTAATACATAAATGCTCCTTTTTACCGTGGTTTTTCAAACAACCTGTATCAGGTGGCTGTACATAATGGTGAAGCTAGTCCTGGACCCATAGCACAAAAGGCAAAATACACGTATGTGATCACAAGCCAATTTAAATGTAATAGGAGACATGTTGGGGTTTCCTTTTAGCTAATCCTTTTTTTTTTTTTCCTTCCCTGTGCTTTTGCAAAAAATTTTCTGAGGGACCCCAGCGGACAGCATATAGCATGGCTGCCAACCACAAGAGAATGTGGGCTGAGGACCGAATTGGTTAATTCCAATATTGCATCGTTAAGGGAAACGATTTCTTTTTCACGGAGCCAAATTGGATTAATTATATGCATGCGGAGTATACTTAACAAATGGCATAATTCAAAGGTGCCGAGCTGGGTCATGCACAATTTGGTTCTTTGTTTTTCAACTGAACAAGGCGTTTGCCATTTACACTCTGAATTAAATGTGCTGGGTTTTAAAATTCTAGTGGCCACTAATGTGAGTCTGTGGGCTTTGATACATTTTTCCCCCTAGATTATATATATAATGCTACAGATTACCTCCAGAGGAGTTAAAGCACAGCCAGAAGAGAGAGTTCATGGTTCATTGGGAGCATTTAGTGCCTGATCAGAATGCAGAGTGCTGTCAATTCAATTATTCCTTGATTATTAGTCTGCTCTGTGTGATTAAGGGATGAGGCCCAGCTCGCTGCCCTTTCTTCATCCAGTAAGGACTGGTCAGAAGCATGAAGCCACAAAGACAGGGTTGGCCTTGCAGTGACATCCCCGTGGTACTTAGTGGGCTGGTGACAATGATGGGGAACGCTCTGTGCCCTCAGCACAGCATAGGGGGCCATGACAAGGCTCTCCTTAAGTGAGAGAGAACAAAGAGGTCCAGTACTTTTTTTAAAAAAAAAAAAATTTATTGTTTTAGAGAGAGAGAGTGCACATGTGTGTGGGGCGGGGGCAGAGGGGAGAGAGAAAGAGATAATCTCCAGCAGGCGCCACGCCCAGCACAGAGCCCGACTCGGGGCTCAATCCCAGGACCCTGAGATCCTGACCTGAGCCGAAATCAAGAATTGGATGTTTCACCAACTGAGCCAGCCAGGTGCCCCAAGAGGTGCAATCTTAAGTCTCTTCCTTTTACGCTCCCCAGGCTGAGCCTGACAAAGCAGCCAGGAATGTCCTGGCGTGAGCCCTCCCCACCCAACACACACCTTCTTTTGCTCCTTCTACAGGGACATGAGGGGGTGTAACCACACTGTTGTTTTGGTCCCTCCAGAGGTCCTAGTCTGATGGAAGGGCAGATGGGCAGGTGGCGGGTTCTACCGTGTTGTGGGAGGAGTCTGTGGTTGCCACCGTGGGATTGCCAGTTGACGATATTCAAGGATGTCCAGTTGCTTTATGCCAGAGGCTATGGTTTTGCAAGGCAGGAAGTGGCACAGGGTGCCCCCCAGTGGAGGGAGGGCTCCCCAGGTGCTCCCCACGCCCCCTGGGGGCTTACACGCAGAAGACCACTCGTCTGCCCTGAAGCAAGGCTGTGGCCAGATAGGAGAAGTTGGTGATTTGTTATTGTCAGGGGGACTTTTTGACTCTCTTACCTACCCCCTATCCTCGCAGCGTAAGTTTCTAGCTGTGTGTCAGCCCACTCATCAGATGTAATTATCTTCTGGAAAATAAATCTCCAGTGTATTTACTGTGAGGTGGAGGGAAACCGTTATTGAGAAACCTTCATCAGTGGGCTCAGCATCAGGCCTGTGTGAGGTCCACTTCGGCTGGAGGTAAACACAGAAGTCTTAGGAAATGCTCCTCTGAGAGAGTCTGGGAAGGCTTCATAGAGGAGGTGTCACTTGAGCTGGATTTTGACATAATGAAGAGACATTTTTCTGGGAAAACTTTGGAAGGAATGAACATCCCTGGCAAGGGAAACCAGCATGTGCAGAGGTGAGGAGGCACAAAAACATGCCTTTGGGACAAGGTGGTTTGTCATGTGCTGGAGAAGAAACTGAGCTGGCCAGGGGGGTTGGTGTGTCCCATCTTGGGTGGCCTCAGGTCCCAGCAGGGAGTTGGGTTTTAGGAGGTTGGAATGTGCTGTTCCATGTATGGGCACCTTTCCTTCCACGTAGTCGCCTACAATCTGAATGTTGACTGTTTTGGACAAAATTATACATGTTGCGGGGAGTTTAGAAAATGTAGTAAAATAGACGTTTGAATCACCCATCATCCCATCCTCCATAGGTAACCACTTGTAACCTCTTGGGGTTTATTGTTTGTGTGTACACATTTTCTGAACAAAAAGAGGATCACACAGTACGGATTATTTTGTAGCCGGCTTCTCCCACGGACCATACCATAAGCGTCCCCTCATGCGGATGCAGAGAGTTCTGCCGCGCTTGTTTTAACGGCGGCCTGGGGTCCCAGGGTAAGACGCACCACCATCTACTTCTCTAGGTGCCAGTTGTTAGGCGTTCATATGTACAGCCGGGCTGTCCCACTTCCCATATTCAGTGGGCTGGCATCGTCTTAGTCTCCAGGGCCACCTAAAGCCATCCTCCCTGGTGTAGAAATGACGTTTGTGAGGCTTTCATGTGAAGCACGGACGTCTCTGCACCCACTCTTGTCCGGAGCTCTTCTTCCATGCTGTTGCTGCGTCGTAACTCCCCTTGTGGGTCCGTGGAGGTCTGGGGCCCGAATTCCGAGCCCCGGGTCCTGGGGGGCACAGCGCCCACAGCAGGAGCCGCAGCTTTCTCTTGCAGGGAGACAGAATCGCTCATTTAGCAGCGTCTGTTCCTCTCCTCCAGCGGCTCCCAAGCACCACAGCACCGAGACAGCTAGCAGCCCGGCCCGCTCAGTGTGCATGGCGGCAGCCTGGACCCCAGTAAGCCACCCCCATCGTGGAGAAACGAGGTTCAATTAAGCCTCCTCGCTCTCCCGGCCGTGCTGCCCAAGCTGGGTTTTTCATTTGTGTCCATGCTCTGCGGACCTTGGCCGAGCGAAACAGCATTTCTGCACCAGTGAGTTTGTTTGGGCTACTCCATGACGGCCCGAGGATTCGGC
>NC_058406.1:9728475-9866873 GCF_002201575.2 Neomonachus schauinslandi
GGGGGGGGGGGGGGGGGGGGGGGGGGGGGGGGGGGTGTGTGTGTGTGTGTGTGTGTGTGTGTGTGTGTGTGTATCCAGGGCAAGAGACTGAGCGCCTGGGCAACCAGCTTCAAAATCTGCTTGAGAATTTGGTGTCCACGTGACCCACAGAGAGAAGCCTGCGGAGGAGGGAGGTCCCACCCTGGTATGACCCTGGGGGAGAAAGTAGAACAATTCTGTCCATCCATCTGTCTGCGTATCATCCATCTGTCCATCCATCCGTCCATCCATCCATCCATCCATTTATTCACTCATTATAATATTTGTTGAGCATCTCTATTCCAGGCGCTGTTTTAGGCATTTAGGACACTGAGTAAACAAAAGTGACAAAAATCCCCGCCCTCACGGAGCTTACATCCAGTGACAGGAGACAGGCAGCACCGTGTGAGCACACGAAGTAAATGTTTCATCGTATTTAGGAGTCACTAAGGGCTGTGGGGGAAAACAGAGCAGGGGAGGGGCAATCTGAAGTACCCAGTGAGGATGGGGAGAGGTGGAGCTGTGATGCTAACTAGGAAGGGCAAGAGCCTGATGAAGATTCTCTCCTTGACTAAACTCAGGTCAAGCTCCCCGGAGCTCTTTTTCAGCTGGGCTTCGACTTTGGGATTTCTGTGTTCATCTCTGCATTGTCCAATTTCAGTGAGAATCCCCCATCCTTGATATTCCCACCATCCCCCCGGTGACGTCTCACCATCCAGTCCTGCCTTCAGCAAGAATCCTGGTAGGTCTTTTTAGCCTGAATTCCCCCTTAATCCTGATGTTTCTTCTTAATTTCCAACCAATGAGCCTCCCACCCCCACTCCTTAGCTATAAATTCCCACTTTCCCTTGTTATATTTGGAGTTGAGTCCCATCTTCTCCCCCACAGCAGGACCCCATCGTGCCGGTCCCTATACCTGTCACGATAGGCCCCCTCGAATAAAGTTTTCCTCAAATAAATGACCTTCAATGAGTGTCATTGAATAGTTTTTTAACAGGAGCTGTCACTGACGGGTTATCCTTCTAGTGATGAGTTGCATGGAAGAGTTAGTCATGTGAATATCTGGAGGAAGAAGGTTTCAGGCAAAGGGAGCAACCAGAGCAAGGGACCTAAGCAGAAGTATCCCGTGTGTTTAGGGCACAGCGCCTGGGACAGACAACC
Source organism: Neomonachus schauinslandi (assembly GCF_002201575.2). Taxonomy (NCBI): domain Eukaryota; kingdom Metazoa; phylum Chordata; class Mammalia; order Carnivora; family Phocidae; genus Neomonachus; species Neomonachus schauinslandi. The sequence continues at coordinate 9,729,655 of NC_058406.1, forward strand.
TCAGCAGAGTGAGCTTGGGGGAGAGCGAGAGGAGATGCGGCCTGAGCAAAAGGCTTCAGCTTCTCTGGATGCCCTTATATATGTGTGTATGCTCTCAATGTACCTCTGACTGTTGCTAGCAACTTTGGCACAGCGAAGGACAGCAGTTGGGTCATGGAAGAGGGACAGCAGAGACCTAAATGCCCACTGTAGACACCAGCACCTTCTTTCCCGGGTTCCACTGGAAAGAATCCTGGGGTGCCGGGTCCCCGTAGACCTTCCCTAGGTCATAACTGTGATGGAACTGCAGGTGGGGCCAGGAGGCCTCTCGGGAAGAAGTGCAAGGTGGAGCATTGGACTGGAAATGAGACAAATAGATTTGGGTTCGGATACCAATTTTTCCACTTGTATTTGTGAATTACCCTCTCCAAGCCTCAGTTTTACCATCTGCAGAAGTGGGGATTGCAATAGTAGTTGTTCGAGTACGATGCATCTGTTGGAGGGAAATGAACTCGCTGCCTTCAAACAAGCCCTAAGTGGCAGAACCAAGGGTTGAGCTCAGTCTGCCCTCCTCCTCGTTCCTCTGTGCCTTCCTGCCATTCATACACTCCCCAGACTTACAGCTAATGAGGTATATGAAAGGGGCTGGCAGATGGTCAAGTGCTGTATAAATGTACGTTGTCATTGTTATTATAGATGGGACTTGGGGTTCATTTCTGAGATGACCCTGGCATCTAGTGCCTCAAGATTGTCCACATCAGTCGGCAGTGGTCTTTGAATGACAGCCGAACATTCTGTCGCTGAAGGTCACAGAGGAACTCAGCCGAGCCGAGCACGGTTAATAGATTTTATCATCACGTTTTGCTCTTAAAACTGTTATTTACACACGATGCTTTAGCAATGGCTGCCACATATTCATTTTGCTAATTGATTTATGTGAACCTTCCACACTTGCTGTTGATCAATGTAAACAGCTCTGTATTGTCGCATCCTTGGAGATTTAGAACAAACCTCACATGACTGCGCTTGGCACACTGGATGACCTCTCCGGGCCTCTGTTGTATGGGGGGAAAGGAGCACAGATAACTGTGGATTATCTCGATTTTTCTACATTGTCATGTGTGCCTGTTTCCAATCAATCTAGATAGACAAGTGTGCACTGCAAATCTATTTCAACATCATGCTGCCGGCAACTGTTCTGACATGCATATCACCCTTAGGCTGGGGATTTTTATGTAAACTTTAGTAAATCTTACTCGGGTAATAAATTCAGATGGCTGGACTTGGGGGAAAAGTATGTGTTTCTGAGAGAGAAAGAGAGAGAGGGAGAGAGAGAGATTTCTGCCTGTGATATTTGAACTGGAGAGATTTCATGTTTACCTGGCTCCAGCAATAAACCTAAGCCTGCCCGAATCATTTTCACCAAAAGTGAATGCCCAGAAATAGCACTCACACCTGACCTTTTCCTTTTGAAAACACCTGACCGTGGAGCAGGAAATTGAAGCACATGGAGAAGAAAGGGGCCAGGTGGAGCCAGGTGGAAGGAAGCCAGTCTGGGAGCCTTCAGAACCCCGGTGGCTGGCGGTGGGGTGGAGGGCCTCCTTCTGGCAACCTGAATGGACTTGAAAATCTGGGTGAGGTTCCCAAGGGTCCTGCAGGAAGCCGTGCTGTTCTTGTTCACTTTACATACTCTCCTGAGATACAGGGAATTCATACAGTTGATATGAAAATCAAATTACATTTTTATTTTTTTTCTTTGAAAATCAAATTACATTTTTAAAGTATAGTGAGAAGCTATGTTTTATTTTATTTAAAATGATTTTTGCATGTGCGTGTAGTAGTTAAGCATCAAATAATGCTGGAAGGCTTCTAACAAAACCCAGCGGTGCCCTGGGGCTCTCTGCACCCTCTGTCCACCCTGCTTCCAGAAGCAACCACCTCTGTATTCTTTTTTCTTTTTCTTCTGTATTTGCTTCCATATTTTTTTCTTAGAGAGCACACACGAATGAATGGTGGGGAGGGGCAGAGGGAGAGAGAGAATCTTAAGCACTCTCCATGCCTGGCACAGAGCCTGAAGTGGGGCTCGATCTCACAACCGTGAGATCATGACCTGAGCCAAAATTGAGAGTCGGACACTCAACTGACTGAATCACCCAGGCGCCCCTTGCTTCCATATTTCTAAATGATATCCGTGTATTGTCTCCTGAATGATCAGTTTTGGACATTTGTCTCTTGCTTTTGTGCCTTGCATGGGTGAGATTCCTGGCATTCTTACACCCCCTCCCTTTCTCCCTATTCCCCAACGGTATGATTCCACATCTTGTAAGTTGCGTTGTTTCCATGATTATGATTATGTGAAGTTGTTTGCAGCTGAGTTGGGAGTATGTTAGCATTGTTCTTCTATGGTTATGTTTTCTTTCTTCTCAACCTACTGATAAAATCTTCATTCTTCCATTTCTTGGAGTTATTTTGAATCTCCCTATAATTGCCAAAAGCTTATAACATGCCCCTTGATACAATTTTCCACTCAGTCAAACCTGTCAGTGTGTCAGGTCCATTTTTTTTTCCCTTGATACCTCCTTTGATCCTGACACCAACTCTCTGAGGATGGCACTACTACTGTCCCCATTTTACAGATGAGAAAACTGATGCCCAGAGGGCCTGGCAACTTGCCTGAGGTGATATAGTGAAGAAGAGGCAGAGCCAGTGTTCTGGTTATCTGGGATGCACAGCAGACCACCCCAGAACTCAGGGGCTCAGAAACAGCATCTGTTACAATGTGTCACAGTTGTTGGGTTGCTGGCTCAGCTGGGCAGTGGTCAGGTGTGTCTCTGATGGGGTTGGCCCCGATGGTGGCTGGAGCTGGAGTCATTGGAAGGCTCGACCGGGGCAGGCATCCAAATGGCTTCTTTACACACATGTTTGCCCTCTCCATGTTTCCCCCTGCGATGTGTGTCTCTCTCTCCAGCAGAGGAGCCTGGGCCTCCTCCGTGGTGCTCTGGGTTCCTAGAGGCAGGCTGTGGCACAGCATGGCATCTGTCACATTCAGTGCAGTCTGAGGGTCTGCAGAGATGGAGGTCGAGGGGACCCACAGGAGAATATGTGGGATGGGCAATGCTACCACCACCATCCTTGGAGAGGAAACCTTCCACGGTCAGGATCCAGCCCTCGGAAGTCTGGCCCAGAACCTGTTTGCTAGCCACCATGTAATACTGCATTTCTGTTGGTGCAGCTTTAGTCTTGTGGTTGTCAAAGCCTAAAGAAGTAGAATCAGTAGGGATCGCCTAGTCCAGTGGTTTTCAAAACCGTTAAAAAAAAATGTTGAACCCTTGCCTCAAAGGGTAACTTAGGAGGCGATAAAGAGTAGAGCGAAGAAATGAAAGGCACAGGCTATGGAAACCAACTATTGTCCTTCCTTCCAAGCCATGTGACCTCAGACAGGTGAGTTCACTTTCATGTGGCTCAGTTTTCTTTTCTGTAGAATGGAAATAATAATCATAATAATGCCTCCTACGGGATTGTGATGAGGATCGAGGTGATGATATATGTAGGTGCTGAGAATAGTGACTGGCATGCAGTGAGAGCTCAGTAAAGGACAGCTGCTGGTGTTCTTACTACTCCGGCTTCTACTGTTGAGACTGATAGGATAAGCCAGGAGATGCTCTGAGCAGGCATTCGGTAACTGAGACTCCTCTTCCTCCATTCCCTGTGTGGCCTCTGAGGTAGATGAGTATACTCTCAATTTATAGATGAAGCCATGTTGTGGATTAGGGCAGGTGCGGGTTCTCAGCAACTCCTCCCACTGAGGTATCACCCCCACCCCCTGCAGCTGGGCTTGCCTGAGGGACTCAGCTTGACAACAGAATGAGACAGAAGTGATATTGTGGGAAGTCCAAAGAAGACTTGCCGCTTCTTCCCCCGGGGAGCTCGAACTGAATGCTCTGGGGAAATCCAGCTGCCACAGAGGAAGCCCACCTACCCCAAGACCATCATGCCATGAGAAGCCCATACTGCACAGGTCCTGGAGGATGAGATGCCATGTGGAAAGAGAAAAGCCAAGGAACACCAAGGGGCCAGATATATGGTTGACAAAGCCATCTTGGCTTGGCCTTCCAGCGCCAGCCACCTCAGCTGACACCACAATGATCAGACGTGAGCCAGCCAGCAGAACCCTTCCTGAATTCCTGACCTGCAAAATCATGAGCCAAATTAAAGGGCTGTTTTCAGCCACTAAGTCTTGGGGTACTTAGTAACACTGCTGTAGAGAACTCAGGAGATATACCCAATAGGTGAATGTTTACATGGAATGGTGCTGGTCCAGGGAGGAGAAGCAGCGCACAGGGTTCCTCACTCACTGAGGACAGTTAGATGCGAGAGTTAGAAACAGGGACCCTGGACTCAGCAGCCCGCGTTCCTGAGCTGAAGTCCAAGCTCCATCACTTGCTATTTGAGAAGATTCTTAATCTTAAATTTCATAATCCCAGTGTAAGAATGAAATGAAATATCTGCAAATGACTATCACGTAGTAAACACTCAATAAATGTCTGCAGTTATTGTCACCAGTGATAACTGATAGCAGATCAGAAACCATGTTCCCCAGTTCCGATCTCACGCATTTCCAGGGAGCCAGCCAACATGGTGTACGTACGTGTGTGCGCACGTGTGTAATTAGAGAGGTTTCCACCCAGGCTTTGTCACTTTGTAGCTTGCATCTCCACAAGCAGATTATTTATCAGTGAGCCTCAGTTTCTTCATCTGTAGAATGGGCATAATAATAATCAGAGATACTGTACAGATAAACTTTGGCTTCTACTATTTTCCTACCCACAAATGGTTGTGATAGGAAATGGTGGGAAAAGACAGGAAGACACCATTGAAAGAGAGCTTGGAAGTCTCATTTCAGGGAGCAGAGAATAGACAAGATCTGTTTGCCCAGATTTTTCTATTTCTAGAGAAGCACTTTTTATGTGAAGTCTCCAAAAAATTAGTTTCAATTATCTAGTTGGAAATCACCAGCAGTTTGATAAAAAATTTAATAGGAATCATGGACGGTGGGTTCATCTAATGATGACTAGGCAGTGACAGCATCTGTTACAGGTTCACTGAGAACCATTTTCAATATGACACACTCTTCTCACCAAATGAAAAATTAATTTAAAAATCCCCATCCCAGATGTAGCCAGAACAAACATTCCTAGAGCCAAAAATGGGAAAAACACATCCAAAGTATGTACAGGAATGGTGCCCTTGTAGTTTTATATATTCCTGTCTGTTGTTGAACATTTAGGCAGGACTAGATACACATATATTTTTATGTGTAAAATGTGTAAATTACTCCCCCCCACCGAAAAAAAAGAAGGAAGAAAGAAGCCAGAGGGTGTATGTGAAACCCAAGTACATTCCAGTATCACATCTTGTTTGCTGGCTTTTGACACAAAACAGAAGTCATTTTTCCTCCTGCTTGGAATTTTGCTTTCAGAGATTATTGAAAACAGCTGCATGGGTCAGACCCACTGAGTGTACCCACAGACGGTCTCCCTGCATTGTTATAACTGTAAATGGTGGAGGTTTATTGAGCAAGATGCACGTGGCTAGTGTCCAGGACCAGCCATGCTTCTCTTCCTCACTTATAGTCACTGAGTTTCTTCGGACAAAGGTGTGGTCCAGGTGCCAGTTCTTGGCCCTTGCTTTTCTCAGGGTCACCTGGCCACAAGCCCTATGTTTTGTTATTGGCAGCCTCTGAATTTCCCTATTAATTCCTGAGCAAATATTAATCAAGGCAGTCATTTTGCTGGAATGTCCATTCCGGTCAGAGATGGACGATCTGAATTGTAATCTTTTGGCATGCACTTGACTTGGGCTTGGGGCATCTGGGGCACTTCTTTGAGTCTCTGAACCAAAGAATTCTCTGTCCAGTGGGTGCACCTTATTTGTACCCTTGTCTGTCCATTCACCTATCCATCCATCCATCCATCCATCCATCCATCCATCTGCCCATCTTAAACTCTTTGTCTGGAAGCAGAACTAATGGAATTGTACACTGAAAGCTGGTGCTCTGACCTGGTGGACGTTGGGGTGGGAGGCATGGACGCTCCTTCTTGCCGCCATTGCTGGCTCCTGGAGCACCTCTGTAGAACCCTAAGCTTTGAGGAACATTTTGACATCCACTGCTCTTGGCCATTTGCCTAATCCTCAGCTTTCATTCCTAATTTTATTCCCAAATAACCATCTAGGTTCTTCTCAAAGTCCAGCCTGCACGTCTAGGAGCCCATTGAACAGTGTCCCTTGGATATTGCCACAGCTACTCAAACACAACACTTCACATGGAACCTATCCCTTTCAGACTTCACTCCGAACAAGCAACCCCTTTTCTACTTACAATTAATGGTACCACTGTTTACCCATCTGTCCAAACCTGAAATTCAGACTGGTTCCTTATAGTATTTCTGCTGATTCTAAAGAAAAGGTTTAAAAATGCTGGACTGTGAGCTCCTTGAAGGGAATAGGACTCAGTCTGGTGTGACTCTATATCATGGGGATCTCTCTGACCCAGTGACTAAGGGTTTGGGTCTGGAGCCAGCTTTACCAGTCTCTAGCCGTGTGATTTGTGCAAATTCCTTAACCTCTCTTTGACTCATTTTGCTCAGCCACAAAAATGGGAGGGCACCTACCTTGTTGGGTTTGAGGATTAAAGGGCATAGTATTTGCAAACCTTTGGCATGATGTTGAGCATGGTGGAAATGCGTGGTGAATGCCAGCCGGCCCTTCTCATCCGTTCCCAGTCAGCAATTCTGGCCAAATGTATCTCAGCATTTCTTAAACTTATCTCTTCCTCTCCATGCCTACCATCGCTGTCCTATTTCAGGCCCCCATACCTTCCTTGTCTAGATCATTTAACAGCATCCTGCTCTGGACAGCCAAACTGATTTCTCTATAATACAGTATTTGACCACATCACCTCCTACTTCCTGTTTAAAACCCTTCAATGGTGACCCATTATCTACTGGGAAAAGCTCTACCTCCTTGGTAAGGAGGATTAGTTTGTCCACAACTGCCAGGGGTACCTCTGCACCCCTCTCCAGCCTCAGGACTCCTACTCCATGTCCTCCCTCTCCCTCCCCTCCTTTCTTCTTCCCTCCCTCTCTTCCGTCCTTCCCTCCCTCCCTTCCTTCCCTCCCTCCCTCTCTTCTTCCTTTCCTCCTTTCCTTCTTTCCCTCCCTTCCTTCTTTTTTCTTTTCTTTTCTCTTTTTCTTCTTTTTCTTTTTCTCTTTCCCCTTCTTCCTTCCCTCCTTCCCTTCTTTCTTCTCTCCCTCCCTTCCTTCCTTTACTCCTTCCTTCCCTCTTTCCCTTCCTTTTCTTTTTCCCTTCACTTTCTTCTCTCCTTCCCTTCCTCCTGTCCTTTCTCTAGCTCAGCTGAGGCTTACTAAAGACTCCCAAGTGCAGGGAGCTCTGCCTAGCACTGGAGTGTAATGATGAGGGAAAACGGTGCACCTGCCCTCAGGGAGCTCATGTGATAGACAGGAATCCAGACATTGATCAAACAATTATGGAATGAGCCTCCAATCGCCGGCTGGGACAGTGCTGCCTGAGGGGCCTCACATGGTGGGGATATTTGACCTGGTCAAGGAGCTCAGGGCCCATATCCTGGAAGAATGCCTGACTCTCCGCCTTGACTGAGGTTTAACCAGGCAGAAGCATAGGGGAAGGGGCTGTGTGTGCATGCACGCGCATACACATGCGCATGCTGTGATTTGAAGTGTTGGCTACTTCTCTGAAGGTCAGCCCAACACCTGAGTTAGGCCTTCCAAACTCAACTCAGTCTTCTCCTTCCCCACTAAGGTTGCAGCCAGCCTTGTGGGCAGGTCTGCCCCTGTGATAGTGCAGAGGGGCAGGCTTGTCCTCTGCGATCCTCCCTTCACCTTCACAGCCCAGGCCCACCTCCACAACCTCAGAATGAAGCAGGAGATTAAGAGTGTTATCTAGAAAATCCATAACTTGATATGACAACAAACAAACATTATTTGGTTGAAACTATCTGAAAAGTGTTGTGTTTGTATTTTTTGGATTTTGTTGTTGTTGTTAAAGAGAAGTAGAGCCAGACACTAGTACCATTGTAACAAGGAAGGGAAGCTTCAGCTCAACTTTGAATATAGCGATGACAGCTGGGGATTTGCAGCCAGGCGCAGATGAGGGGTCAGTGGATAGAGAATTACATCGAGGCTAGGGGGATTCTGGCTACACTGACCTAACAGGATTCTTGTTGAAGGCAGGCCAGGACTTAGGCCTCCAAGGTGTGGGGTGAGGAACTTGAGCAGATACCAAGAGTGGGGGATGTTTGCTAAACTGACTTAACAGGATTCTTGCCCAGACTGGCTGGGCAGGCTGAGAACAGAGCCCTCAGAGGAGGCCTAGCAGAGAAGAGGGCTCTGAGGAGCCTAAAGTTGGTCAAGGGGAGAGACTTTGTCAGGTTTTGTTTTGTTTTCTTTCTTTCTTTTTTTTTTTTTTCCTGTGCACCCACCTCTGTGCTGCCCATAAGGGTAAAAAGGGTAAAAAAAAAAAAAAAAAAAAAAAATCACTGGGAAGTGGTGTGCTTGCATTATCCACTGCAGTGTGTTGAGTTCCCTCTTTCTCTTCAACCAAATGACAAGACGTATGAGAATAGCTGGTATTTACCAAGTGCATACTCTGTGCAGGACTCTGCCGAGCCTTACCTCTGCTAATCCCCATGGTGGACGGGCAGTGGTCGAGCACAGAGGCCAAGCGCAGACCCTGGCCCTGGCAGCGCTCACTTTTGGTCTGCTTAGCCCTGAGGTTTGGATTTCACGCACCTGTTCGCCCCTCTGCTGAAGCGTAAGCACCTGGACTGCAGACCCCGAATCTCCAGGTGTTCCTGACACCCAGGCTGGCACCGGGCTTCTGCCTCGTTCCTGCTTCGCTGAGGGGCCAGCCAGAGAGCTGAGTGCCCCCAAGCCAGCCAGGTCCTTGACTCTGAGTGCCAGACAGGGAATTTTACGTAGGATGTCTGTGATAATTATCGATATGTTTACACATCCTGCTTTGTGCAAAGACATTAACCTTTGTGGGCCCTCTCCGTCAGCTGACCTCATCGGTATTTCAGAACTGGGTCAGGAAAAAAAAAAAGGATGCTGGGCATCACGATAATAATCAAAAATGCTTTCGTTCATCCCATCCTGCATGTGGCCTGGTGGCGATTGCTGTCTTGCCAAGCCACGTAGGCTGCCCTATGGGAGGGTCCTGTCGGGATCATATCCTGTCATGCTAACAAGCTCTTTGAGTAGAAGGAGGAGAGGGTGCTGAGGTGTAAAGCCTAAGAGAAAATTCTCAAGGAGGTGGAGTGTTTGCTGTATAGGGTTTGATGCTCTGGTCCTGTAACTGCCCAGGCTGCCAGGTTGGGTAGGAGAGCACGGGACTGTTTGTGGTCACTTCTGGCCATCTCTGCCAGGAGAGCAGAGGGGATTTGATGGGCTTGGAGGGCAAAGGCAGGAGGGAGGCAGCAGGAGATGCCTTCTTCTTTCTGAGGAGGTGACCTATGAGCAGAGACCTGGATGAAGCAAGGGATGATTTGTGTGTCTAAGCCGGGGGTGGGGGCGCCCAGGCATCTAAGCATCCAGGCAGGGGGGGGGCAGCTAGCGAAATGCCCCGCATCCGCCTGCACACTCCTGGGCCCTCCCTTTCCTACTGCTTGTGGAACGCCCACAACATTGGCCTGGCAGACAGGACCTAAGGACGCCCTCATGACCCCCATCTTGGGGTGTGCGTGCGCTTAGGTATTCCCTTCCCCTGAGTGAGCCTGGGCCTGGATTCTTCTCCAGTTCATCTTCAGATGAGGATCTCGCCCAGCCACCACCCTGATCGCAGCCCGGGGAGACCGTACGACAGAGAAGCTGGCTCACCCAGCATGAGCTGCCATGGTTGTGGTAACTTCTTACACAGCCGAAGGTAGCGAATGCAGTTGGTATCCCAGGTGCTAACCCCTTCTTCTGCTTGGCTGTTGGGAAACCTATCCGATGGCAGGGAATAGAGGGCTTTAAGGACTGACCATAACCCAGGGCTGCGTTATGGCTTTTATGGGCCTCGGCACTCTTGCCACGGTGGGCTCCATCTTCTATAAAAAAAAAAGAAAATCCAGTAAAAATATGTTTTATGCCTAACTTGTTATAAAGATGGATACAATCTGGGCTGAGTTCATTATTACATATATTCATTATTATATTTATTTTTCTTTGAATTAAAATGAGAAGATTTTCATGGGCTCCTGAAAGCATCTTGGGTCCCCAGCATGTGCCTATGATGGCCTGATGGATACATAGCCCCAGCGTTTCCAGCCTGTCAGCCACTTTGGAATTTTTAGTAGATTGAACAAGTGAATGAAGGTGGAAATGGAAGGGAGAAGAAGAAATGGAGAATATTCTATCTCAATCAGTATTTACTAAAGCTCTGCTGTGGGTTAAATGCTGGAGCTACTGAGGCCATAAGGATGAGGGTGGCTTGGTTATTGACTTCTGGAACATTTTTTCGCAATAGCAGAGATGAGACAAATCCTGGGTGCTGATAAATGAGGACCGAGATGAGAAGGGCAACGAGAGAGAGAAGAGCACGAAACATTCAGGAAAAGAGGAGATTCTGTCCCAGGAATTATTCATTCATTTGCTTGGGGGTCAGTTCCTTTATTCTAGAAACATTTACTGAATTATAGGTTGTGTGTGAGAGATATAAATGTTTCTAAGAAGTGGTCCCTGCGTCCGAGAAATCTACGAGCTCGTGTAGGAGACAAATTATTGTAATACCGTGTGGCCAGGGGTCTGATGCATGCCTGTCTGAGAAGGCTGCCTGGGTGTGAAACCTGCTTCCAGGGTTTCTCAACCTCCGCACTGTTGACATGGTGGGCCAGATAATCCTCGGTTGTGGGGCGGTCCTGTGCTTTGTGGGATGTTTAGCAGCCTCTCCAGCTTCTACCCTCTAGATGCCAGCAGCGTTTCCCTCCATCCCCTCGTCGTGAACTTGTCCTGGTTGAGAAGCACAGGGTTAGAACCTACAGTGGGACCTAGGGCGACTTATTTCATTAGTGCCTCAGTTTCCTAATCCATAATGTAGGGACAAAAATGGGACCTATTTCGCAGGCTTAAGGCAAGGATTAAATGAGATGATTTGTGTAAAATGCTTAACATACTAACCGACACGTGGTAAGTACTCAGTAAACGGAAGCGGCACTTGGCGCCATTGTGCAGGAAGGGCTCTGGCACGTGGTTTGGACTGGACCAGAGCTGGTGCTTCATGAAGGTCCGGACATACAATCCATGTGTCGGGGGGCTTGGGGCTCAAAGACACATTCACATCGACTGGGTGAGTGACGGAAGGTTCTGGAGAGCCCTTATGACCAAAGGGAGAAATCTAGACTTGAGTCAGGAAGTGACCGAGATCGAGAGGTTTCTGAGCTGTGTTGAGTGGGAGTGGAAGATTCTCAGGCATCCATGAGGGGAGGCCCTTCTGCCTCCATTATGTCATCAGAGAGCGGGTTTCGCTAACAGTTCCCTGGGAACCTAAACCATTCAGGGCCACCCCGGCTATGTGCTGTGGCTCCCTAGCAGGTAGAGTTCTGCCAAGCATGGGATGAATTGGAGTAGGGGAGCCTGGCACCACTCCCTGGACTCTCCACTCTCCTCGTGCACAGGACAAGGAATGCCATTGTGTGCAACAGGAAATCAGAGTCAGGGATGTGTCCCAGACTGAACTCTACAGAAGAGAATGTTAACCCCTCACTTTCTTTCTTTTTTTTTTTTTTTAAGATTTTTTATTTATTCATTTGAGACACAGAGATACAGAGAGAGAGAGAGAGAGCATGAGCAGGGGGAGAGCCAGAGGGAGAGGAAGAAGCAGGCTCCCCGCTGAGCCAGGAGCCCGATGCGGGGCTCGATCCCAGGACCCTGGGATCATGACCTGAGCCGAAGGCAGATGCTTAACCATCTGAGCCACCCAGGCGCCCCAACCCCTCACTTTCTGGAGGAAAAAATAGCTACGGAGTCTATTCCCACCCCAACCCCCTCAGAGTCATTATCATTTCCTGCACTGTCCGTCTTTCTGTCCTGATTCAGCAGGCCTGCTTTCTGTTCCCTCCACCACCACCCTCATCGCAATTCATAGTTTCTACACTTTGCTCAGTGACTCATAATCCACCTTCTCCCTGACTTTAAGATCCAATTTTTTCCCCCAAGCCTCCTCCCCTAGGAAGGCAACTCACTTTCAGGGAGGCCCAACAGTGTGCCAGGTGTTTACATGCCTGTGGGAAGCTGAATAATGCCCCCTCCCCCATGCCCTCATCCTAATCCTGGGAACCTGGGAGCATGTTACCTTCCATGACAAAAGGGGCCTTGCAGATGTGATTAAAGGAATGGTCCTTGAGATGGTGAGATTATTCTGGATTATCTGGGTGGGTGCAGGATGATCACTGGAGTCCTTGCAAGATGGAACCAGAGGGTCAGAGTCAGAGATGTGACAACAGAAGCGGAAGTCAGAATGGTCTCATTGCTTGAAGGGGGCCACACGCCAAGGAAAGCAGGTGGCCTTTAGCAGCTGGAAAGGCAAAGGAAAAGAACACATTCCCCCTGGAACCTCCAGAAAGCACTGAGCCCTGAATACACCTTGATTTTAGCCCTGATTCATTGTGGACTCATTGTGGACTTCTGATGTCCAGAACTGTAAGATGATAACTTTGTACTGTTTTAAGCCATGGCCTTTGTGATAGGAACAATAGAAAACAACAATAGGAAATGAATACATCAACCTTACATTGCTGATAAGGAGACAGAGGTTCAGAGAGGTTCTGAGCTGGTTTGTTTCCGGACACACAGCAGATGAGTAAGGATCTGAGACACAAACCGGCCTGACTTCAAAGCCCATGTCTGCTTGAGACACTGTGGGAAGCAGTCTTTCTTAGACACAGTGGGAGACCCAAACTGACTGTGGCATTGTCCCCTAATACACTGCTAAGTTTCTCAAATATAAAATGAGCAAGTGAACAAACAGAAAACATCCAGATTTGAAAATCAACTCTCCAAGTTAGAGAGTTGTTTCTCTAGTTTCAGAGAAGGGGACTTACACGTTTGGTCTTCTTGGTAGTTTCGAGCTCTTTCATTTGGGTGTGTTTAGAATTCGGTCAAGGTCATGGCATCAACTCCTGCGTGGGCCAGTTCTGTCTGCTCTGTGCTAAAGGCCCCATCCGTGGTCCTGACTCCAGTTTGCCTTTAAATACGAGGGTGCCTGCAATATCCTTGACACATCATAGGTGTTAACAAATGTGCCTCCTTTCTCTGTCCAGCAAGTCCGTGTTTCCTAAGGAACCGATGGAAGAGAGCCAGTGACTTGGTAGGACCCACCCTCGATGCTGGGAAGCCTACTTGAAAGGTGTGCTGATGGTGAGCTGGCCCACCAGTGTTTCTTCCAGAGTGCATGCTCCCTGAAGGCAGGGATATTTTTGCTGTTTTTATTTCTCTGCTGTATACCCAGTGCCTGGTACCTAGTAGGCCCTCAGTAGATATATTTGACAAAAATCAATGTGACTAGAGAACTAGCTTAAGAGTCTAGCTGACATGGCTTCAGGTTCTAGTTTTGTCACTTGCTGGCCTTTGAGCAAGTCTCTTAGCTTCTCTGAACTTCTTTAGTCCCTTCACTTGTAATAGGGAAAAAAAAAAGGGATGTTTTTGAGCACCTTTTGGGATTAGGGGACAGAACATAGGGATATTTCCCCTAAAATCTTTTGTAAGCATGATTTATGAAGCATTCCTATGTGCTAAATATCGTATTCGGTGCTATGTATGCATCAGTTCATTATATTCACCCACAAGCCACGAAGCTCATTGAGGTGAAGTAAGTTGCCCAAGATTCTATACATAGAAGTAACGGAACTCTCTGACTTCAAAGCTGAGACTTTTTTCCATCCCTTCCCCCACTCCCCCTCCCCGCCCACACACTATAAATAAAGGATGGAGAGATTTGTCTCCTGCATGGTCTTTAAGAGAACCCATGAATTTAATAGCATTTGATGGGGGCTTAAAAGGACCTACCCCTAAACATCATGCAAAGCTCTCCCATCCATATATTTTTTATTTATTCTTCAGTAGCCGGTCTGACCCTCCATGCACAAGCTCATTCTCTCAATTTTCTATATCCCAGCCTTGCTTTATATTCTGGACTCTCAGTCCTCACTGGGGTCCTCTGTGCCTTGCAGGTCTTATTGCCATCCTAGTTCCCTGGGCAGTATCAAGGCATTTGGGCGGGAGTTTTCTCACCTGGTCCTCTGTCATCTGCCCACACACATTACCTTTGAGCCATCCATGATTTCTGTCCTCATGGACCCTCTCTGGTCCCTGTCTTCCTGCTGCCTCCATCCCCAGTGGGGGCTGTATGAGCCCATCCTCTTCCATATGCACCAGCTGGGCCTCGCCTCTCCTCCCTGACTCCACCCCCACCACCCCACTGGTCTTGCTGAGAAACAAGGGTACTCTTGGCTCTAGAGACTCTCATACGGACCCTCTCTCTTGTCCCTCCTTCCTTCTCTCTGCAGAATCTTTAGTCCGGGAAAAATCCTTTCCCATTCCAAGTTTAAGACTTTCTGCTTTACTTCCGAACCCACTAAGAGCTTAGGTCTTTGTGAGAACAAAGCCAGGACATGGGTCTGCTTCCTTCCTCCTCTCCCATGTGCCTTCCGGGGGGGCAGTGGGCACGGGTAAGGGAAATATATACGAAGAATAGGGAAGAGAAACCTCCCCATTTGGTTATATTTCCGAATCACCCCCAGCCACATAACAAATCTTTGGTCCACACTTCCTCTGTCCTGAGCACTGTGTTCAATGCTGGCACACGGTAGTGAATAAGGGAGATGTGGACAATTGTGGAGGAAGAGACTGGTTAGAATCAAGGAAATATGAATCCAGCCGTCTTAACATTCAGTAACTATTTAGGGTCTGTAGAACAGCAGTGTGGAAAGCATAGTGTGGTGTATGCGGGAGAAATGACAAGGATGCTGGGTGAGAGCAAGTAGGGGAAGAGGGACCTCCTTTGGATAGAATGGGCAGAAAGGGCCTCTTGTAAAAGATGATGTTTAAGCGAATACTCATGGGCTGGAAAGGAGTCACCATGCAAAGAGAGGGGTAAACAGAACTTTCCAGGCAGCGGAATCAGCATGTGCAAAGGCTGAGGCAGGATGAACTTTGGAAGAACACCAGTGTGGGCAGACACACAGATGAGGCTGAGGGTATCACTATAAAGCTACCAACTGACTGCTTCTCCCTCTTGAAGGGGAGACAGAAGCTACAATCTCTTTAACCTGGGAATTTAGAGCATGGGGTGGGATGAGGGTTTTGTGGTTGGATTGTGACTACCTTTTAACCTTGATATTCTGAGAATGCTATGCTCTGCCTACAGTACAAGGAACTCAGCAGAGGTTTGTTTGCTTTAGGAGCTTGTGAAAACAGCCCTCTGGGATTCCTTCAGGGCTAACACTCCCGGACGGCGGTCTGTCTCTGGGGACGCATCTTGCAGCAGACTTTAAATACCTTCGCTGAGTCCCAACAACCCAACTCCTTTCCCCTCTTTCTCCTGATGGTTCAGAGGAGCCAGATCCAGTTTCCTCAAGTCAATACCTGCCTTTCTTTCAGACACATTTGGTGGGAAGTCTTTGCCTCCCACTTTCCTCCCTAACTTCTCAGCACTGTCTAGAAAAAAAAATGGTTTGTATTTCCATGATTCTGTAGGTTGTTTTGTTTTGTTTTGTTTTGTTTTGAAGATTTAGAATTCCACGGGGGTGCCTGGGTGGCTTAGTCAGTTAAGCATCCAGCTCTTGATCTCAGCTCAGGTCTTGATCTCAGGGTCGTGAGTTCAAGCCCCATGTTAGGCTTCATGCTGGGTGTGGAGCCTACCTAAAAAAAAAAAAAAAAAGAGAGAGAGAGCGAGTGAGAGAGAGAGAAGAAAAAAAAGATTTAGAATCTCATGTTCTTTATTTACAATGAGAGCCACAAGGATGAAAGCTCCAACTCGTTCTAGAATGTTCTCTCATAACGTGGACAATGTTGTTTCAGAGCCATGTCATCAGAATGTTCTTGTTCAGATCACGTTAATTCAGGAGTTTGTGGAGAGGCAACAGTTCTGCTCTGAATTCCTATGGGGGCAGAGATAGTGTGCCTGACTTCTCTTTCTCCTCCCCACTGTCCATGGTCAGCCTGGGGCAGTTGAATGACTGACTCCTCTAACTGTTGAAAGGGGGAACTTTGTCTCTGTAGACTTGGGGCAGTCCTGGCTGGAGACTCATCAAACAGAGGCTCTCCTCACTCTCTGTCTACCTGTCCCTCTGATTTCTCTCCCATGGTGACCAGCCAGTCTGTTCTTCAGTGGGCATCATGGAAAACCTCTCTGCTCTTGGCTGGAGGGGACCATTTTTGCTGGGTTTACTTTTCTTTCTTGGCTTTGTTTAAGCAGTGTAGTCTGCCAAGTGGCTGGTACCATCTGTAGGGCTTTTCAATGCGATTTAAAGAGCCAGAGTCCTTTTCTGCCACCATCATACCCACTTTCACAGTCTGGATACCCCCCCCCCCCCCACCGGCTGGCTTCCTGGCAATCATTGTGCAGGTTTCTGGAGTGCTGTGTCAACTTCCAGGCAAGAGAGCCCTAAATATTCACTCCAAATGGGCTTTGTTAAATAGGACTCCAAAGAGCATAGTAGGGTCTAGTTGTATCAAGGGCCCTTACTGGTTTGTGGTCCTGGCTCTCTGCGGAACCCCTTGCTGCATCATGAATAGAGCTGTGTGAGAGCCTTCAGTGAATGCCCTTGGGATAACCTCTGAGTGAGCTTCAGACCATATCTTGCTGCCATATAAGTAAGTGATTATATAAGTTAGTGTCCAAGCAGGACTTGTAGAAGTAAGAGAAGGTGTCGTTAATAATTATGCTGGGACAACAGGCAGCAGCCAGGACTGTCCTGGGCAAACAGGGACATGTGGTTACCTTACATATAAGTCACCCGAATCCTCATCAGCTATTCCTACATGTGACCTCTTGCTTCTGCAGGTGAGGGCATGGTGCACTAGATTTGGAAAAGGAGACGTGGGTTCACGTCCTGTCTTTATCTCACACTACCGTATAGCCTTTGACAGGAACTCTCATACTCTGCAAAAAACTTTTTTCCTAAAGAAAAGTATGGTGGTTCCAAGATGGGAGATGAGATTAACGCTGCTGACTAGTTGCAGTGTTCGTTGCAGAGATTAACTGGTTGTAGAGGTTAACTAGTTGCCAACAGATGGGGGAAGTGTAAACGGTGACTGAGATAGGGGGCCATTATAAGCCAGTGGTTATGTGCTGTAATACCGTGCCTGTGGGGTGCTGTGGAGTGTGGAGGAGAGACACCTGCCCCCAGCTGGGGAGGAAGGCATTAGGGAGGACTTCCTGGAGAGAGAGTGATCTATATGCTGAGTACTGAAGAATGAATAGGCAGTTTCTAGGGAGAGGGTCGGGAAGGACAACAGGAAGAGCAAGACACACAGAAGGGGTAGAGTTGAGCAAAGGCCAAGCCACGAAAGAGCATGACCTGACGACCTGCAGGTAGGTCAGAATACCCATGGCCTTGAAGGGCATGTTGAGGATGGTTCTCGAATGTATGTGAAAAAATGCTGAGAAGAGGCAAGAAGGCTCCCATCCTGAAGGGCTTTGACTGCCCCTCAGAGAAGGTTTGGGTTTCCCCCCAAGGGCAACGGGGAGCTTTGATACCTGTCCGTGTCCACCTTCCCCAGCAGAAAATGGAAACCCCACAGTGGCCGAAACTTGCCATCTGGTTCGTCACAGTGCACGTGCTGGCTTCATCCTGGATGTTTACTGAATGTTTACCAGGAGAACAAGTGGATTGAAGGGGATTACACAGGGGGCTGAGCACGATCTGTATTTTAGAAACGCCGCTTAAATGCAGAGGGGGGTAATGGATGTCACCTGGGGACCCAGGAAGTGAGAAATCAGGTGGCTGTCACAGCCACCAGGAGCCAACTTGGAAGGGGCTAGAGTGAATGGTCACCTTCTACTATGTCGACTTGCTAGTTTGGGGGAGAAGAACGAGTCCTGTTGTGTTCTGCAATTCACACACAGGTCTGAGTGGTAACGGAGTTCCTCTGCCAAAGTACCTTGACTCCTCCGAAGCATCACAAACGCGGTGTTAAACGCACCCTACGCAAAAGTGGGGAATCTTGCTCTTGAGAAGGAGGCATAGGGAAATCTGGGTACCTTTTTGGGTTGCTTTCTTGGAAATCCCAACACAAGGACTATGGAGATAGATGAAACGTGTGTCCTGAGGAGCAGCACCATAGAAAGGAGAAGCATCGAACAAGGGTCATTTCTACGTTCGGAATATTAGCCACGGAAGAGTAATAACACATAGTACCAATTACAAGGAGTCATTCCCGAAGCATGAAAACTGAGTAATTCAGGACAAAACAATGTATTTTTGAGTATGACAGAAAGGAACAGGCAGTCAAGGGTGTTCCTGGTGTTCCCAGAGGGAATGTCCTTCCATTATTTTATACTGGGGCCAAAGGGTCAGTAAGGAGAGTAGCCCATCCTGTGTGAGGCACTGGACTGTGCAGAGGGCATTTTCCCTCTCCCACCGAGATCTTTAAACTCAGTACTTTTTAAATGGCTTTGTTAGGGTCTTGTCTGACAGATGAATGTAAAACCTTGTTTATTTAGGGCACAGCGGTGGCTCAGTTGGTTAAGTGTCTGCCTTCGGCTCAGGTCATGATCCCGGGGTCCTGGGATTGAGCCTCGCATCGGGCTTCTTGCTCAGTGGGGAGCCTGCTTCTCCTTCTCCTTCTGACTGCAGCCCCCCCCCCCCCGCTTGTGTTCTCTCTCTCTTTCAAGTAAATAAAATCTTTAAAAAACAAACACAAGAGAAACCAACCTTGTTTATTTATTCAAACTGGCAAATTGGAGGCAGGGCTTGTCTGCATTACTGCAAGACACTGAATTGCCTAATTGTTTAAAATAATCACACACACAAGCGGTTTGTTTGAATCTCTTAGGTATTTATTGAGCACCTACTACATATTATCCCAGTGCTGGGAGCTGGGAAGAGAGTAAACAAAACAGATGGAGCCTCTCTGGTTGGGAATTTAGAGTCTAGCATGAAAGATAAACAGTAATCAAATGAGCATCCAAATCAATATGTAATTAAAAACTGATCAGGGCTACGAGGGAACAGTTTAGGGGGCTAGGGCATCATCTAGTAGAAAATCCAGATAGAGTTTGGGGGTGGGGACAGTGCAGGAAAGGCAACCCTGATGATAGGACACTTGAGCTGATGCACAGTGAATCCAGGTGACAGGTAGTCGAGGATCAAGTACATGGTCCCACCAGGTCTGTTTCCACGAGTAGATGAGATGTGGCTGGAGGCAGTGGTTTGCAGGCAAAGCAATTACAAAATGCTTAAATCATATTATCTTTAGCAAATTCAACATGCACATCTTTTATTGTTATTATTATTTTGCTTTGCTCAAGTTGCATTATCAATTCCAAATTACTGACACTGAATGAATGGCCTTTTACTTATTAATTCAGCCACCTTATATTGAACTCCTCATTACCTACCATCAGCCAGAGGACCAGATGCTCAAGACTCGCAGGGATGAATAAAACATTTCTAATGTCCTCACTGGGGAGCTGTCATGTACATCAATGTTTCCCAAGACGTCCGTCAGTTGCGCACCCCCCAACACTATTTCCCCTGAAGTAACAATAAAAATAATTATAATAAAAAAGAAATGCTGGGTAACTGCCTTCCTAATTAGCTGTGCTGCCTGTAGAAGGCCTTTAGTCCAGGGCGTGATCTCTGTTTGTTCAAAATGGAGATCAAAGAGATAGATGGATAGATCTATCGATTGATCGATCGATTGATGGATAGATCTATTGATTGATCGATCGATTGATAGATGGGAGAAATGTTCAAGACAACACATTCCACACTGAGACTGTCCCCTCATTACAGTCAGGTCTGGAGGGTGATTCTTCTGATAGAATAGCTAGCACCCTCTGGAACAATTGCCTTTGGAGTTGGAACTTTAATTGCTACATTCCCAATATGACACCATCCATAAAGAAGTATTTAGAAGTACATTATGGTAGGACTTAAAAGAGAGGTGGTCAAGTAGATCAGTGCTTCTCGACCAGAGGGTTTGTGTAAGAGGGAAGTGACAAACAAGGATAGAGAGCCAGTGGAAGGCATGTTCAGATTTTGGTTGTAGGGAGGAGAAGCCGGCTGTGGTGGTGGCAGTGGTAGGGAGGTTGGGAAGGATGGAGAGGTGCATCCATCTACCGGTGGTTTTCAGCAGGCACAATGACGTAGTCCAAAGAAAAACTAATGTTCTTTCAAATTTGATTCTATGTTCCTATGTTGAAGTAAATGAAGTCCAGCTTTCTCCTCCACACCATGAAGGCTGTATGATTAACGTATCTAGTAGGGCTTTTTGGATGCAAGCAATAGAAAACAACTCTGGCTAACTTAGTAGAATGGAATTTACTGGAAGTGTATATGCAGCCTGACAGAGTGGAGGGCAAAGCTAAACAAAGGCTTTGGGAAGGGCAAAAACCATGGAAGCTTTGATCCATGAAGCAGGAACTCGTAGACACTTGGGTGTGTCCAACGAGGGTGTCCATCAGGGTGGGACATCTCCAGCTGTCTTCTGCCCTGGTATTCACATGGCCAGGGGAGGCCAGGGTATTCTTTTTCTATTTTTTATTTTTTTAATTTTTTTTATTCTTATGTTAATCCCCATACATTACATCATTAGTTTTAGATGAAGTGTTCCATGATTCATTGTTTGTGCATAACACCCAGTGCTCCGTGCAGAATGTGCCCTCCTCAATACCCACCACCAGGCTAACCCATCCTCCCACCCCCCTCCCCTCTAGAACCCTGTTTGTTTTTCAGAGTCCATCGTCTCTCATGGTTCGTCTACCCCTCCGATTTCCCCCGCTTCATTCTTCCCCTCCCGCTACCTTCTTCTTCTTCTTTTTTTTTCTTAACATATATTGCATTATTTGTTTCAGAGGTACAGATCTGAGATTCAACAGTCTTGCACAATTCACAGCGCTTACCAGAGCACATACCCTCCCCAGTGTCTATCACCCAGTCACCCCATCCCTCCCACCCCACCCCCCACTCCAGCAACCCTCAGTTTGTTTCCTGCAATTAAGAATTCCTCATATCAGTGAGATCATATGATACATGTCTTTCTCTGTTTGACTTATTTCACTCAACATAATACCCTCCAGTTCCATCCATGTCGTTGCAAATGGCAAGATCTCATTCCTTTTGATGGCTGCATAATATTCCATTGTATATATATACCACATCTTCTTTATCCATTCATCTGTCGATGGACATCTTGGCTCTTTCCACAGTTTGGCTATTGTGGACATTGCTGCTATAAACATCGGGGTGCACGTACCCCTTTGGATCCCTACTTTTGTATCTTTGGGGTAAATACCCAGTAGTGCAATTGCTGGATCATAGGGTAGCTCTATTTTCAACTTTTTGAGGAACCTCCATACAGTTTTCCAGAGTGGCTGCACCAGCTTGCATTCCCACCAACAGTGTAGGAGGGTTCCCCTTTCTCCGCATCCCCGCCAACATCTGTCGTTTCCTGACTTGTTAATTTTAGCCATTCTGACTGGTGTGAGGTGGTATCTCCTTGAGGTTTTGATTTGGATTTCCCTGATGCCGAGCGATATTGAGCACTTTTTCATGTGTCTGTTGGCCATTTGGATGTCTTCTTTGGAAAAATGTCTGTTCATGTCTTCTGCCCATTTCTTGATTGGATTCTTTGTTCTTTGGGTGTTGAGTTTGATGAGTTCTTTATAGATTTTGGATACTAGCCCTTTATCTGATATGTCATTGGCAAATATCTTCTCCCATTCTGTCGGTTGCCTTTTGGTTTTGTTGACTGTTTCCTTTGCTTTGCAAAAGCTTTTTATCTTGATGAAGTCCCAATAGTTCATTTTTGCCCTTGCTTCCCTTGCCTTTGGCGATGTTTCTAGGAAGAAGTTGCTTCGGCTGAGGTCAAAGAGGTTGCTGCCTGTGTTCTCCTTTAGGATTTTGATGGACTCCTGTCTCACACTGAGGTCTTTCAACCATTTGGAGTCTATTTTTGTGTGTGGTGTAAGGAAATGGTCCAGTTTCATTCTTCTGCATGTGGCTATCCAATTTTCCCAACACCATTTGTTGAAGAGACTGTCTTTGTTCCATTGGACATTCTTTCCTGCTTTGTCAAAGATGAGTTGACCATAGAGTTGAGGGTCCATTTCTGGGCTCTCTATTCTGTTCCATTGATCTATGTGTCTGTTTTTGTGCCAGTACCATGCTGTCTTGATGATGACAGCTTTGTAATAGAGCTGGAAGTCCGGAATTGTGATGCCGAGGCCAGGGTATTCTGATCAACAGTGTTACCAGGGCTTCTCGCTCAGTAAGACAATACATTCTCAATGGAAAATTGAAGTACTCTTACTAAATAGGCACTGTCCACTAAGTCCACCGTAATTGGCCAGTAAACTTTGGCCGGGCCAACAGCCAATCTAGTTCATTCTGCCAAAACCCCTCCTTAGATCTGGGCAAGAAGGATCCCTGCTCATGGCCCAGGCTATAGAAGGCCCTGTTTGTTGGAACCCCCAAAATAAAGACCTTGTTTATTTGTTGGTTTTGATTTTGGAAGGAAGCATTTTGAATGTTTGGTACCCAGTTGAGCAAATGGGCATAATGGGTAAGAGCTGGGAAAGCTGATGGGACTCCCAAAGGGTGTGGGGCTGGGAGCACAGGCATGTGTGTGGGGCTAAAGAGACCACCGGAGGTCCAGCCTTGCTCTTGTGTAGGGTTGCCCACCCCGAATCCCTGGGACCTGCCTCCCCAGATGACTGGGCTGCTCCCTCCCCTTCTGCTCGGATGGCATATTTGGGAAGTGTGCGCAACTCTCTGGAAATCCTCAGGCAGCAGAGGGGGCCTACAGACCTGGCTCCCTGGGGAGCTTGTCCAGGTCCGTCTCTATCCCTGGTGTGGGCAGGTCCAGTCACCTCCGGGAGTCTTGGCCCCTGGCCCTGCTTCTACCCTGCCCTGCTTACCACCACTCAGGCTCGCCAGTGGCCAGTGAGGAGACAGCTCAAGAAGGTGGGTCCCAGGGAACAGGCTGTGGGGCACAGGGTGGGAACAAGGGGGCCAGGCTCTGGGTGGGTCTTGGTTGTAATGTGTGTAGGGCTCCATTTGTACTCTTATCCCAGGCTCTGTAAATGTGATGGAGAGACCTACTCTGACGACACACACTCTGGGTGGAATTTCATGCAGTGTTGTAATGAATGTTGCAAAATTCTCACGAGGGGCAGCCATTCAGTGTTACCCTCGGTTTTCATAGCATGATAAAGCTCACAAAGACACATGATGGCAAGGGGACAGAGGGTTTGAGAGGAAATGAGCAGGGGTGAGTGTTTGCTGGCAGAGTCTTGGCAGGCCCCGAAGCCTTGGAACAGAAGGCACAGGCTTTTATGTTAACACACACACACACACACACACACACACACACACACACACGGTGAAAACAGGAAGAGCAAGCAGTGATTTTCGGGTAAAAGAGGCTAATGCATTTTGAAACAGGCACTGCCAAAAAGATCGCTCGCCTTTGAAAGCTAAAAGCACTATCTGAATCTTTTGTTTTTGTTTTCCTATCTAGAAAGCACACATAAGCTACCGTTATTCTAAAATCCTGGGCCAAATCTGAAATGCATTAAAAAAGAAAGCCCCCAGAGGAAAACTGCTTCAAATAGCGCATAAAAGAGGTTGTCTGATCTCCCAATTACTTCAGCAGGTTCCAGCCCGGGTACCTAATCCACACTGCTCTAAACTTGTTTGAGAATCAATACTTAAGAGGCAGGCTTGGCATTTTCCTGGCGGTCTGTGGTTCTGCTGCAGACACACCAACACCCTAGTGACTTATCTCGAGGAGGAAGGCAAAGGGGCATCGAGTCCCCTCATTCCTGCTTCTGGGGAGGTTGGGGTCTTCTGCTCAGTGGCGACGGAATTTGCTTTCCTGTTCCAGGCAGAACAAGCTGTGAGTTTTATGGTTAGAACGTGTTTTGGTCCCTGAGCCGTCAGGAAAACCCTTTATGCGTAGGATCCCTGAGGTGTGGTCTGTGGTCTTCAAGTTCACCCCTCCACCTGCCCCCCCATTCCCCGCCCCCCCGCAGGAAGCCGGCAGGGCTGCTGGGCTCTGGGTAGATAGTGGGAGTAGGTAGATGTTTCACATTGCTTTCCCTAGGCCCTCCTAACGGGTCTGTATATTACAGGCGGGTAGATTGCAGACCAGATTCTGACCCGAGCACAGAAGTTTTTTAGCAGTCAGGCAGAGACAGTGGAGAATCTGCGCCCGTAAGCTCAGCACAGCTCTTGCTTTTTGTCCTTATAGGTTCCAACCCGAACCTGGGATCCGTTTTCCTCCTCAGTGGAAGAAACAATTATCTGGACTCAACTTAAAGTCATTGGCTCCGAAACACCTTCCTTGACTGTCCTATCTCGGAGAGCCCCCTGTCCCCCCCAATCCCACTTACGGGTGACTGTCACACCGCCAGTTTTCTTTCCTCTGTCTCACAAATCACTTTCCAGGATTTCTTTGCTCTGTCTTTCCCCTGCCTCTCCTGCTACCCCCCCCCCCCCCCCCCCCCCCCCAGCATAGAATGTAAGACCCATGAGCCCAGGGACTTGTCCGTCTTGATTACTGAGGTTTGTCCAAAGCCTCGCCTCGCCCAGAGCCTCGCCCACAGTAGGCGCTGCTTTCATGTTCGCTGCATGAATGAAAGAACTCTTCCTTTTCTTTGCTGATTTTGCCATCTGGGTAGAATGTGACACTTCCCCCCCCATCCTTTGGGAAAAGAGGTGTGAGCTATTTCAGCTGCACCAGTGGGGAGACTAAAGCTCGAATGTTATTTCCTGACATTTTCTACAATTGGAGGAATGGAACTGTAGCTTTCCTACCAGCCCCTCCCCCAACAGCGAAGTCATCTGACTGCATTTGTGTTGCCTGCTAGACCGTGAGCTCCTCCTGAGCGAGGTCTGAGGCTTGTTTATCTTCATATTTGCTGGGCCTGACATAGTACTTCCTGCCTGGGGGGTGGGGGGCTCTGCAAACATTTGTGAAATAATGCTCCTTGTCCATCCCCTGCTCTTGCACCCCCACACTGCTCCTGGCTTCTGAGGCTGGCCCATTGTGTTTCCAGGACTTTTGGTTGACAGGAATCTAGCTCAGGCTTGCTAAGGAATAGAGAAGCACGGAGGGAAGAGTTGGTTCAAAACCCTGAGATTTCTGGAGCAACCACAAGGGGACTGGGGCTCTAACAAGATCACCTGGACAAATAAAGCCCAATGATAGTGATCTGGTATCTGGAGCCATGTCTGCATTACCTGGAAGACTTAGCGGGCTTTCAGAGGGGCTAGAGGCCTAATTACAGCCAGGGGAAATGCTGAAAGCCTCATCTTTTCAGCCAAGCATACCGCGTTTTCTTTTTAATCTCTCATTTTTATTTCTGAAAAGTGTTCCTTGGGTTTTATGAAGAGCAGGGGTTGTTTAGCAGAGGCAGGAGAGCCTTTTCAGGCTTTGCTCCTACTGGCTATTTATTCCTTATCCACCGCAAGCCAGGGCCATCCTGAGAGAAAGCTGGGGAACCCCATAGAAGTTTCCATCTCCTGTTGCTCTTTGTGTGTGATTAAGGAAGGCGGGGAAGGGGGGGAGGGAGGAATCGAGGTGGAAAATGCCGGTGAAGGGATTAAATTATTTTTTATTTGTTTATTTTGAAACCTGAACAAAAACTGTACCTTTTTATTTATCGCAGAAACAGCCTCATATTCGTTAGGAATTTTCACAAATCCACCAATTTGTGGAGAGAGGAAAAACACTCAAATATACCCTGATGAGAAAGGTATCAGGAACTCAGTAATGGCAAGATAACGGTCTTTTATTTGCAAGGATAATTTGGAGGCAGACAAGCGGTGTGTGGTTAGTAGGGCAAGACGTTAGGATTTAACAGTATCGAAATGATGCCGCCTTTCCCGCCCCACTGTAAAACTGTCATTTCTATAGCTCTTCGGCTGCTAGTGTTCATAATCGGAATAATGTTTGGTATTAAGCCCCATCATCATTTGGAACTCACATATCTATGTGCTTGTTCACAAGGTCCTACTTCTGTACATGCCTTGCCTACTCGCAAACGTTAAGGCGTTTGGCTAACAGCTGCTGTGTTTCTGAGTTGTGTTCGATTCGCCTAAACCATGACACACAGCCATGGCCCATACCTTATCCGAATGTTACAGGTCCTCAGAGGGAGGTATCGCCGTGCTGTTATAGAGGGGAGGGGGGCGGACGAACAGAGAGGTGAAGTAGTCTGCCCAGGATCTCCCTGCCACTAAGAGGTTGGGTTAGCATTCGAACTTGAGTCCCTCTGCTTGCAGCCTGTGGGAAATGTCTGTTTTCTTGCGCTGGCTCTCACAGGCGTGAAGCCCACCTGTGGGAGCACTGCAGGCTTGCTTTTCTCCCAGGGCCAAGTTGAAGCCCACGCATACAGTCGTATAATAGAAGAAGAGGTCAAGCTCAAGGCAGTTGTAGAAAATGACTCAGGACAGAGTTTAATTGCAGAAGTCACTCTTCTGGGGCGCCTGGGGGGTTCAGTCCATTGGGCATCTGCCTTCGTTTCAGGTCATGATTCCAGGGTCCTGGGATCGAGCCCCACATCAGGCTCCTTGCTCAGTGGGGAACCTGCTTCTCCCTCTCCCTCTGCAGCTCCCCTTGCTTTGCTCTCTCGCTCTCTCTCTCTCTGTCTGTCAAAATAAATAAAATCTTAACAAAAAAAGAGAAGTCATTCTTAAGTACATTGAGAGGATCTCAGGTGAAGCCAAACCAGGATTCACAGTCTGTTTTCAGAACTAGTAGGTCACGACCCCTCGATGTCTGTGTTCCAGTTACCATGCATTAGAGTCTGGGGGGAAGGGGAGTTGTTTGGCTGGAGGAGCAGGGAGAAGCTCTGGGGCAAGGCACGATGGCATGCCTTCTGTGCTTTGCCAGACCCCGTGGGTTCCAAGAGGGCAAAGTGCAAAGGGGTGCTACCATCAGGAGCTAACAGAGCTCTTTCTGTGAAGGATTTTGTAAGATTCTGCAGACATGCATTGGGGTCCATATGACAAGATATTGCCCAGCGTGTCAGGCAGGGGCACCCTCCTCCTTCCACAAGGAACTCAGTAACCCACTAGTGTTGGGAAGACTGGTGGCTCTGGGAACATGGGCGCAGCATCCTTGTGGGTGTGTCCCCAGCAGGCACCTCCAGGTGCAAACTTCCACAAGGAGCTCTGGGAAAAGGGCATGGAGGATTTGATGCTGGGAGCATGTTGCACACCCTTCGCAGACTCCCAGAAATACTTTTGGGGGAAGGAGGGTGCTTGGCAGCTGTTGGTGGGTCTGTGTGAGCAGGTGGGAACAACCCATTGGGGAAATCTGAGTTGCACCAATTCTGTGCCTTATGGATGTAAGGTTTGGGAACACTTGGGATATATTTGAGTTTCTGTTTCATCTCATCAGCCTTGTTTGTAGTATCTGCTGCAAAGTTGACGCTTCTGGACTTAAGAGGAATCCCCAAATGTTCCTTTACTGAGCATAGGTATTTAGAGCACAGAGTTTCGGGTGGGACCATCTGGATCGGGATACTGTCTCTACCAGCTCTTAACTTTGCTACCTGGAGGTACTTTGATCTCCCCATACCTCTATGTTCGCAGCTGAAAATGGGTATAATGATGATACAGCTTCTGCTGCTTACCTTACAGGGTTGTGTTTCTGCGTAGAGCCTGGTTGATGTTAATTTATATTATTATAAATTAAATGTAATTAAGTGTTTTTAGTTTTGTGTTGTGTTTTTGTTTTCCCAGTGTGCCTTGGGCTTTATCATCCAGGATCAGGAGGACTTCCCTCTGAGTCAAAAGAGAGCAGAGCCTACTGCAGAGTTCCTCCATCTGTGTCTTCTGGGGAAGACTCGGGAAGATGGGAACATCAGTTGTGTTGCTGGGGATTTCTCGGCTTACCAGCTCAGGGGCCGTGGCAATCCTCTCTGACATTCTGAGCCTCTGTTTATACATTTAAAAGTGGGCTTTAGGGTTGTTACGAAGGTTGAATGCAGGAAAATATATGTGAGACATTTTATAGTAATAATTAATATAATTATAATATAATATATAAAATAATAAGAATAATTATAGAAGCTGGTATCTTCCCACTCATGAGAGGCAGCCAGGGAAACAGAAAAAGTGTGCATGCTCAAGTCAGACAGACTCAGGTTTGGGGACCAGCTCCACTGTCTGTTAGCTGTGTGACCCATGGCAAATGGCTCAACCTCTCTGGGCTTCTGTTTCTCTCCCCTGCAAACTGGAGGAAGGACGCCTCCCTCCCAGGACATGTGAGGATGAAATCAGACAAAGCGTCAAGTGCCTGGCACCTGGGTAGACGCCCCCAAAAATACTTTCTCTTCAGCTACTAATGCAGAGACCCACTCACCTTACTGAATTTCCTCCTGCTAGGCAAAGTCACAGGTTCTAGAGGCCATTTTCCCACTGGGCAGAAGGCACTGACAGGAGCCTTTCCTAATCAGTTGGTCCTGAATGCACAATGGTGACTGTTCTCCAGGCCAGGGCAGAAGAGGCTAAACACAGGGTGAATCGTGGTGGGTTGGCACAGTGGAGGAGAAAGGAGACTCCCACCCAAGGCTCCTGGGATTATCTCTGCAAAGGAATGCAGTAAGAGCCGCATTTTTTGGGGGGGTGCGAGGGTGTTGAGTGGGGAAAGAGAGGGAGGGAGAGGGAGATTGGTTGCCAGTATTTATAATGCTTTCTGAAATCTGAGAACCCAAGACAGCAAGTTCACAAAGACTGGAAGACAGGAATGATTAACCCTGGAGAGGTCAGCAGAGCTGGACAAGCAGGGACAATGTGCACCAGGAATAATGTGTGCAGTGAGCCTGGTGGACGTGGGGGCTAAAGACATTCACAGTATTTTCTATTTGATCTTACCTATCTTACTATTTCATTTCATTTCATTTTATCTTATCATCTTAATCCATTTATCTATTTTCTTATTTTGGTATACATTGTGAAAACAGAACAAAACACTTCTGCTGGCCCAGTCCAGGTCTCAGGTCACTGTTGTATCTCTGGTTACCTCACCCCTAACATTGATGGGGCCCAGGATCGATCAAGCTAGGCAACTGTTCAGTGCAGTATGTTTCATCTTGCCTTGTGGGCACGCAACCTACATACCGACCTGGAGAGCCAAGTTCCAGTGTAGGATTTTGGAATCCTTTAAGGTCTGCTTTGGCTGGTGGCTAAGCAGGGAATGCTGGCTTCTGGGCCCCAGCCCCGCACCCCTCAGCCCCCGCCCCCTTTCCCTGGCCCATGAGAAGCCTCCAGCACAGCACATGGACATCCTAACCTACAGTGATGTGACCCTCTCCTGGGGATGAACCTCTGAAGAGCCTTCCCCAGCCTTGGGAGGAGGCACGGGGTCATCTGGAAGGCATTCTGTTGTACCAGGTCCTTGAAGGTCTGGACAGCTGGGGCTGGGGGCTCTGGATGGGCACAACTCCATAGCCCTGTGGACTCCTGGCCTTCTGGGGAGGGAGGGCTCAGCTGGGTGAGGACCAGAGCAGAGCCCTCTACAGTGTGTGGCCCAGGATGGGGTCCCTTTCTCCCAGGCCTAAAGGCAGAGCTGGAGGCTTTTAGGCATTAATGAGATGTCCAAAAGAACCCCAACTGCATCTCATAGCAGTGGACGGAGACGTGAGGGCTTGAGCTCCAGGCCAGCATCTGTTGTTACCTCTCTCTGCGTCTCTGGACAAATTGCTTTTCTGTGAGTCTCCATTTTCTCATTGATGCAATGAAGGTGTTGAACTAGGTTATCTGCAATATGCTTTTCCACCCCCTGAAAAGAAACACATTTGCTCTCGTTGGCATGGACCATGATACACCGATTTTGTGCAAAAGTTAAGAGAGGAAGTCATTTTAAATTTGCTATCTTATTTCTCACATGAGAACCATTTCCTCCTGTTTTTTTTTTTGGTCACTAAGGGGGGAAAAAGTCAGGGTGGGGGGAAGCCAGGAATTAAATATTTGGCTCGTATTGCTAATTACTTGTACTAAGTGGTCGTGTCATGGGGAATTTGAATATAAATCCTTTCTCTTTTCCGTCTAACGTTTAACCATGTGAGTAACAAAAATCCTCAACTGCCATCAGAGTTCATTTAAATGTTAATTTTAATTTTTATTTACCACCTGGTCTCCCAGCTGAAAGGTACATAAGTTAAAGCAACTGGAACCTGGGTTCTCTCTGCAGCAGCTAGTGAAGCTCACTCTTGCGCTAATGGTTGTTTCCTGTCATTTATTTCTCCTGTGTATCACTTTTGTTGCCAGAGAGGAGAAAATGAATTTCGTTAGAAGTTGTATTCATCTTCCTCCGCGCACATCAAGGTACAGAAAACAGAACGCCAGCAGCGCTGGTTGAGAATTCAGAAGCAGTACAGATAAGGGCTGGGAATGGAACAGGAAGATGATAGAAGGAATTTTGCACTTAAAAAAAAAAACTGATTTGGGTAAACCTTTAAAAACAAACAAAGGAGCCCCAGAGCTTTTGGACAGAGACAAGCTCAAAACAAAAACGGAAGGTTTCTTTCCACATGGTTGTTTTGCCCTTTCCCATTGGTAAGTAGCCTCCCCAAGACAGGTCTACACTAGGGAGTCTCAGCCTTGGTGTAACTGCCATTTGGGCTGACTGGTTCTTTGTCAAGGGGCTGCCTCGGCCATTGTGGGGTGTGTAATATTCCCCTAGCCTCCACCCACAAGACGTCAGTCGTTTCCTCTAATGGGTTGGGTTGTGCCTGCTCAAATACATAGGTGAAAATCCTAACCCCTGATGATGTAGGAAAGATTTTAGGGTTTGAAGCCAACAACCAAGAAAGAATTGTTGAGATGTCTTGGGTGCAAAAAGGTGGTTTTATTAAAGCACGGGGACAGGACCCATGGGCAGAAAGAGCAGCACTGGGGTCATCAGGAGTGGCCCATTATATACTCTCAGGTTGGGAAGGGGTTAGGGATAGTGTAAGTCTCTAAGGAATTTTGGAAGCAAGGTTTCCAGGACCTTGAGGGGCTGGCTATTGTTAGGAAAAGGTCATTTACTGCTGTTTAGTAAAAACTCAGACATGAGACCTTTCAGATATATATCAGTGGGTTATATGCTTGGGGGATGATTGCCAACACGTATCTTGGGGGGTAGAGATAAAGGAAGTTTCCAAAGGGATATTTTTTTTTAAATAACAAAGGAATTTTTGTATGTTAAAGTAGACTTAAAGGATCCTGGGGGTCAGGCTAAGATTGCCTTTTGCCCTTAGCAAAGTATTAACATTGGGGCAGCTGAATTCCTAGAGGAAGGTCACTCTGCCTGTTTCAAGGACTTGTCAGTGGGCTGTAGGTAGTAAGGAAATGTAATAATTTTTCTTTTGCCTCTGTTTCCTACATCACTGATATCTCAGAATGTGACCTTATTTAGAAATAGGTTCGTTGTGGATGTGATTACTTACGACAAGGTCATTAGGGTGGACCCCAATCCAGCCCAACTGGTGTCCTTATAAAAAGAGGAGATTTGGACACAGACAAGCTCATAGGGAGGATGCCCCGTGAAGTGAAGGCAGAGGTCGGGGGATACCTCAGAGTGAAGAAACACCAAAGATTACCAGCAGAGCACCTGAAGCTAGAAGACAGGTGTGGAACAGATTCTCCCTCCCAGCCCTCAGAAGGAATCCGCCTTGCTGGCACCTTGATTTTGGACTTCTCATCCCAGCAGCCCTAGCAAACTAATAACACACTGCCCTGTTGTGACCAGCTCAACATGTTTCCAGATGGTGCCAAATGTCTCCTGGGGGCAAATTACCCTTGCTTGGGAACCCCTGGTGTAAGTATTATGCAGGGCTGTTGTCATCCAGCCACAGCAGAGCTGAGTAATTGTGACAGAACCTCTGTGGCCCCCAGAGCCCCCAAATATTTCCATCTGGTCCTTTATAGAGAGAGTTGGCTGACCCTTCCCTGATGGTAACGGTCCTGCAGCATCCCTGAGAATTTGCTGTGGCATCTGGAGGCACCCTGGGCTCGGTCTCAACCTGGGGCTGCAGAACTGGTCCACGAGCCATAGAGGATGCGAGTGAGGATGCTGCTGTGGGGAGGAGGTCAGCAGCGTGCCCTGGACGTGGCTGGCCGGCAGTGCAGCGTGGAGTCAGAGTCCGTCCAGGTGTCCTGACTTATCAGCCCTTTATCTCCTGCCTCTTGCACTGCTGTTCGGCTCCCTTGCCTGAGATGGGCGACTTTTGTTAGACTGGTTGCTTCCTTGTATCAGTTTGTGATCGTTGGAAAGGTTCTGATTCCCCAAGGTTAGGCTTTGTGTCCCCACGTGGACTTGGTTCTATACAGTCTTATGGTCCCGGGTGCCCTGCCAGCTTGCTACCATGACCATCCGTAGTGAGCCGAAATGCTGCTGGTGGGAACCCCCTTCCTAAAAATGCCTTCTGCAAGAAATGCCTGTCTATGCCATTCCCGTTGTGAGTCACGAGAGAGGTTTTAGAGAGCCTTTGGCTTTGGGTAGGCAAAGAAGTCATGTTTGGTACAGATGCTGTTCAAAGACACACATGTAACTGAAAAGATCTTCAGCATCATTTCCTATCTCTCTCTCTTTGGCCCTTAGCTGCCCTGGTTACAGCAGCAGTAATTCAGCACTATCCATCATTCCACGGAGGTTGGCTTGCTTTTAGGACCAAGGTCAACCCTGTATTCCTTCCTTCAGGCTCTGACGTGATACTGAAAACTTGGGGGAAAAAACCCAGAAAAGATGATATAGACAATTGTGTGGGGTTGAATTGTGTCTACCCTCCCCGCCTCCCAAAAAAAGATGTGTTGAAATCTTAAACTCCAGTACCTGGTGGAAATAGAATTTTTCTGGATGCACTCGTGGCTCAGATGAAGTTGTTAGGCTGTGCCCTGATCCAGTATGACTGGTGTCCTTGTAAGAAAGGAGAAGAGACACAGAGCACAGGCCACGTGAAGAGGGAGGCAGAGATGGAGTGACGTATCGACAAGCCCAGGAACACCCAGGGTTGCTGTCATCAGCCGCTGGCTCGCTCCTGGGCATGGAACAGATTCGCCCTCTGAGTCCCCAAGAGGCAACCAGCCCTACAGACATTTTGATTTTCGACTTTGAGCCTCTAGAGCTGTGAGAGAATAACTTTCTGTTGTTTTAAGCCACCCAGTTGTGGTACTTTGTTATGACAGTCTTAAAATATGAATACAGCAATTATTACAGAAAATGTGTATTTTTGCATCTTACACTGTTTGATGCGGCTTAGCGATAGAATGGCTCTGAGGTCAGGACACGTTGCCAGCAATTACTAGCTCTTACATACTCTTGTGGCTTCTGACAGTTTTTCTAACTAGCAGTTAACACAATTTGTAATTTTATTTGTTTAAAATAATTATTTATTTATTTTGAGAGAGAGAGAGAGAGTGTAGGAGCGGGGGGAGGGGCAGAGGGAGAGGGAGAGAGAATCTTCAAGCAGACACCCCGCTGACACAGAGCTGGATGCAGGGTTCGATCTCACGACCCTGAGATCATGACCTGAGCTGAAACCAAGAGTCAGCCACTTAACCAACTGAACCACCCAGGTGCTCCCGCAATTTGTAATTTTATGTGTCTCGACAATTATTTGACAGTCTCCTTCCCCCACTAGATGTGAGCTCCATCCATGACAAACAGGTATTCACTAAGTATTTATTAAAAGAACTTGGGCAAGTCATTTGAAATTTCTGAAGCTCAGTTTTTCTCTTTGGAAAAGAGAAATGTTAATGGTACCTACTTCATTGATCATCGTGAGGATTAAATGAGGTGCTGTAAGTGAAAGAACCTTCCTTGAAATTGCCATTAAGGCTATACTTGTCACCCTGGGAAAAGCTAATGGACAGAAACATACTGATGTGTTAACAGTTTGAGACCTTTCCCCTAAGAAAACCTTTTGGCCAGTGAGGGTTCACTCACCTTAATTAAAAATTATCCAAATAGATACATCTCTCTATCACTCTGTGGGCACACATACATTTTTTTGTCTTTTTTTTTTTTTTAAGGACATTAAATTAAAAAACTTGTCCTCCAAATAAATCCTGTGTTTGCTTTATTAAGCGGAAAAGCCTACTGGCTATTAGTTGTCAATTAAATGTAGGTGTTAATTAAAATGGCCATGTTCAAGCACGCCTAAGGATCAGTCTGTCACTTGGGGACCCATTGTGGAAGATGGCCCTGAATTACAATACATTATCCAGGACATGACCACTTGGTACCTCCCTGGGACATAAGAAAGAAGACTTAAGATTGAGTTTGATACATAAATATTGCACAGCAATTTTTTCCGCAAATGATAAGACATATCCTTAGGATGCTTTAAATTGGGGGTACAGGTCAAATCCTGCTCTCTGTTTTTGTATGATTCATGAGCCACGAACAGTTTTCCATTTTTAAATAGTTGAAAATAATGAACAATCCTATTTCATGGCATGTGAAATTTACATGAAATGGAAATTTCAGTGTCCCTGAATAAAGTTTTATTGGTACACAGCCACGACCATTCATTTATTTACTATCTATGGCCCACCCTGATTTAAATGATCCCTGGGACACTGAAGCTCAA
The DNA here is from genome assembly GCF_002201575.2 of Neomonachus schauinslandi. NCBI lineage: Eukaryota > Metazoa > Chordata > Mammalia > Carnivora > Phocidae > Neomonachus > Neomonachus schauinslandi. The sequence goes on from NC_058406.1 coordinate 9,764,464, forward strand.
CTTGAGGTCACACACCACGCTCTGTCCCTTCACTTAGCTTCCCTCTGATAGGGCTGCCTGAACACCAAACATTCGGGGTTCCGTGGTATGCTTATTTCTTGGCGTGGTAAAGCAGTATTATCAAGCATGCAAATTCCTCGATCTTCTCCTAAGTGAGGGAGCTGTGGTCTTATGAGAGTGAGCTTTATATACTGCGCTGAGACTCTAGGTGTGCTGAGAATCAACTTCTACTTTTTGGAGATGGGCTTTCATGCTCTCTTCTCTCGTAGCATGGTCCTGGGGAGGAGACAACCCGCATTACCCCGTGGCAGTCCAGGAGAGGGGGAGCAAGTGTCAGAGCATCGGGGGGGCCAGCTCTGAGGAGAGGAGAGTGAACACCCCTCCTTGTCTTATGTCTGGGGTAGATTTCCCAAACTGTCTTCTTACACAGCTGTCCTGAGACCTAAGCCAACCCTTGACTGCATCCTGTGGAGAGAGTCAATGGTGTGCATATTCTGGGCATGTGCTAGGGAGAGCTGCCCAGGGGGATGACAAAATTGCAACTGGGGCCCCAGTGACGGAATCTGAGGGCCAACTCCAAGCAACCCTGGGGAGGCAGGTGATGCGTGCTTTTGCCAAACCTCCATCCACCTCAGCTTGCTCATCCTAAGTGTCTTGCTTCTCCTTCTTGAGCTTCCTTTGCCAGCTTGTGGTCTCCCTGCCACCTGTCCAGACATGGAAGGTCCAGGCTAACTGCCCTCCCCCTCCACGTCCTCTTGTTGCTCCTAAGCCAGCCAGACACCTGCGGCTTAGTCTCCCTTTTTCTGTGCACGTAGCATTTTCTCATATCAATTTGACATGACCATGTGATGATAAATAACATCCATGGATGGGACAGAAGACATCTTACTATAAAACAAGTGTGGAAAGCAGTATACTTTAGAAATTAAGTGAGTGTGCTCTGGAAATCAGCTACCTACAAAGTCCTAGCTCTGTTGCTTGCCGGCTCTATGTCTCTGATGAGTTTACTAATCTGTCTGAACTTTGGTTGCCTCTTAAAAATGGGATGATGAATGACATCTGATAGAACGGCTTTGAAGAGGAAGTGATTTGTGTCACTGTCTAGCACAGAGCCTGGCTCAGAGTAGTGGTTTGAAGAGGGAGCTGGTAATGGTGCCCGTGTACTTTCAGATAACAAGAGGTTTTCTATCCATTCATCCTGGAACATGGAGCGTCTGAGCAGGTGTAGGAAGGTTATCAGAGCCATCTCTGCCCTTCTCTGGGAATATGTGTCTGTGCAAACACACGTATTGGTCGTTAGCTTCAGAGACCTTCCCCTGAGCCCAGTGCGACTGAAATGGCAGATGTAGCTTAGACCGCTGACTCATAGCATCGCTGGGGGCTGATGTTGGCCCCAATGTTTTCAACACTGTTCCTCCTTTTTCTCTATCTTCATGAGATCATGCAAGTTTTGCACACCTTCTTCCACTCACTCAGTACGTATTAATCATTTTCATTATGTGTTGGCCATTATATTAGGACCTGTGAGCAAAACAGATAAGGTCTGTTTTATGGTCCAGTCGGAAGCAGACAGACGCTAATCAGATAACTTACATTTTTAAAGACTCATCTGGCTGCAGTGAGAAGTGATGGAAGGCAGTCATGGAGGCGGGAGACCTCTGAAGAGGCTAACATAGCCACCCCAAGAATGAGATGATGGTGAGTCAGATAGGAGCTCTGTGGCAGGATAGACCAAAGTGGGTGTGTCAGGGAATGGTCAGAAGGAAACATCAAGAAGACCAGGTCAGGCGGTGGGTTGAAAAAGGCCAGGTTGTGGGCAGAAGATATGAGTGTAGTGTGGACACCCAGGTGGGGTGCCAGTTAGATGTTAGATATTCAGGGACACCTGGGTGTCTCAGTCAGTTAAGCTTCTGCTTTTGGTTCGGGTCATGATCCCAGGGCCCTGGGATCGAGTCCTCTTTGCTCAGCGGGGAGCCTGCTTCTCCCTCTACCTGCTGCATCCCCTGCTTGTGCCCTCTCTCTCTCTCTCTCTGCCAGATAAATAAATAAACAAATAAATAATCTTAAAAAAAAAGATGTGAGATATTTGGCACATTCAACCTGACCATATATGGTGAAAAAATGCCTCCCTAAATCTGGTCCACTGTGTGCTTGTATGCATGGGTTACAGTCATCCTTGGAATCCTGCATATATCCTGGAACAAAAGCAACAAAAGCATATATCCATGGCAGCACATGATGGAGGGATTGGCTATCAGGGAGCAAAGAAATTTGATCCCTATAAGAAAAGAGAGGTTTTCTGGAACCTCTGAGTTGATCCTTGGGTTCCTTCATTTAACAATTTCCAGTACTTCGACTATACAGTTCTTCAATGCTTCCCTTGCACCACTGGTCACATTGAGTGTCCTGGAGTTTGCCTCATGTTAGAACAAAGCCATTCATCTCTGGGAACCATAGCTAAAGTATTTTGCTCTCACTGTAATTAGGTAATTCTTAGCAATTTTTTTGCTATTTTTTTAAAGCATATTTTTTATCATTTTTATTGAGGTATAATTAACATACCATAAGTTAATCAATTTTCTGCATATAATGCAATGAGTTTTGACAGTGTTTATAGTCTTGGAACCACCACACTTGTGATCTAGAACATTCCATCACCCCAAGGAATTTTCTCATGCTCCTTTACAGTCAGTCCATCTCACCATTCCCTGATCACTGACAACCCTTGACCTGCTTTCTGTCACTATAGTTTTGCCTGTTCTAGAATTTTATGTAATTGAAATCACTCTGGATGTAAACTTTTATGTCTGTCTTCTTTCACTCAGTGCAATGACCGTGTTATTTGTACTGCTAGCCTGTTCCTTGCTGAGGAACATTCCATTGCATGGTTACATAATGATTCACAACTGATGGACATTGAGTTCTTTCCCGTTTTAGGCAATGATGAGTAAAGCCACTACGGACATCCATATACAAGTCTTTATGTGGAATTTCATTTCCCCTCATGAGCACGTAAGGGTGGGATTAGTGGCTCATAGGTTAAGTGTGTATGTGACTTTATAAGAAACTAGGAAACTGGTTTCCAAGTAGCTGTAACAGTTTGCATTCTCCCTCAGTGGCGTAGGGGGGGGTTTCAGTTTTTCCATATCCTCTTTAATACTTTTAAATTATGGCCATTCCATAGAGTGTGAAGTGGCTTCTCAGAGTGGCTTTAATTTGTATTTTCCTAATGGTTATTGACATTGAGGATATTTTTCTAGTCTTGTTTGCTATCTTACAGATCCTTTGGTGAAGTGTCTGTTCCAATCTTTTGACCATTTTTATTTTTTTATTTGTAACTCCATTTAATTGAATTTTTAGAGGTCTTCATATATTTTGGATACAAATCCCTTATGAAATACGTTTTACAAATATTTTCTCCCAGTCTGTGGCTTGCCTTTTTCTTACCAGCATCTTTTTTTTTTAGCTTTTTAAGGCTGTGTTATGGTTCAGAATATGGTCTATCTTGGTAAGTGTTATATGCACACTTCAAAGAATTTGTATCCTATTGTTGGGTGGAGTGATGTATAAATGCCATTTTGGTTAAGTTGGTTGAGAGTGTTGTTCATGTCTTTCATCCTTATTGATTATCTGTATACCTTTTGTATCAGTTCTTGAAAAAAGGATGTTGGAATCTCTAACTATAACTTTGGATTTTTCTGTTTCTTCTTTTAGTTCTACCATTTAGTGCTCCATCTACTTTGATGTTCTGTTAATAGGTCTGCACCCTCTAGTTTCTTTTTGTCCTCATTATGAATTGGCCCCTTTATCATTATGAAATGTCATTCTTTATCCCTGGTAATATTCCTTGTTCTGAGACTCACTTGGAGATAAATAACACCATTCCAGCTTTCTTTTGATTAGTCATTGCATGCTATATCATTTTCTATCCTTTTACTTTTCATTTCTCTGTCTTTATATTTAAAATGTGATTTTTAGCTGTTAGAGTATAGTTGGGTCTTCCTATTTTAGCCAGTTTGACAATCTCTGTCTTTTCATTATGGTGTTTAGAACACTTTCATTTAATGTAAGTATTGATATGGTTGTATTTAAATATACCATCTGACTATTTATATCTGGTCTTCATTCATTTTATATTTTTTCCCTAATTTCCTTTGGATTGAGTATTTCTTTATCTTCCACTTTATTTTCACTTTAACTTATTAGCTATTCATTATTGTCCTATAATGTATAGAAATAATGTATTAAAAAAAGCATAAAAATTGTTACTCTACGGTTTACGATATGTATCTTCAACTTATCACAGTGTCCTGTCAAATAATATTGTGGCATAAGAACTTTGCAAAAATATACTTGCATTGCTTCCTGTCTATGACTTGTGCTATTTTTATCATTTATTTTACTTTACATATGGTCTAAATTTCACAACACATTATTGTAATTTATGCCTTAAAATGATCTTTTTAAAAGATTTATAAAAGTGAGAAAAATGCTTTCTATATTTACCTCCATATTTGCTGTTTCTGGTGCTCATTATTCTTTATGTACATACAAAATTCCACCTTGTCTTATTTTCTTTCTGGCTGAAGAACTTTCTAAATATTTCTCATTATGCTGTTATACTGGTGATAAATTCTCTCAGCATTTTTTTTTTTGAAAAAAAAAAGAAAAAGCTTTCCTACCATTATTTTATAAAGATATTTTGATTTTCTCTGGAATTCTTGGCTTAGACATATTTTTCTTTGTATTTTAAAGATATCACTACGTTGTCTTCTAGCTTGCATAGTTTATGGTAAGAATTTTATCATATTATTATCTTTGGTCCTCTATAAATGTGTCTTTTTTCTCTAACTGCTTTTACTTTTTGTCTTATTGCTAACTTTCTGTAGTTTTGGTATTATGTGCATTGGTGTGTTGTTGTTCTTGTGTTTTTTGGGGTTTGTTGAGCTGCTGGGATTTGTGGATTTATAGTTTTCATCAGAATTGGACAAAATGGCCATTATTGCTTTAAATATTTACCCACACCTTGCTTTTCTGGGACTCCAATTGCATGCATGATAGGCCACTAGATATTGTCTGACAACTCACTGAAGCACTGTCCACTGTTTTGTAGTGTCTCTGCTTCTTTTCAGACAGTATCTATTGCTATGTCTTCACGTTCACTAATCTTTTCTTCTGCAGTGTCTAATCTGCTGGTAATCCTATGTAGTATGTTTTTAATCTCTGATATTATATTTTTTATCTCTAGAAGTTTAATCTTTTTTGATAGCTTACATTTCTTCCTCGTTTTCATCTGCCTTTTTGGACATACAAAATATATTTATAGTACTGATTTTAGTATCCTGTTTATTCCATCATCTCTGTCATTTTTGGATCTGTTTATTGTTTGAGTTTTCTTCTGTTGTGCGTTGTTATTTCCCCATTTCTTCTTATTCCTCAATTTTTTATTGGATTCTGGTGTTGTGAATATCACATTATTGACTGCTAGAGAATTGTATTCTATTGTATTCTCTATTGCAGTTCTTTCATTTTTGTTGGATATTGTCTTGGAACACATTCAAGTTACTGAAATCAGTTTGATTCTTTTGAGATTGGCTTTTAGCCCAAGTTACAGTTGATCCAGAGCAACCTTTAATTGAGGGCTAATTTGCCCCTACTGCTGAGGCAACACCTAGTCAAGAATTCTGTCTAACGCCCCATGTTTCCACACTGGCTAATGGCGACATGAATGCTTCTCAGCTCTATATAGGCACAATGGTTTGTTTTATCTACTCTTACTATGCTTGTTCTTTCCTGGCTTCAAGTAGTTTCCTCCCAAATGTGCACAGATCAATACTCAGCCAAAGACTTGAGGGAACCCTCTACAAATGTTTAGAGTTCTCTGCCTATAGAGGTCCCTCCTCTTTGGTATTTTGTCATGCAAATCCCAGGCACCTTGACCTCCCCAAGGAGGACCACTCTGTTTTTCTTTTTCTTTTTTTAAAGATTTTATTTATTTGACAGAGAGAGACACAGTGAGAGAAGGAACACAAGCAGAGGGTGTGGGTAAGGGAGAAGCAGGCTTCCCGCCAAGCAGGGAGCCCGATGCGGGGCTCAATCCCAGGACCCTGAGATCATGACCTGAGCCGAAGGCAGACACTTAACGACTGAGCCACCCAGGTGCCCAAGGACCACTCTGTTTTTCAACTCAGTAGGACCACGAGCCTCTTTTGGTTCCCTCTCACTGGACTCTGGTCTGGAAACTCTCTCCAGGAAGTAAGCTAAAGAAATTGTAGGGCCCACTTTGTTTCTTTGTCTTCTTTTGAGGGTAATTTTCCTGTGCGGCTTGTTGTCCAATGTCTGAAAAACCATTAATATACATTCACATATATATTCAGTTTTTAGTCATCAGGGAGGAAGATCAGTTTTGCCTTGGGTACTGCATCATAGCCAGGAGTAGAAGGCATGCCTGTTACTTTATCTGCATGTATCTATATAGCTATAGGTAAAAGACATCAATTATACGTCCTACAATAACATTTTTAAAAATGTCAAAACATTTTGTTAATGTCAGACTCACAGCTATTTTTCTATTTCAGCAGTTTTTTAACTTTTGGGAGGTTATGGATTCATTAGACAATCCATGGACCCCCTCCTCTGAAAAATGCACATGGTCACACATACATAATAGCATGCAAATTGAAAAATGCAAAAATAATCCCTGATTCTCCCCTGTGGAATTTGGAGGACTATCTAGGCTCTGTGAGAACTCTTGCTCTAATTAATGTTGCTTTGTTTGTTACCTTGGTGATCAAAAAAATTATAATTTCTTCCCTGCCTTACCTTGCAGAGCTATTATGAAAGATCACACTGGCAATGTCAAAATACTTTATAAGAGTTATGGAAACATACTATACTTTTTTTGGTGATGATTATTGTTACTATGGTTACCATCATTATCATTTATAATAAGGGCTTTTAAAAAAATTGTAGTAGTTAAATCTTATAATAGTTTAATTTTCCTTAACTTTACAATAAATGCACATACACACATAAATGTATACACACACATGTGCAAGTACACACACATTTTTTAAAATAAGGATTTATAACAGTATAACTATTTACAGTGAAAACATGGTTCTTTTTTTTCTATTTTTTAATTTAAATTCAATTAGCCAAGGTATAGTATATCATTGGTTTTTGATATAATGTTCAATGATTAATCAGTTCAGTATAACACCCAGTGCTCATCACATCATGTGATGGTTCTTGTTCTTCTGTTTTCTCCCCTCAACTTTGTATCTCCTGGTTGAGCAGCTGTCCCAACACAGTTGTACAATTTTTGCATCGATTTACAAATAAGTGCTGTGTAATGTACTTGTAAAATTCATTTTTCCGTGCTATTAAAATCAATGAAGATGCACTTTATGGAATAATCTTTTTCAGGTATGTCTCTGAACTAGTTACGTTTTGTTATTCAGTGTTGGCTATGCATGTTCTTTGATATGCAAGAACTTGCCTGCATTTCAGCCTGGCCCCGTGCTTCCATTTCTTCCCTCTGTCAGCAGGATGGAAGCCATGAGGGCATCTGCCCCCCCACAGTGTGCCACATGCATCTCCATGTGCCATTCCCCGACCCCACCCCCCGACCTACTTCTCCATCCTCTCGCTTGCCATTTGTTTCTGTGTCCCCATCCCATTCAGAATTCTCTTCAAATGACTAAATCCCTCCCATCTTTCAAACGCATTTCAGGGCACACCTTCTTTAGGAAGATGAACCAAGAACTTCTGTATTGGCCTATTCCAGTTCTAATGCCAGCAGTCTGAAATCTGTTTGTGGAAGAGATTGTGAACTCTTCAAGCGTAGACACTATGCTAGCTCTCTTAGAGACCCCTCCAGCAGTGTGCTTGCTTTATAGGAGACACTATTTTAAATCCTTGCTGAATTCAATTCGTTTGAGCTCATTCTTTCCCTCTCTGGCTGATACGATAGATGAAGAATTTGCCCTGACCTCTCTTCCTGAGACCTTTGAATAATTCCCCCAGGAAAAATCCTGAGACAATTGCGATATCCTCAAACACTGATGGTGAGAATGGAAATTGGTTCAGCTGTTTTGTAGGGCAATTTAGCAGGCTCTTAATAGATTGTAAGTAGTCATCCTAGCAATTCCTCACCAGGGTACCTGACCTGAGGATATGCATTCAGGTGAGTCAAAAATTCAAGGACAAGGATTTTCTCTGATGTATTGTTTGTGATTGCAGAAAAGTAGGGGGAAGAAAGCAACAACTAAATGTCCATCAATATCTAAATGTTTAAATTAACTACAGGGTACCCAATATAATAGAGTACTTTTCAGCAGTTTAGAAAACTTGAGTAGATCCTCGTAGACTGACATAGTAACAAAATTTCCAAAACATATTGTTAGTTTTTAAAAACATTTAGAAATAATATGACTAGTCTATGGTGTTTATAATTCAAAAGCAAATCCCACAAAATCTAGACATTTCTATGTATTTGTATTTATGGAATCTTTATATTTCCTTTTAGTAGAACTGAATGTCACATGGGAATGAGGTTCTAGACAAGTCCGTGACAAGGTGACAATTGGATGCAGGTAAAATTTATTTCTAAAATCCCTTGAGAAAGAGCCACTCTGGAGTCAAGACAGTTCATCTTTACTAAGCCAAATGCAGCTCAGTATTGTTTCCCGTTGTGTTGGAGCAGATTACTGTTTCTCCAGGCAATTTCTTCCGAACTGAGGATGGCAGGTTCCATCTCGGGGGCCACACTATTCAAGCAAAAATAAATATGCTCACACACCATGACAGGCCCTCCAAAGCTGAGACCAAACTGTGTGTCCCAGCAGGAGCATCTAAACATTTAGGTCAGGACAGGTGATGTTGGGTGACTCTGTGCAGGATGGGCATTTAGCATCCCTACCTCACTGCCTTGGATGCTTATAATCCCCATTCCCTTCATTGCACAATGAAATATTCTTCCAGGTATTTCTAAATGCCCACCAGGGGGCAGTACTTCCCCTACCTGAGAACCCCTAGAGTAGGATCCACATCTCCCAGCTCATCCTCACTCTTGTCTAGGCACACGCTCATTGTATGTCATGGCCATTGGATGGAGTCACCTGCTCTGTTTAAGTGGGATCTCTAAAAATTACTTTTCTCTTTCTGTCTGAGCCTGCATAGTTGAATTCCTGTAAGCCGTATGCTCCAAGGGTGCTATCCTACTATCTCAGTTATCTCTTGCTTTATAACAAAGCATCTAAAACATAGCGGCCTATGAAAATCCCATTTTACTATGCTCACGGAGTCTGTAGATCAAGAGTCTAGACAGTGATTGCTTCTGCTTCACGGTATCTGGGACTTCAGGTCAGAAGACTTGGGCAAAGGTTGTGGTAGACTCTGGCTAGGGGCTGGAATCATCCAGAAGTGTCTTCATTCACATTTTGAGCTCCTGGGCCTTGAGAATAACTCAAAGGCTGGGTTTTGGTGGGCTGGAGCCCATCTGAAGGGGCTGGAGCATGTACACATGGCCTTGCAGGGGAGGAAAAGCTCTTTTCTCTCTACTCTCCTAAGTTCATTGGCTGAGGGCCCTGCAGACTCAACTTACAAAACACAGGTTAACAAAAGAAAAACAGTTTATGAACACATGCAGTGAGCATACACGTGGGAGAAACTCAGTGATGAGTAATTCAAAGAGGCAGTTAGATAAAGCTTGGGGCTTATATAATAGCATCTTAACGAATGACAGCAAATTTGTATGGCAGTGACAAGATGAAGGACAAGGAAGTTTTTAGGCTTTCAGGGGTGGCAAACTGGTGGGAGGTAAATATGTGTGGGAAAACTAATGTAAGATAAGGCCTATTTTAGTAACGTTAGCCTTGTCTCTGGGGATTAAGAGTCTGAGCCTATTGTTTTTGCAGATGGAGAAGAAAGCAGAGAGCTTTTGTGTGCAGGCATGTCTTCTGTTTCTCATTTGTCTTCAAAGTGGCATATTTGGGGCTGGCATATTCTGATCTCCTATAGCTTCTTCATGTGACTTTGGGTTCCTCACAACATGGCAGACTTACCTACTTACATGGTGGCTTCAGGGCTCCAAGGGTGAGTGTTCCAGCTAATAAGCAAAAGCCTCACAGTCCCTCATTCCCTAGGCTTGAAAGTTACACAGTGTGAATTACACAAACTTTTCCATCTAAGCAGCTCCAGGTCCATCCAGGACATAGGCTCCACCTCTTAATGGCAGGAGTATCAAAGAATGTATAGCCATGTTTTGAAACTACCAAACCTAGTGTGCACAGGAGAGCATTCTGAAAGGATGTGCATCGGTCTGTTAAGGTGAATCTATAAAATTGTCTTACAGACTAAACATGCTAGTCTATTGGCAGTTGTATATGAGTCAATCTAATGATAGTAGTGGTTATCTCTGGTAGAGAAGATCAGGATGGGGAGGTAGTAATTCAGGATAAACTTCACTTTATCTGTTGTTTGGGTGTTCTTTATAATGATTATAAATCCATATATTACTTATATCATTTTTTAAAGGGATGATGTTTGACCTTCATCATAGAAACAGTCTTATAAAAGTGGAATAGGAGAGAAGTAGGGAACTTTGACCTGCTATCCGTGACATAAATATAAAAATTATTCTGGATCCACAAGCAAATGTCAGAAAACACTGCCTCCTTAATTATTTTTTTAAAAGTTTTTTTTTAAGATTTTATTTATTTATTTGACAGAGAGACAGCAAGAGAGGGAACATAAGCAGGGGGAAGTGGGAGAGGGAGAAGCAGGCTCCCTGCTGAACAGGGAGCCCGATGTAGGGCTTGATCCCAGGACTCTGGCATCATGACCTGAGCCAAAGGCAGACGCTTAACAACTGAGCCACCCAGGCGAACCTACTGCCTCCTTAATTTGATCCAACAGCCGACCGTTGAGTGCCTCTTGGGGTCGAGTAGTGTGCTGGGTGCTCTGGAGGATGTACCTACGGTTAGGAAGAGGTGCCATGCTTCACTTGCTTGGAAAGGACGATAACAAGACAAGTGATCAGAGGAGTTAACATGTATTGAGCATTGCTACCTGGTGGGCGCTGTTTGTGTTCTGAAGTTATTTCTTAGAACAACCCTCAGAATATAGGAGAAAGCACGTCAACTCCAATTGTCTTGGGAAGACTTCGGGAAGGAGGTAGGATTTAAGCTGAAACGTGAGCTGAGGTTCTCAGACTCTGAAGGTCATCACCATTGCCTGAGGAGTTTGGTCAAAATGTGAATGAATCCCAGGCTTACCTCAGATCTTCTGAAATGGAAACAGGTGTATCTGTATTTGTAATGGGGAATCTGGTGTAGACAAACTTAACCTTACCTCCACCTTAGACACTCACCTGGAGTTTTTGGAAACACTGATTCCCAGGCTCCTGTCATGGAGATTCAGATTCAGTAGTCTAAAGCAGGAAGCTGTGTCTTTTCTAAGTCTCAGCTGACACTTATAGTCAGGCAAACTGTCATTGCAGAAGGTTAGTGAGAATTTGACCTTTAGAGATGAAGGAGAAGAGAGTTCAGGGAACAACTTTTGTGAAGGTGGGAGTAGGAAAGTATAGATGGACTTGAGTCTGCAGTGAGTGCTTGGAGCGTAGACTGAAAAAAGACACTGGAGAGGGGCCCCTGGTTAGGCTACTTCATTTGTCAAGGTGAGAAGTAACACCTTGACAAGGTGTTACTTGACTTGAGAAGTAAGGCCTGAGAAGGCCTCAGGCACCTTCTAGCCCAGGGCAGATATCGCCGAGTGAAAAGACCATTGAGTGCTACTGCCTGCCTTTTCTGTGTGTCCTGCTGCCTGGAAGGTTAGTGTGATGGCTGGTGCTCTGGTAGCCATTTACGACCCTAGCATGAACTTGAAAGTGACAGTTGTATAGTAAGATGATGAAGGTAAGAGACAGAAGGGAAATTTGATTTCTCTGATTCAGAGGATTTCTACTTACCTGAAGAACACCTTGTGCAGACAGTGATGGAAGCAGGCAAAAGCTCCCATTACAAAATAGTGTGTGTGCACAGGTGCTGCCCCAGAGGGAACTTTTCTCAGTGAAGATCTGGTTTGTTCTCTATTGTGTCAGTTGAAACTGGATCATGGAATGCCTCACTGCCTCTTGTCTCCAGTCATTTGGCTTAAATCGGGCCCTCAGATGTGTTTATCTTGGCTAGCAGTCTGTGTTAATATCTAGAAAAGTTCAGTTAAGCTGTTTGAAGCCATTAGTAAATTCAGGCAGAGAAGTTAAATCCGTCCCTCAGAGGAATGTGTGGCCCTGCATCACGGTGACAGTAGAAACACCAGTAATGAGAGGACTGGCTGTTGGCATTTATGGAATGTGCCAGGACATTTGCATTATCTCACTTAATCCTCACCACAGTTTTATAAGTTGGATTTTTTTTTCCTTATTCTCATTTTACAGAAGAGGAAAGGGAGGCCCAGCGGTGTTCACCTGGCCACGGCCTGGCAGCCAGCCCAGAGCTGGAGCGAGCTGCCACCCTGCCTGGCACTGCCCGCCTACCTAAGGGCAGCCTCCTCTGACCTGGCAGCATCTTGGCACCCACGGCATGGGCGCAGGCCGGTCCTGTGGCCCGGAGGGTGCGGGGTGTGGCTCGCTGAAAGGCATCTGCTCATGGAAAGCTCCTTCCGAACAAAATAGGCCTTTTTATTCCATGTTCAAGTTAAGTAGGTGATTAAGTGGGTTTTATTTTGCCAGTGGTTAATGAGAGATGAATTAACCTGCGCAGTTACCGTGTGTTCCTTTGATGCGGGGCCTCCCTTTGCAATAGAAGGCAGACAGCAGTGACAATTGCAACATTATGTAACGGGAAACGGGAAACGGGTTGCTGTGGGCAACTGGGGAGTTTGAGGAACTGGCTCTATTCTCCTGTGTTTCTGCCTCTGGCTTCCCTTCAAAATGCCCTCCAGCATCGGCTACCCAGATGTATTACCCGTTACCTCTCCTTTACCTGATTTTCTCCTTCATTCTTGCTCTAGTGTGGGGCCATTTGGCCTGCCCTCTACAGAGACTGGGCCTTTAAGTCTTACAAACATCTCATGCATTCTGGACGCTGCTGAGCTTCCCTGGGACTCCCAGCTGCCTCATTACCCAAGGCCTGTCTTTGATTTACTTCAATTTATAGTCTCATGTATATACCTTCTGCTTCCACTCTCTCTGGGGAATGCATGGGGGTGCCGTGGAGGGAGGGGGGAGCAGGGTTTATAATAAAGACCTGCGTGCTTGGTAGCCATGCCACACACAGGGGGTTCACAGGGCCAGGGAGAAATCACATCTGCCCATTCGCCCATCACGTAGGGCATTTACCATCTTCTCTTAAACTGGGGTTCAGGCTTTGGGGCCTGGGCTTAGGCTTGGGGAAGAGAGGAGGCCTCAACCTTACTCGGGATTTGATTGGGCAGCTACCTCATGACAGTGCTGCTGAGAAAGGTGGCATGGATTACGCCATGTGATGAACATAAGGAAAGTCAGAGCCCTTTGCTGGTCAACTGGAGCTTTTTTTTTTTTTAAAGATTTTATTTATTTATTTGAGAGAGAGAGAATGAGAGAGAGCACATGAGAGGGGGGAGGGTCAGAGGGAGAAGCAGACTCCCTGCCGAGCAGGGAGCCCGATGCGGGACTCGATCCCGGGACTCCAGGATCATGACCTGAGCCGAAGGCAGTCGCTTAACCAACTGAGCCACCCAGGCGCCCGGTCAACTGGAGCTTTAATCTCAGGATGGCCCTTGTGTGTTAGATTCTGGAAACACCTGCATAAGGACAGGGTAGGAGAAGATTCAAAATGTTAAGAGCCAAGAATTGATCCTCCCTCCCTCCCTCCCTTCCTTCTCCTTTCTTTCTCTTTCTAGAATGAATATTCTTTGGGGATGGCTATAAAGCAATGGAGAAATAATCAGGAAATGGAAACCACATCTATAGTCCACGTCATAACAGTAAGGATCACCATGGCTCCTGACACCTACTGTTTCACAGTTCAAACAGCCAGCCCCCGCTAGCCCCAAGATCCTGTGCTGCTCCCTTCTGTTTCCCTTAGACCCTGCTCACACCTTCATAATAGCCCTTCACTGAAGGCTTGTGAGATCCCCCACTTGAGGTGGCCGTCTGAGTCCTGCCAGGAACCTGAGTCAGTATGTGGTAGAACTGGGATTAGAATCCACAGCCCAACTCCAGAGATAGGTTCCCATGGTGGGAGGTCCCCAAGAGGACCCATAGGTGTGACAGTTTGCCAGTACTCCCATACATGAGATTCATGTATAGTTGTCCTCCCAGCCATGATTTATTACAGCAAAAGGATCCAAAGCAACATCAGCACAGAAAGAAGGTGCATGGTGCACATCTGGGGAAACCAGGCACGAGCTTCCAAGAGCGCCCCACTCTGTGCGATCACGTGGCATGTGCTTAATTCCTCTGGCGAGGAGTTGTGACAACGTGTGTGCAATGTCGTCAACCAGGAAAACTCAGAGACTCAGTACCTGGGGGTTTTTATTGGGGGCTGTTCGTGTGGGCATATGCCCTCCCTGGCGTGTACCCAGATTCCAGATTCCCAGAGGGAAAGCAGGTGTTCATCCTAAGCCATATTATTTATACAGAGAGTTGAAGCACAGAGTGCCACTCTTATTTAGGAAATATTGGAATTCCCCCCAATTGTAAGCTCCCCCGGACACCAGCCAAAGCCGACTTTGCAAGCAGGCCTTTCAAAGAACAGCTGTCATGCCTGCCATGTTGACTCCTTTCTGCATGGCTCGGAAGCACTCTAGCAGCATTTATGAAGGGTTTACTCTGTGTGAGGCACTGCATTTGGAGGAGAGCACCAGTCATCTCTTTGAATGATAGCATGTAAAGTAAATACTGCTTGTAATCCCCTTTTGCAGGTGGAAAGTCTGCTCACGGTGATACAGCAAGTATGTGGTGAAGGCAGGATTAGAATTCAGGTTTATCTGACTCCAAAGTCTATTAAAGGTTGGGGGAGGGAGATAGGTAGGGATTGGGGGGGGAAGAATATGAATAGTATGGACGATTTCTAGCTTCTTCTGCGGGCATTGGTATTGTCTGTGTTTTATCCCCAATGGACATACATTGTTTAATCAGAAAATTTAAAAATAATTTTATGAAGCATTTTGGGTGAGTCTCCCTTAATATATAAATAGACCCAGTTATAAAGGCAGATTAAGTGTCACGATGCAGATGAACGCTGCTAAATTACTTGAAGCCAGTTTGTTCCCTTAAGCAGGTTAAACATGTTCCTTACGATGCCGTTTACACATTGCGTTTGCTTAGCAAAACCTTTTCTCCTAGATATGGCAAAGGTAAACGTCAACTCGGCCCCAGCTGAATTAGCCCAGAGGGCCGCGCTCTTGATTAATAATCATTGCAAGTCAGAGATGCGTCTCCCTGCAATCCTCAAACCTCCCAGACTAGGAAGGTACTTTATTTTTTTAATAACTTAAGATAAAAAAGGATGGAGTTTAATTCTTACCAACCTCAGTGACCGAGGTGCTGGCATTCATACAAATGGGATATTATCTTGTGGGACTCCCAACAAATAAGTCAAGGAGAGAAAAACCAGCTAGACCCAAGGCAGACTTTCAACAGCACAAAATCCAGGGTCCTGAGGAAGCCACACTCAGCGCCTGACATAGTTTGCCCACCCACAAGGCCTCCCTGTGCTGATCAGAGGCATCGTGGATGCTCATTCATTTAAATTCTGACAGAGCGAGCCCGGGAGAAAAGTGGATGATCTTACCTCCTGCTCTCTGAGTATCTGCCCCTGTGTCTTTTGGTTTGCAGATCACTGCTGGCGTCCTCTGTCGAGTGGCCTCATCGTTCCACCAGGCTGCTCTGCCTGGGTGGCATCAACAGGCCCCTCCTTTCCAATTATTGGTCCTCTGCCCAGGTGCCCTTGGGGTCCTTCGAGGTCAATTCTGTGGATCCGGTGTATTGGCTTCATGTGGCCGCTATATTCATTTGCAAGAGCTGCCAAAACTGAGTAACACGGACCAAGCAGCTCAAACCACACAGAGGCACTGTCTTATCATTCTGGAGGCCAGAAGTCTGAGATCCAGATGTTGGAAGAGTTGCTTTCCTTCTGAGGCCTCTCTCCTTGGCATGCAGATGGCTGTCTTCTCCCTGTGTCTTCACATGGTCTTCCCTTGGTGTGTGTCTGTGTCCCAATCTCTTCTTAGAAGGACATCAGTCACCGTGGGTTAGGGTCCACCCTGATGACTTCATTCTACCTCTTTAAAGACTGTGTCTCCAGATATGGTCATGAAGGGTAGGACTTCCTTGTAGGACTTTGGAGGCCAGGGGGCGCAGTTCAGTTCCTAACCGCTGTTGTAATGAGTTATTACAAATGTATCAATTTAAGGAACACAAACGTATTGCCTTATAGTCTGTAGTTCAGAAGTCGGACCCAGGTCTCACGTGGCTAAAATCAAGTTTTGGTAGCTCAATTCTATAGGCTCTGGATAGCATCCATTCCTTTGACTTCCTCCATATTCAAAGTCAGCAGCTGCCCCATCACTCCCACCTCTTCCAAAACCACATTCCCCTCTGATGTTTTTTCTGGCCCCTCTGCCACTTGTAAGCACCCTTGTTGATTACATCGGGCCCACAATCCAGGGTCATCTCCCTGTTGTCAGGTCTACTGATCAGCAACTTTAATTCTCCTTTGTCATGTAACCTAACAGGTTCACAGGTTCCAGGGATTAGGTTGTAGACATGTCTGGGGGGGCATTTTTTCTGCCAAGTGCACTCCCATAGCCTCTATATTAACACAGATCATCTCTCCATGATAATGCTCCCCAAATACAGGGAAAATCTCTCTACTTTGTGGGCAAACAGACAAAAATGGCCTTCTTAAGAGTTTGCCAGGAGTGCTTATGTAGGGTTGTGGGGATTTCAGGAGACAGGGAAGCCTTACAGACTTGACACTGTGATGTCATTATGCCGAGGGAGGTGGGCTCTCTCTTGGCTCCATGCCAGGTGGGGTATAACTCACTGGGGCTGGGGAAGGGAGAGGAGCCCCATCATGGAGCTGGTGCAGAGCACAGCTCAGCATCTCTGTGCCACGTGGCCCTGCTGCTCCCCCCCAACCCCCCACCGCCACCGTAGGATTACGCACGTCTCCGGGATTGGAAGGGTCTGTCATCAGCACTTGGCTCTTCCTCCCCCAGGAACTGTGCAAACAGCTTCTCTCCTCCTAAGGTGAAATGATTTGCCTTAGCTAAGCAGTTATCCACTTTGCTTCTGAAAACCTTCCTAAGGAGCATTTTGACACACAAGTGGATACGTTGATGGAAAAAAAAAAAAAAAGAAGAAGAAAGAAAGGGTTTCCTGCCATCTGGTTTAGAAAAGGTGGTAAGGAACATTTCCCTGCTCTTCCGTCACTGTAGAACAGAAGCAGAGAGCTGGAAGGAAGGGAGCCCATCACGGTGTTCCAGGGTCGGAGCCTCAGAATAGGGAATGACACACCCAGGCAATCTGCTACTCTGTGGCCATCCTAGAACTTGAACCCTAGATGTTCCAACTGAAAAATGTAGTCTTACTTCCACCACATACCACCTTTATAACAGGTTTTCCCCCTAAACACTTAATAGTAACCTTGTGAAGATTCTATTTGGTGGGTGTTTCCAGGAATTAGTAGCGCTTGTCATTTTTCAGAGCAGGTAACTAATTTCTTTGTCCTTGAATGAATGAGCCATTTAGTTTGTGTCAGTTGAGTGGTTTCATTTTATTCCTAATGTATTTCTACTATTTATCTAATTCAATTTTCTTTTTGCCCTCATTCCTGAGACTATTTTATCCTTTTTCTTTTTTCTTTTTTTTTTTTTTTTTGGCAGTTATGTGTATTTTTTGTTAAGTCCCCTTCAGTTCAGTCCTTTGTGGTTTGAGTTGGAGTGTCACTGGATAACAATTAAATATCCCTCTTTTCTGCAGAGTGTGGTTTTGTTTGAACTCTTGTAAAATTGTTCCTCTGTGTCTTGTGGTGATACATTATGCTCTATTTTGCTTTTTACACCCACTATGTGGCAAGTTCTGTGCTCAACAGGAGACACAGACCCTTACCATCTGGGAGGGTCAGCCTGGCAGGGAGAGAAGGACATAATTCAGTTATATGAATGAGTCCACGGTTACAGACCAAGAGAAGCAGTCTGGAAGAAGTGGGGTCTTTTGAGTGGGAATCACAGAAAGAACCAAACTGCCCTGGGGGTAGAGGCTGGGAAAGGGTTGGGAAAGGCTTCCACTTGGCCAAGGGTTGGAGTGTTAGCAATGTTGGGCAAAGAGGAGACATTCTGTATAGAGGAGATAGCATGTGCAAAGGCCCTGGGGTAGAAGTAGATTTGGTATATTTGTGGAACTGTTCTGTTCCTTCTGGCTGTCTGGTTCCTGATCCAGACATTACTGAGCTTTGCTCTGGGAACTCTGTTTCTGGGTCCTACCTATACCTTGCCTGGATATTTTGCCCTGAACCCACTGTTTCCCCCCGCAAAGATTTATTTATTTATTTTTGAGAGAGAGAGAGAGAGGGAGGGAGAGAGAGAGCATGAGCGAGTGAGCAAGCAAGGGGAAGGGGTACAAGGAGAGAGAAACTTAAGCAGATTCCACGCTGAATATGGAGCCCAAGGCAGGGCTCGATCCCACAACCCTGAGATCATAATCTGAGTCAAAACCAAGAGTCGGACGCTCAACCTACTGTGCCACCCAGGTGCCCCATTATTGGTTTTTGAAGAATGGCTTCACCTGGGAGCCCCTGTCCCCGGCGTTCGCATTCAACACAGCCAAGGAGACAAGCATCCACTTCATTTTTCCAGCCTGGTCTACGACCAACTGACAAGTCTCGGCCTCTTCCAATGAAGACAATCCCATAGGGTTCCATAAGATCAATGGGGTTAAGATATTTGAACTTCTTGGAAGACTGAGGTGCTATGAATGCTTGTTAACCTTTGCTTCTGGTGAAAAAGTCCCTTTTGGAATGCCAGACAAGCTACATCTCACACTGCGTTTGTGAGAGATTGACATCAGGGCTGGATCTGTGGTGACGGAAGGGTTTTTTTAACCGAATAAATGACCTTTTTCTTGATCCTTTCTCCCATCCTTGTAGCAGTCTTTTGGCATAACATATTTGAAATTGTTTTAGGCACTAGGACACAGACGTATGGTATTTTAAAGAGAAAAAGAACAGATGATTGGAAAATTAGGAGAAGGAAATTTCTCCTTGAATTCTCCATCCTGCCAGCAATGAAACCAGCCCAGACAGGAAAGACCTAAACTTTCCTCACTGGGGAATCTGAGAAGTTTCTAAGGATTCTCCAAACCTGGCAAAACCCAACCCAACTCTGACCAAGTTTCCTTTCCTTTCCAGTGTTTTCAGAGCAAACAAAGGGATGTTGTCTCTGCAATCCCCAGGTGGCCCTAGAAAATGGATTCAACAGCTGTGGTGGGTGGCAGGGGCTCAGCCAAAACTTGTTATATATTTAGAACAAAGAGCCTCCAGGAAAGCGAGTCTGTGTCCATATGTGGCTGCTTAATGTACTCCCTCTGGAATAATCCCATCCCTTTTCTCAGCCTCCCTCCAGCCCCCGGCCCGCCCCCTTCCCTGCCTTCAAGGGCTGCATGGTTTTGCTGCCCAGAGCCTCCCTCCATGGGCCCAGCTCCCAAATGCCCTTGGAAATACACCTTTTCTGCTGTCTTCACATCCAAACCCCTAATTTTCGGTGGGGTCAATCTGGAGAGTAAATCTGATTTTCAGTTGATCTCCACTAAGGTTTGATGATGATTAGTAGCCCCTTTTATTCTTGGAGAGGTATTTCATTGTGGTGATGTGGATTAACCCAAGTGAATCTCCACTGGGTGAGATAGCAGAAGGTGTCGGGCCCTATTTTAAGGTGAGGAGTTTTTCCTGGCAGCCCTAACATGGGAACCTTGTGACCCCTGCCTGTGCGTATGTGTTTGGCCCATATGGGCGGGATCGATGCATGCAGAATAAATCTCTTTCACCAGCTTTCCAGTAATCCACTCAGCCATACCGCTGTTCCTCCTTCCCTTTATTCTTGCCCTTGTTATCACATGCACACTATCTGTTCTCAGAGGTACACATGGCAGGCTGCTTGTCGTCCTTGGGGATTTCTCTCCCAGGTTCATTTGGAGCCCAGGTGAGAGGGCTGGCGTTTCCTGTATTGAACAGCTGTTCTCTGGCCACTCCCCCCTGTCCTAACTCAGCCCCTGGAGCCCATGTGGTGTGGAAACGGTTAGGGACAGCCTGAGCCTGCAATCTGTGCCCTAGCTACTCAGTTGCTTCCCACTAGCCCAAGATTATTCTGGCCTGTATTGTTTTCTGGCATCAAGATCCCTCTTTATTGCAGGAAGACCTAATTAAAGTAATTCTGTGCCCAGCCCTTTGCTGACCTGTGTTTATGGCCGGGGGTGGGGGGGTGGGGGGTGGGGGGAGTATCTGAGATGAACACATTTGGGGGGCTGGGGAGGCCTCAAAGCAGAAGGACATTTCGTTCCAGTTCTCAGACGAGCGGCCACTCAAGGCCATGTCCATTGGGAGTGTGAAATACAGGGACGAGTCTGCTTATGATGGATGAGGTGGAGATCCTGTGACATAGTGTGGGTGGAAGCCCTTTCTAAACCAGACCGTGGCACAGACACTCAGGAGCTGTGTGTGCCAGGCTGGGGGGCCCCAGAGAAAATGTGCCTGTGGGTGACTTTCCAAGTGGGAAAGGAAACATGGCGACTCCTCCATGCTGTAAATGCAGCCGGCTCACCTGAATTCAAGAAACCTACCTGGCCTGCTTGTCACACCTCAGCTTTATGTTCTTGAGCAAGTATTTCCTCTCTGTGTGCCCCTAGTATACAAAGCCAAGGCATTGGGCAAGATTTCTGATACCCTCTGTCTGCTCAATTTCTGAATCTGTCTCTAGTTGACCCATCTCCAACTCGTCCTCCACACTGCAGCCAGAATATTCGTTCTGAAACACATGGTTGGGGCGCCTGGGTGGCTCAGTCGGTTAAGCGACTGCCTTCGGCTCAGGTCGTGATCCTGGAGTCCCGGGATCGAGTCCCGCATCGGGCTCCCTGCTCGGCGGGGCGTCTGCTTCTCCCTCTGACCCTCCTCCCTCTCATGCTCTGTCTCTCATTCTCTCTGTCTCAAATAAATAAATAAGTAAATAAATCTTTGAAACACATGGTTGCCCAAAGTTCTCCCCATGCTTAGCACGCATCTGCAGTTCCCTGTCGCCCTCAAGGTGAAGCCCAGGCTTCTTTGCTGGGCATCCATGGCCTCCCAAGACCTGGCCCCTGTGGCTTTATCTCCTGCCTTTCCTCCTGTCACCTGCGTTCTGGCCAGCTTGGACTACATGGCACTCCAGAAGCTTGCCACACCGTCAGGCCTCTGTGAATGCCATTTCCCCCCAGAACTCTGCCAGCCCATCCCCTCCTCAAGTGGCTGTGTGTTATTGACCCTCAGGTCTCAGCGTGAACATCTGAGACGCCTTCTCGGCACTCACCCCGAGCCTGGGGGAGGCTCATCTCCAAGGTGCTGCTAGATCTGCTCCTGGCACAGTTTTTGCTACCGAGTAGTGTGATCCCCTGCTTACTGCTCTGTCCCCCCAGTGAACCATAGGCAACTCAAAGGATGGGACTGTGCCCTGCTTGCACCGAGCCCCCTGTTCCTAACACAGTGCCTGGTGTGCGGCATTGACAGGCACTCAGTATGTGTCACCTGGGCCATGTGTAGGCAGCTGGGGCTGCCATCCAGAACATGGCATTATGCCAGCAAGTGCTCCCTCCCAGGAGGCAAGCAGTGGCCCCCATGGCGGATGCTCTCTGGTGAACTGACCCAGGCTATTTCTAGACGACGGTCATCCCACTTTCCAAAACACCCCGCCATCTTCCAGGGGGAGGAACTGGACTCCATGTGTGCCCTACCCTCTCACGGTTCCCCAGAGGGACCCTTTATCTTTAGAACGAGCTGGGGATCGTGTGGACTTTCCTGTTTGCTCCTATTCTGAAGTACAACGCTAACCCTCCTCTGAGCACGCATGTCCCATTTTAAATCCATTCTGGCAAGCTGATTTCCTGTTCCCATTCAGTCAATCATCTTCCATCTTTGGCAGGAAGGAGAACACACAGCTTTGCATGTGCCAACCCCAACATATTTCTAATTCCATCGAGTGTGGCGGGCTGTGCTATGAAGGCAATATGGCTCCACACCTGCATCTGTGGAGCATTTCTTGGCCTTTTAAGTTAAGGACCAAAGCCCTTGGCCGGTAGGACAAAGGCCCTGCTGCTGAGAATCAGTGCCACCATGCAGACCGTGCCAGGAAGCTGGGTACCAAAGATCCCCGAGTGAGGATTTGAAAGTGCGGTGGACTGACGGGGACAGCATTAAATCCAGAGTGAGGTCATGAGACTTGGCCTGGTGTTTCTAGTCCATTCTATGTGGGGAAGAACTCACAGAGGGGACAGAGGGACTTGCAAAGGGGGTGGGCTCATGACCTCTAGTAGTGGCAATGATCCATTTATCTGTTTCAAACCCTGATGATGCTCTGGAAACTCGCCCTTCTCTGAAGTTTCTTTTGACCACAGCCAAGTATAGATTCGCTTCTTAAGGACTTTGATGCATATCTGAAGGGCTGTGTGTGCGTGTGTGTTTCAATCTTCTTTTTCTCCCGTCAGTCCTTTGGCTCGTTTTGAAGTTTTGGCAGGTGCCCTCCAGGAACCGTAACCTAACTTCTTTTTTTGTCATTTCTTCTCTGCTACGATCCCGAATGTCCTTTCTGCTACGTCAAGGGTGCTTTTGAGCCTTTCTCCTTTCTGATATTTTCCTTCTATTTCTTCTTGGCATGTC
Source organism: Neomonachus schauinslandi (assembly GCF_002201575.2). NCBI lineage: Eukaryota > Metazoa > Chordata > Mammalia > Carnivora > Phocidae > Neomonachus > Neomonachus schauinslandi. The sequence continues at coordinate 9,787,353 of NC_058406.1, forward strand.
AATTTGATTTCCTACCTGCACAGCCCAGCACGAACCTGATGGTAATGACTCCAATTTGCAGCTGCCTTGGAAAGGTGTCGGCCAAGCCTGGAGCCGCGACTCCATTCAGCTTCCACCCCTCACCTCTGGGGCCCTCTCCCCCAAAACGGCAGTCCTTATCAAAAAGACTGAGGCAGAAAGTAGTAGCTGCACTAAAACTTGATTTGAGTTTGCCCTTTATTTTTCTGATCGCTGTGAAAATCAGTTCTAAGAGGGTGGAGAATTTTGTCCCCCCCCCCCCCCCCGAGCCTATGTTAATTTTGCTCTTTTCTTGCCATCCAATTTCGTTCTCTTCAGTTCTGTTCTCAGCTGGATCCTAGCGTTTCACCGCACATTGTGAACCAGCAGAGCAATAATATGTTATGATTAATAAGTGGCTTGACAGGCAGGAAAAAAAGCAAATCTTACTCATTGCATCCATGGTGCTGTGCAAATTTGCTATTTTTTGAAAAATGTGTGTAGTCAGCAGGATGGTTTTTGTCTGGCTCCTTGGCCCTCCACCCCCCTGCTTCAGCCGGATATTCCATTTCTTTTCACCTGCAAATGGCAGGCCTGCGGGTTGCAGGAATGCTTGCTACCTTTGTAACCCTGAGGAACTCACGGTTCTGGAGGCTGCATCCCGCATCACGCAAGATATGTCAACGTGCATCCACATCATGCTTCAAATGCAAGTTTGTGTAACCGTGGAAGAATTCAGACTCCAATTGCATTTGGCCTGTTGGCGTAATACATCTTACTGTGTACCAGGCCGTCTCCCGAGCACGTATAGGTATGGCATATACAACTCACAGCAATGCTAGGAGCAAGATGCTCTTATGATCTGAATAATTTCTTTAAAGCTTTATTTATCCATTTGAGAGAGAGAGAGCGGGGGGCAGAGGGAGAGAAAGAATCTCAGGCAGACTCCTCGCTGAGCATGGAGCCGACGTGGGGCCTGATCCCACGACCCCAATATCATGACCTGAGCTGAAACCAAGAGTCGGATCCTCAACTGACTGAGCCTCCCCACCAGGTGCCCCTGATCTGAATAATTTTTTATTTTGTTGGCCTATATTGTATGTTCACCCATTTCTCTTTTTTTTTTTTTTTTTAAAGATTTTATTTATTTATTCATGAGAGACAGAGAGAGAGAGAGACAGAGGCAGAGGGAGAAGCAGGCTCCCCGCGAAGCAGGGAGCCCGATGTGGGACTCGATCCCAGGACCCCGGGATCATGACCTGAGCCGAAGGCAGACGCTTAACCGACTGAGCCACCCAGGCGTCCCTCACCCATTTCTCTTAATGGGTTTTATTTGCATGATGTGGAATGATTTTTTTCCAGGTTTCCAGAATTGTTTTTCCCTTGAAACCATAGGTTCTAGATATGCCCTCTTTAACATGGGATCTAGGAGCTGTCTGTGGCTCCTGAGCACATGACTGTGGGTACTCCAGCTGTGCTTTACGTATGCACCTTGGGTTTCAATAACTCGGGATGGAAAAAAGGACGTGTAATACCTTATTAATATCTTTCTGTGTTAACTACATGCCAAAATTATAATGCTAAGATTTGGGATATGTTGGTTTAATATATGATTAGAATTTATTTCACCTGCTTTTCTTGTCCTTCCCTTTTGCAGTGAGGCTACTAGAAAATGTCAGTTGCACACATGGCTCACGTTCTGTTTCTGTGCCCAGAGCTGCTCTAGAGAGCACGCAGAAGGCCGTGGGGTGAAAACGGCCTCCATTGGCTTCTGCCTCCGCTTGAAGTACAGCAACGCTGCTAGGGAAGGCGAAGGCTTCATTTGATACCATTTACACAACTGATGTTCGGTGAGGGCCTACTGTGTGCCAGACATCAGTGGGGAACAGGACAGACAGCATCTGTGTCTAGGGCTTGTGCATCAGGGGCCTCTGCTCCAGGGCAAACGTGATGACACGCCTGGCCCTCGAAGCTGGAGGGGCCTGGGTGGGGTCTGGGCCTGAAGGACATGGTTCCTTCTTATTCACACAAAGGGGCAGTATCTCTCCCAGCCATGTCCCTTGGCGGGGTTGTGTTTGTCCAACAGGGGCACCTTGAACAAGAACCTCTGTGGGCATCACCAGCCCTGTCTGCCCTCACAGAGGAGGTGGATCAGGAGTTGCTTTTAGAGCCCCGTGCCTGTTACCCCATCTCTTTACCTGGATTCTAATCTCTGGCCTGAATTCCTGAGCCCGAGACCCTCCAGGCAGAGATCTCTGCTTTGTCCAACCACAGACTTGTGACCCATGGCCAGTTCTGACCTCCCCGTGTAGACCTGCCTCAGTCTGGCAAGCCAGTGAGGCTCCTTCTTTGTCCTCTTTTCAGTAAAAAAATGACCTGGGTCTTACCTGTTTACCTGTTTTCCGGATTCCCTTCTCTAGAATGTCGGCTCCTGATTTGCGGTGTTTGTTGGCGTAGCTGCCGTGCTGAGGGCACGGTGGGGAGCTACAGAGGCTTTGTGGTGGTGAGCACAGACCTCTGCGCCTGGATGAGGCTGGGGCTTCTTGCACGCCTCTGTGTTTCTGTGGTCACTGTCCCTTGTCATCTGTCTCAACTCCCAAGATTTGATGAGCCAGCTTTTACGAGCATAGACTTTGCTTGGATGATAGTAGACCCTCTCTGCTCCCGAGGAGCGGGGCCTGGTGGCCACCCCTTTAGCCTTGGTGTTTTCTCTCCTTTTCTGAGGCTGCACATCCTCTACTGCAGTCTCAGCTCCTAGCTCTGAGCCTGGAATGTGGAAAGCTCTTGATAACTGTGCCCTGAGTACCCATGCTGCCTCAATGCAGAGTCCAGAGGACAGAGGCCACACAACGTGCCATGTTGACAGAAGGCAAAGACTTGCTTGTCACTCACTGCAACCTCGGGATTTGAAGGCCAAAGACTTTGTCCAAGTATCTGAAAGTGACAGGTTGTTTCCCCTTCTCTAGGTATTTTTTCCTCTTATTTATTTATTTATTTGGAGAGCAGGGGGAGGGGCAGAAGGAGAGGGAGAGAATCTCAAGCACATTCCCCCCTGAGCACGGAGCCTGACGCAGGGCTCGATCTCACGACCCTGAGATCACAACCTGAGCTGAGGCCAAGAGTTGGGTGCTCAACCGACTAAGCCACCCAGGCCCCCCCAGGTATTTTTTCCTTTTGAGCCATGCTGTAGAATCTTTCATTCAACCTTTGCTTTCTGCCTTGCATTTACAGAGAATTCTCCCCATACCCGGGGGCGTTATTTATTTCTTTGTCATTACTCGGGGGTCTGCTGCTCATGGTACTTCCACATCCTTGGCTGGTGGGTTGGTCATCGTTCAGATTGTTCACAGCGGATCTGGAGGACTCTTGAGCATCTCTGCCTGGGGGAAGCCAGGCAGCTCTTCCTGCTTTGTGATCCAGTTCTTACACCATTTATTAAGCACTGTGTGTTCACTCACTGGACCTGTGCTGGCTGCTGGGGCCTGGGGCATCGATCAAAAGGAGACGAAAGGCTCCCTGAGCCTGGGGATGCTTACGAGCCCGTATACTTCTTGTAGACAGGGGACACGGGGATTGCGCAGTAGGCTTGTGTGCAAAGCCACTTGCTACGTGGTGGCTCTGTAGCTCTGTGAGCCCCGCAGGGCTCAGAGGATGGCAAGCCCAGTGAGTCACCGGCGGTTCAGCATTGCCCCTGCCCCGGGGTAAACCCAAAGTGCACGCCCGAGCAAACAGTGCTTTCAATGGACCAGGGCCTGGTTAAACAGAGTCCCCTCACATCCCCCAGCCCCGCCCCAGCTCTGAAGATTTTCCACTGGAGTCATTAAAGCAAAATCCATGTCGTGATGGCTCTGAGCTTTCAGATCACTTTATTTCTTTATTTTTGGTCCCGTTTTGTTTTTTAAATAGGACATATAGCCATGAAGGGACTTGCGATTGATCGCAGAAGGCCTTCAGCTCAGCTTTAATGAACCACCATCTTGCTTTGATCCGGTCATTGCAGGTGGTTCTCTGTGAAGTGTGTGGCCAGGGCAGAGAAGAGGGGTGGGGGTGGGGTGGGTGGGTGGGGTGGGGGTTGTCCCCAGCCAGGGTTCTGGCTGAGTTCTTTATATAGGATAATGACAGCACTGCAGGCTCTCCCCGCCCCCTACCCACACCCAGCCCTGCCCCCTCCAATTGCGGTTTTTAACTGTTTCTTAGAAGTGAGTGAACATTTGTTCTGAGGACTGCCTGAGGCTTTGTGTGCTTTTATACCTTTTGGAGAAGTCCTTTCAACTCGGGAACAACACCCGCGACAGCTCCTGCCCTTTCCTAAGCTGGGTGTGAGGATGTGCATCAGACCTGTTGCCCCGCTGCTTTAGCCCCCCTTACCGGCCCCCCCCCCCCCCATGGCTGCCTACCCTACTCAGAGCAGAAGCCACACTCCTCTGGTCTCTTTTCTGTGCTGGGACAGCCCAAGTTCCTTCTTGCCTCAGGGGCTTTGCACCAGCTGATCGTCCTGCCCAGAACTCTCCTTCCTTTGTCACCCACTTCTCTCTTGTCTCTTTCTTATGTCTCTGTTTAAATGTTACTTCCTCAGCAATGTCATCCCTGACCACCCTGTCTACAGAAATGACTTCCCCCTCCAATTTATTCTGTCACAGCATCCTCTGTACTTCCTTCAAGGGACTTGCAGCAATTTGTAATGATCTTGTTTATCTGTTTCCCTGTATGTTCTCAGTCTTACGCCAGTCGACCAAGGGTAAGTGGGTACATTCTGCAGACCCAAAGTGGCCCACCATTTGTTTTTATCAATGAAGTTTTATTGGAACACAGCCACTCTGATTCTTTTACTATTGTCTGTGGTTGCTTTCCTGCTGCAGTGGTAGAGTTGAGTAGTTGCTGTAGAGGACTGTCAAGCTGGTGATGTTTACTATCTGGCCCTTTGCAGAAAAGTTTGCTGACCATTGCTCAAGATCACATAGTTCACGTGGACACCTTATTTTGCTGGACTTGTTAACTGCTGTATCACCAGGACCTAGCACATTGTTTGGCACATAGCAGGTGCCAGTAAGAATAAACAGGAAGGAAGAAAGGGAGGGAGGGAGGAAAACAAAGGAGGCTTGTGGTTTCTCTGTACTTCTCTCCTTTCTACGCATCATCTTAGCTCAGCAACTTATGACTGGCGCCGTGAACCATGTGTCATGGAGATACTGAATCATACTCTTGGTTTTGAGATCCGGGTCCAATCAGTGGAGTAGGTGCTGTAGCCAGGGTCATAGAGATGCTTCACACTCCCATCATCCCAGAGTGTAGGCCAAGTGTCTGAGCTGGAGAACAAGGCATCAGAACTCCTGAGTTCCTTTCCAGTCTTTGGCTCCTCATAGGCAGAATGACTCCCAGTGGCCCTCACACTACGTTGTGGGTACAATGAGATGTCCCTCCCGGGATTATGTTATGTTATATGGCAAAGAGACATTACCCAAGTGGGCATATGTAACGTATGAGCCTTTCAAAGCAGAGGTTTCTTGGCTGGTGGCAGAAGAAATCAGAGGGGTCGGAAGCATGAGAAGGACCTAACTTGCAGGTTTGAAGGTGGAAGAGGCCACATGAGAAGGACTGTCCCTGGCCTCTGGGAGTAGTGAGGGAACAGCCATGTCAGTCCTACAGCCACAAGGAACTGATTTTGCAACAACCTGAATGAGCCTAGAAGCACATTCTCGCCCAGACCCTCCTGATAACAGTCTAACCCAGCCAATACCCAGATTTCAGCCTGAAGAAACCGTGAAGAAAGACCTCATCCCCACCCACCTAACTTCTGACCTACAGAAACCAGGAGATAGTAAACAGGTGTTGCCTTACACTGTTAAGTCCAGGGCAATTTATTACATAGCAGCGGACAACTGATATACCACAGAACCCACTGGGGAAACAGGTTTTCTGCTCAGCACGAAGGTCTGAAAAATCCCCCATCTGGGAGCTAGTGTTGCCTTTTATCAGCTATGGGACCATGAACAGGTGATGTTTCTGAGCCTCATCTGTAAAAAGGGAGGATAATACTAGTAAGTTGCCTCACTCCAATACTCATGGGCAGTAAATGAGATGATTCATGGGACGTGTCCAGGGCAGCGTTCAGCCCAACAGGCCTCACCAGAAACTCCTCCACTTTCTCTCTGTGCACCCTCTCCCGAAAGTCTTACTCTTTATTTCCACATGGAGATTTGTCTCTGGGGAGATGCTCCTTCTTTCACATCTTCCTGTCCCCAGCATCAGGGACCCCTGTGCAGTTTCAGGGCTGGCTAAGTAATATCACAGCAATGGAGTTCCTTGGTCCTCAGCTGTCTTTCAGGCATAAAGGCAATGCAATTACTGTCTTCTGGGGAGTGAGGCTGGCAGAGAATGCAGATGTTCGGTGGCAAATGCCCTGTCAACACTGTGACATGCAGCTAAGGAATCCTGGGGAGGGAAGAGCCAACATTACACTATTTTCTTAGCTGAGCTTCTCAAATTCTGTACTTGCACAGATAGTGGCTCATAAAGAACATTCACACAAAAATGCAGATGCACAATTCACCAGGACTTCAAAGTCAGACAAATGGGGGTGACCGTCGATGCCATTTATTAAATGCTTACTTTGTGCTTGGCATTTGTCTAAGATCTTTCCATGTTTGAGTTGATTTTCCTGTTTTACAGATGAGGGAGTGGAAACTCAGAGAGGTTAAGTCACATTTCCCGAATTATGCAGCTAATGAGTGAAAGGTCTGCGATGAGGTCTGGCTGCAGAGTCTGAGCTCCTGGCCGTGGTGCTTGGGAAGCCATTGGAGCTCTGCACTGACTAGCCCTGTGATGACCTTGGGCGACCATTGAACCTTCCTGAAGCTGGTCTCCCATCAGTCTCCTGTTCCTGTGTAATTTGGTGAAAACCCAATTCCATCATTCATGAAAAGGGCTTTGCACAGTGGAAACTCAAACAACAGTGGAACAAAGAAGACAACGTGGACATCTCTTGGCTAGTGATCCGTGGCCTTCTGAGTCTGAGAGCATTGCCCTGAACCTGTTTCCAAGTTTGGGAAGAAGGGAAAATGTCAGTGGGGGTTTGGGGGGAGGACCTGAAGCTGGTAGTGAATGTCCAGGAGAAGGCACTCTTTCCTCATAGCTCAGCTCCTCTGAGGCCTCCTGGTGTGGTGTGAGGAGGAAGGGAGCTGAGAACAGTCTCCCCACAGCATGGTCAGCCTCTCAGAAACCCTGTGCTCTGGGCTGTGGGGGTGCCGGCAGCGGGGGTCCCTCAGACCCAAGGCAGCTTGTTCACATGGGGGCCATGGAGATTGCACATGGGGTGACTGAATTTGCCATGTTTCAGCTGCTTGGGCAGAGCAGGACATCCTTCTAGAGCAGGATGCTGGCCCTCCCCATGGCTGCCTTCTAACCATGGGGCGGGGTGGGGGGTGGTGGTGGTGGTGAGGACATGGCCCCAGGGGGTTCCTGACTTAGTTAGGAGGTGGTTTCAGGATTTGATACCACTCTCTCCTCTCTAGCCTAGAGCTCTCTGGGACCCCTCATTCCAGGTGCCAGGATCATGTCCCCACATCCCCCACCCCCCCATCCTCCACTGTCACACTGGGTTCTTCCCTGTACTCGGGGGCCTTTCCTTATCCCCTCCCTCCCTCCTGCATTTTCCGGTTTACCATTAATAATGGTAATGGGCTGATGGATTTCTCCTTTCAGATACCAGGTTGTCCCTTAAGTAGTAACTTCCAATACCTTCACCCCTAAAAGTGATGACACAGTGTCAGTCTAGACCCACATCCACATAGTTTTTAATCTCTTACTGAGAGCTCACTACCTGATAGAAAACGCCAAGCATCTCTAGCGTCATGCCCAATGTGATTCCACGTGCATTTAGTCCCACGTATAGATGACGAAACTAAGCCAAGAAGGGTAAATCAGTTTGCTCACTGTTTGGGGGTGTGGAATCTGGAATCCATGTGTGTTGTGTACACACCCCACACTCTTAGCAGCTCTTTCTGTCCGGCCTCTGTTGGTGTCTGTCTGAGCCAGCTCAGGCTGCTGTAACAAATACCACAGACGGCGGTGGGATGCTGGGGGGGGGTGTGCTTAAACAACAGACATTTATTTCTCCCAGTTCTGGAGGCTGGAAGTCTAAGGTTAAGGTTCCCACTGATTCAGTTTTGGCTAGTAGACAGCTGCCTTCTCGCTGCGTAGTCAGGTGGAAGAGAGATCAAGCTCAGGCACCTTTCTCTCTCTCTCTCTCTCTCTCTCTCTCTCTCTCTCTTCCTCCTTATAAAGCCACTAATCCCATCACAGGGCCCCACCCTTGTGACCTGTCTAGCCTTAATTACCTCCCAAAGGCCCCACCTTCAAATACCCACACATTGGGGGTTAGGCTTTGGTGTATGAATCTGGGGGACACGATCCAGTCCTTAGCAGTGTTTTGTGTGTAGGAGGCTTAGCGGGTCTCAGTCAGGGGGTGGGGAGGTGAAGAAGGAAGACGGGCCTCTCCTTCAGAAGAGCTTCACCCAACTGAATCCCAGCTCCCCCACTGTGACCTTGAGTATAACCTCAGAGTGACCTTGGCCAAGTCACTTAGCTTTTCTGATCTTTCATTTCCTCTCCCAACATGGTGAGCACACCAACGTTGGCTAATTAGCCACCATGGCAGGAGGGTCCAGCTCGGTCCCCTGGGCCAGATGGATGATGAGAGTAACTGGTCACTGGTGTGTGCTGTTTCCCAGTTTACAAAGAGGTTTCCTATGTGTGAGCTCGGCATGGAATTGCATTACTATTCTTCTGCTGACTTTAGAAACTTACCCCAGGGGCCAGGGGACATGAGCTCAGGGCGCGTGTGGGACAGCAGTGTGGTGGGGTCACAATGGGGAAACCCAGTTTGCAAGGACAGACAGCCATATTCTCCTCTACGGTTTTCCAAAGAATATTGAAAATGCAAGCTTTGTATTCAAAATGCGCATGTATTGCCTACTTACCAGGTACCAGGTCCTGTGCTAGATGCTTCTTTACACATAAACTCGTATTTACTCCTACAGCAAGAAATGAATCTATAGCATGAGTTAAGGAGGCTCCATGGGTTTTTAATACAGGATGGGTCAAATCTCATTGTCAAGCAGCGCTATGTTATCCCCCCATTCCCCTGCTTTTCACCATCTGGAATTTGGTAGTTATCTTAAAGGCACAATGGTCTGAAGGCTCAGACGCCAGCCTACAGACTTCCCTTTGGCTCCTTGCTTTCTCTTCCTCAGTAATTCTCAAACTTTGGAGTACATTAAACTTGATGCATAGGACTAAATAAATAAAACCCCAAGCTAGGATACTCTCTGGGCAATGTAAGCAATTTATCAGGGTAATTTTTTGCCTTACATATTGACTACAGATGCTGACCCTTTCTTGGAAAAAAACATCCACGAGGATGTTGGAACAGGAGGTGATCTTAGAGTTCACCTGGCCAAATCCTCCCATTTTACAGATGAGAAGACCAAGTACCAGAGGGAACAAAAGGATCACAATGGACTGCAACATAATTAGGGATCGAGTTGGGAATGTTTTAATGGAATTCCGTTATTTGTCCGCTGGTTAAACATCTGCCCTGGAATTGGACTCAGGACTGCCGAAGTCTCTGAAAGAATGCCATAGATTGGTTTCCTGGCTTCTCTCGCCAAGTTGTTGGAAAAATATTGGGCTTCCCATTCACCAGGATCACCAGAGAGGTGCCATGGCTGGGTAGCCTTGGAGAGTCTGTCAATGTCCAAACCCTCTGTTACAACCAGGATTCTCAATCTTTTCTCCAGACCAACACTGGGGAAGATCGGTCACCAATGGAAAACATTCACCTTTAGCCCCTTTAAAAACATTCTTCCTTCCCGCAAGCTGAGTTTTTGGGTTTTCACAACAAGAAGGAAGGGTAGCCAAGGGCTTTTAGGGAAACAGGCAGACCTTTCCTGACTGGCAAAGGGGAGAGCATTTCTCCCCTGTCCCCAGACTTTTATTCCATCAGAAGCTCAGCTCAGAAGCTCAGGCTGACCTACTACTGCCATCCGGGGCTTGGGCCTCTTGCCCCCATGGGAGTCTGTGGGGCTGGAGGCAGAGATTAAAGCTGATCGTGTCAGGGTCGTTATTTTCCCTGCATGGACAGTTAGTTGTCAGACACCAAAGGGCCACCAGGGGTTTGTAGCAGATGGTGTGGGCATGTCATCGCGTTGTCTTTCATTCTGCTACTCTTGGACCAAGTATTAGAGGCCCTCCTGAGTCTTGATGCCATAACCCTTACGGTTGGCTCTCTTCCCATCTTTCACTTTGCTCAGCATAGACCACCACAGACTCAGCCTTCTGTTGATTAGCCAGCACTAGACAAGGGCCAGCACGTTGTACTGACTAGAGGATTCACTCTGGTTAATGAGAGTCTGGTCCAGTGAGTGTCTCGGTTGCTGAGACTCAAGGAAAAACTTCCCGTTGAGAAGACATAGGGACTCTCAGGCCAAATCACATCACACATGTTGGTCTCATGTTGTAAGACTTAGTTCTTCACTGGGGTGCCGGGGTGGTACAGTCGATTAAGCGTCCAAGTCTTGATTTCAGCTCAGGTCGTGATCTCGGAGTCGTGAGATCGAGCCCCACATGGGGCTCTGTGCTCAGCACAAGTCTTGGGATTCTCTCTCCCTCTCCCTCTACCCCTCCCAGTCGTGCATGCTCTCTCTCTCATTCACTCTCTCTAAAATAAATAAATCTTAAAAAAAAGACCTAGTTCTTCACTAAGTGGGTTATTGGCCTCTTGCTGATAATACCAAGAATAGTAATAATTGTTAACAATCAGCGAGTCCTTACCGAGTACTGGCTCTGTTCCGTGGGCTTTATGTGTATAACCCAACTTCATTTTCCCAGCAGCACTGTTACGTGGTAGAAACAAGAGGCCCATTTCAGAGATGAGGAAACTGAGGCACAGATGGGCTGAGTAACATGTTCACAGTCACAAAACTAGGAAGTAGAGGAGAGAGATCAGAAGGACAGGCTATATGTTCTCGTATATGTGGTTTTCTTACAAAGGTCTGGGTTTCATCTGACCTGAAGATTAGGTTTAGTATCAGTAAATGCTTGTTCCTCATCTTTCCTCATTGGGTCCAGGGGTACCTGAAACTATTCTTATGGAACAGTGCTTTGGTGGGTTTGTAAATACCTGATTGAGGTGGGGAGGAAAGCCTGGCTGGAGGGCATTGCCAGTGTTCTCAGGACAGAGGACATGTTCTGTTCTGGCCTCTGGTACCCATGCATTCTTGTGCTGATATCTGTGTATCACCTTGCTCCTCACTCTCGGCCTGTGTGCCCTTGGAGGGCCTCCACCCCTGACTCAGGAAGCATTTGACTTAGGCTTTAGCTAATCAGAATATCATCTCTGCCACTGTGATTGAGTCAGAGATTGGCACGGGAACCAATGAAAGCAGGAGAGAACTATGTGGGCATGTTGGCAAAAAGCCTCTTTTACTCTTCCACTAGACCACAGTCTGTGAAGATGTCTGATCTGGAGCCATGGCAGCCTTCTTGCCACCATGAGGCACAAGCTGACAGAGGATGATGCCCAACTCAAAGGAAGCAGAGCCAAGAGATGGAGAGTGAGAAACCTCAGGTCAAGCTGTGCCTGTCATGGAAAATAGAGTTTGCTCATCTATGTTAGTTCATCAAACAATCCCAAATGATGTAGTCTGTTATAATGAATATGATTTTATTAGCCTACTCATGGCAGGCCTTTAAAATGATTAGGGAAAGGTGTGCAAAATTCCCCTGAGAAAGCTTTTTCTTGGTCAGCTAACTGATCAATATGGTGAATGAACCCCGTATTACAGTTTAGCATATACAAACCTGGGTTGCGAGGGATGGTGATTTCATAGCAATTACTTCAAAAGAGAAGTGGGGGAGGGGTTCATTTTACAGGATAACAATAAGGCCCAGAGAGATTACATCAGGAAATGGGGGAATTGGGATTCAAAAACAGGTGATCCAGATCAGGAATCCAAGCTTTTAATTACTATGCCTAATAAATACTTTAAAAAAAAATCCAAGAATATTTGTTGAGGAGCTACTATGGATCCATCATGAAATACATCAGCAAATAAGACACACAAAGGACCCCTGCTGCATGGTGTAAGCACTGAAGTATATGTGTATAGAGAGAACAGATAGAAAGCAAACAATAAAAATAATAAGAAATATTAGAAGGTGACAAATTCTGTGAATAAAGAAAAATAAACAAGCTAAGGGGAATCAGGAGAGTTCCAGTTTTTAATAGAGTGGTCAGAGTGGGCCTCTTTGAGATGGTGAGGTGGGAGAGGCAAGGGAGTTAACCAGGGGGCTACCTGAGCACAGAATATTCTGGATGGAGGAAAGAGCCAGTGCAAAGGCCCAGAGGCAGGAGCATGCCCGGCATGCTTGAGGAACAGCAGGGAGGCTAGTGAGTTTGGAATTGAGTGTGTAGAATATAGTAAGAGATGTGGTCAGGGCAGTGATTGGGGATCTCTGGGAGGAGTGGTTTCTGCAGGATTTAGAGCAGAGGAGGGACAGGGTGTGGCTCAGACTGCTGTGGGACAAAAGGCTGTTGGTGGGAAGTGCAGGTGCAAGGAGGTCAACATGGAGCGCTGGGCACCAATCCCATGAAAGATGGTGGCAGGGTGACACCCTCGGACCAGGGTGACAACACTGGAGGTGGTGACAGGTGGTCGGATTCTGAATGTGTTTTGATGGAAGAGAGGAGAGAGTTTGTAATTCCAGTTGTGGGGCAGAATCAAAGAGGAGTCAAAGATAACTCTAAGTTTTGGGGCAAGATTTGAAGGATTCAACTGAACCACAAAGTCTTTGAGCTCCGTTCCTGTGACCAAAGAACTGTACCTCTTTTGCCTCTGCCCACTTTGTTTTCTTTTATCCAGAAGGGCCATCTGCGATTGTATGCTGCTTCATGACAAAGAATTCCTACACATATCATCCCATTTCATTCCCACCTCAATCCTGAGGTTCTCTTCCCATCTGACAATGAGGGAAACTGAGGCTCCGGGAGACAGTTGCTCACCCAGCCCAGCTCACATGGTTGATGAACTGATATTCTCTATTCTGTTCCATTGCAATAGAGGAATAGTCTACGTCCCCCACCCCCCACCCCCTGGCTTTTTGAATGTCACAGCAGAAGCAATAGTCTCCTGGTTATAAAATAGCAAACTGCCTACCACCTTCATTTTCATAATCTACATGGTCTCTAAATTTTCAGCTGTGAGTGCCTCAAAATCCTTGAAATGGATTGTCCTTCTGAAGCCTTCTCTGTAAACACACTCTTCCCCCTGGCTTGTAACTTTCTGCCATATCAAGCCTTAAGATCTAGAATTTTTTTTGTCCTGGCTTTTTTTATGAGCCTGTGTTATGTTCTGCTTGATGGGAGCCCCCACCTTTGGTGTTGCTACTCTAATGTTTGTTTCCTGGTTGTGGCTGCTGCCGGGGGACATACTTGCTTTCCCTGCTTGGATTTGAATAACTTGATGGGTGGTCTTCTAGAAGATCAGTGTTTCCACCCTGCTAGTTTGAGAAGCAAGACTAAGCTTGATAGCCAAGCTGGGGCAAGGGGTGGGGGTGGGGGGTAGGCGGAGAGAGTTTTGAAATCTAGAGAAGATGCAAAACTTACTCGGGAATATCCGCCAAAGACCAAGCCAACTATTTTCTGCAATTCTTGTCACTCTTTCTATGCCACCACTTAGGCAACCAGCATCTCTTCTTGTTGTGACAACTACATTATTGGGGATTTCATTCCCATTCTCCTTCAGAGGGTGAAGCCCCATGTCCCTGCGTCCCGCATTCTAACCCTTCTCTGAATGAATGAAATGAAACAAAAGGCGTGACTCCCCCCCCCCAACCCCCCCCCCCCAAGCTGCATTCATGAAGTGTTAAGCCTCTGGATTTTAACTAAGTGGATAAATACAGATGTAGAGGTTTGGATGAGAGGGATATCTCCAGTGGTTGTCAGCCTTGTTAACATGCACTCCCCCAAGCACATCCGTGACTCCCCGGTTTCATCAATGGAAATTAATGCATTGTTGTAGCAGAGACAATCACTCTGAGCATGTGGATATTCAAATGAACTTTTAAGTGAGAATCTCAGCTGCTTTGAAGGGGAGAGGAAATGAGAAAGGCCAGAAAGGAAAAGTGAGGGAGGTTTCCTGGCATCTCCAAGTGAAGTAAGTCAACAATTCCAGTGGAGTTAACCATTTCGTGCCTAGATCGCTGCCACAGTCTTCAAGGCAGGGTCTCCCTCTGTGGCCCCCTTTCCTTCCTTTTCCTGGCCATTCTGTTTCTGTAAGACACATCTTCCCAAATCGCTGTTCCTGTGGTGCCCTGCCTTATTTAGAGGCCTTTAATGAGGAGGTAGATGCATGAACACTCAAGAGCACAGAGAATTTGTAGGCAGTTAAACTACTCTGATACCATAATCATGGATATATGTCATTATACATTTGCCCAAACCCATAGAAAATACACCAGGAGTGAGCCCTAATATCAACTATGGACTCTGGGTGATTGGGATATGTCAGTGCAGGCTCATCAGCTGTAACAAGTGTACCACTCTGCTGGGGGAATGTTGAGATGTCAGTCATGGGGAAGCTGTGCATGAGTGCGTGCAGGGAGGATGTGGGAGATCTCTGTATCTTCTTCTCAATTTTGCTATGAACCTAAAACTACTCTAAAAAAAACCTAAAGTCTGAAAAAAAAAAAAACCAGCCTCCAGTGGCCCCATATTATCTATGGATCAGACACATATTCTTGGTCCCAGTGGTCAAGGGCAGTGTATAATTAGACTCTACCTCAACCCATCCGTGCTGCCACCCTCCCGTGCTCCACTCCACCAGCCCTTAGGTGACCTAGGCTTCTTCCTTCATTTCTCCAGGACCACACTTCTGTGGCTGCCCCCTTGGAAGAGCTCTCCCCCAATACAGACCCTCCCCGTTCATCCAGACTCAGGCCAAGATCATGGTTTGCCTCTTCTATGATGACTTCTTTAGCACTTGCTGTGACTGAATGTGTGTGTCCCTCCAAAATTCATATGTTGAGCCCCTAACCCCCAATGTGATGGCATATGGAGGTGGGGCCTTTGGGTAGTGTAATCTAATGATTTAGCTGAGGTCATGAAGGTGGTGCTCCCATGATGGATTAGTGCCCTTAGAAGTGGAGACACCGGCCAACTTGCTTCCTCTCCCTCTGCAATATGAGGGTACATCAGGAGGATGACTGTCTGTAAGCCAGGAAGCAAGCCCCCACCAAGAACCGAATCTGCTGGCACCTTGATCTTGGACTTCCCAGCCTCTGGAATTGTGAGAAATAAGTGTTTGCTGTTTAAGCTCCCAGTCTGCAGGGATTTATTGTAGCAGCCTGAGCTGACCTAAGACCTCACTTCACCCTTCTCTGCATAGTGATTGCTTCCTCCAGACTCAATCCACCTGCCACCTCATCAAATACTGTCTTATCTGTGTTCAGTCTTATCTCCTCAATGACAATCTAGGCTTGTTGAGCTCAGGAATAGTGCCTTCAACTTCATTCGTGGTATCAGGGAACTTAGCACAGTCCTGAGCACAGCACAGACGTGCTTTAAGCTCTTGTGTTGACTTCAGCTCACCAGAGGGAGAAGAAAAATACTCTCTTATTCTCTAAGATCTGTGGAAAAGGAGACCTCCATATATCCACTGGTCCCCGAAGCTGCATCACCCCAAAAGGCACTGCCACATTGAAGAGTTGCAGGAAGCAGATGGCATGGGTGGTGCCTCTGGGTACCACCCCCTTCTTGGGTGTTTGCTCATTCATCCACCCTCCCATCAAGAAAGTGTTTATGGAACATCCACTATGTCCTCAGCACAGAGATGCGGTTCTGAATGGGACAGTGTCCTGCCCTCATGGAGCTTGTGGTCCGTCTAGGATGTGTGTGTGATGTGTGTTAGAGAGAAAGGGGAGGAAGACCTAGCAAACGAGTGAGTGAATAAGGTGATTTCCATAAAGACGTGTGCTCTGAAGGAACTTTAAGATGCGATTTTGTGGTGAGTAGGATAACGAGACATGGTCACCTATGGGTGTGTAAGGTGGGAGAATCTCTCAGGACGAGGGAATAGCAGGTGCTATCCAGCTCGTAGGCAGGGTTTCTGAAGCTTGGAGCTGTTGGCATTTGGGGTTGGATCATTCTTTGTTGTGGGTCTGTCCTGTGCATTGTGGGAGGTTCAGCAGCATCTCTGGCCTCCACCCTCTAGGTACCAGCAGCAGGTCCTACCCTCCATGCCCCCGCCAAGTCATGACCATAAAAAATGTCCTCTGACATTGGCAAAATGTTTGGCAGCATGGAGTGTAGTGGATTGAATGGTGACCTCCTAAAAAGATTTGTCCTTGACTTAACCAGTGGAACCTGTGAATATGACCTTTTTTTGAAAAAGGGTCTTTGTAGATGTGATTAAGGATCTTGAGCTGGGGAGGCCTGGGTGGCTCAGTCAGTTAAGCGTTGCCTTCGGCTCAGGTCATGATCTCGGGCTCCTGGGATGGAGCCCCACATCGGAATCCCTGCTCAGCGGGGAGTCTGCCCTAACCCCCTGCTCGTGCTCTCTCTCTCACTCACTTTCTTTCTCTCAAATAAATAAAATCTTAAAAAATACATATTTAAAAAAGGATCTTGAGCTGATTTCATCTTGGATTATCCAGGTGGGACCTAAAGCCAATGGCAGGTAGGGACAGAAGAGGGCAAGACTAGATGTGGAGGAGAAGGCCACGGGAAGGCAAGGCAGAGATTGGGGTGATGTGACCACAAGGAGTGCTGACAGCCCCCCAGGGACTGGAGGAGACAAGGAGCACACTGCCCCCTGGAGCCTTTGGAGGGAGCCAGCACCTTTTTTTTTTTTTTTTTTTTTAAAGATTGTATTTATTTATTTGAGAGAGAGAATGAGAGAGAGAGCACAAGAGGGGGGAGCGGGAGAGGGAGAAGCAGACTCCCCACTGAGCAGGGAGCCCGATGCGGGACTTGATCCCGGGACTCCAGGATCATGACCTGAGCCCAAGGCAGTCGCTTAACCAACTGAGCCACCCAGGCGCCCAAGACCCTGCCAGCACCTTGACTGTGGACTCGGTGGCCTCCAGAACCAGGAGAGAATCCATTTCTGTTGTTCTGAGTCCCAAGTTTGCGGTGATTGGTTACAGCAAATCACGGAAAAGTGATACAGGGGCAGCCCGGATGAGCACAGTTCCTCCTCTGTCATTCCAACAGAAAGGCCTTGTGTTTGGCATTTCGTGTAACCACGGCACTCCAGATGGCTAATTCACTGGTTTCATCTTAAGGTGAAGAAACGGAAGCCTCCAAGGAGGAAGAGACATCTGCCTCACGTCCACAGGCATAGACTCTCTTGCGGGCAGAGCTGGAATCTGAACCCCGACCCCTCCTGTTCTTTCCTGGCTGCTTTCTTTACCTCTACAGGGCAGCACATTTACCAAAGGTGGCAGACCTGTCCATCAATGTTGGGTCTTCCCACCTCCCCAGGCTGATGTCCCTCCCCGAACCCCCATGGCCCCTGCTGGGTCTTCATGCTGCTGGAGAGTGCTGAGCCTGCTACTGAAATCTTACGGTCATCTACCACCTCTTTGCCTCCAGCGACCTCTCTCCAACTTGGAAGTCTTCAATTTATGATTATATGTTGTTCCCTGCCCTTTAGGCAAGTTCGATTTCATCATCCAGATGCAAAACTATTTCACAATGAAGGCTGCAAATAAAAAGAACAGGAACCAGGAAGGGGGTTCATATAGGACGTGCTGGATCTGAAAACAACTTCAGGGAGTGTGTGGTCCATGAAGCCTATATATGTTTCCCGATAGCTGGGAAAACCATTACCCGTGACTGTTTTCTGTCCCAGTGTGTAAGGAAAGGCTCACATAACACTGAAGCTGTGATAAAACCAGGAGGCCAGGAGATTTGATGCCACAGTGACAGGGTGCTTCTCTCCCAGGGGAAATTAGCAGTGGATGCTGCGTGTTCATCTATGTCTGTGTTCCGTCGGAAAGTGCCCTGGGGTTTTCTATACCTCCTCCTTTGTCCTTGCTAAGAAACTGCATTCCAAATGAATCATGTGCAATGCTATCCCCCGGCTCTCCAGTCCTGCCATGGGAAGAATACACACAGCTATTGGGAGAATACTGTTTCTTGTCTGTTTATCCAGCCTGCACACCTGACCGCGGAGTATATAGCAAGCCCGGATGTGTACCAGCCTTTGTGTGGGTGCTGGGGACACACTGGCAAAAAGGAGACCCACACTCTCCATTCAGGGAGTGGTTCAGTGCGGAGAGAAGAGAGCTTTTAAGAAGTGTGTGCTGTGCTATATACAGAAGGACCCAAGTGGTGCCCCCAGCACGGAGGAAGAGGACTGGGGACAGGAGGTGAAGGAGCCACGGTGAGAGCCGGCAAGATGGCGGTGAACGTAAAATCGGAAAGCCCCTGGGGGGCCGAGTGGGAATGGGGGGTTGGAATTTAAAAGTCCAAGAGCGGGGTGCACCTCCCTGGGCATTGTCAGGGCAAGCAGCTCAGCTCAGTCTGAGTGCGAGCAGCAGGAGGCCTGGCATCTAGCTCCCTTGGATGTGTCAGCTGCCCGTGTAGCTGCTTCTGGAACAGAGGCAGCATGAGACTGGCTTCGATGGCCAGGGTGCCTGAGGCTGGCGGTCAGCTCCTCAGGGATCAGCCGGAGTGGGGAGATGGGGTCGGTAAGTTTGTCCGGCTTCCGGCTTTAAGATGGAAGCATGAGAAGAGGGGAAGATGCTGTATTCATTTGCGTGGGCTGCCATAACAGGACCACACACTGGGGGATGCTGGGTAGTAGACTAGGCCCAGACAACAAAAATTGATTTTCTCACAGTTCTGGAGGCTGGAAGTCCAAGCTCAAGGTGCTGGCAGGTTGGTTTCTCCTGAGGTCTGTCTCCTTGGCTTGCAGGTGGCCACCCTCTGGCTGCCTCTTCCCAGGCTTACGCTTCTGTGGGCACACCTCCCCAGCATCTCTCTGTGTCTGAATCTCCTCTTCTTATAAAGGACGCCGGTTGGATTGGATTAGGACCACCCTCACAGCCTCGTGTGAACTGAATCACCTCTTTAAAGGCCCTGTCTCCAAATACAGTCACATTCGGGGGGCAGGGTGTGAAGATTTCAACATATGGATCTTGGGGGTGCCACAACTCAGCCCACAGCAGGTGCCCTCTCTCTTTGTTCTTTATCCCATGGAGAACTGAGACTGGAGTCCCCCCCCCACCTCCCCGCCCCGGAAGAGGGGCAGTGCATTAACCACAGCATCAGGAAATGTTGATTTTCCTTTTCAGCTCTGGCAAGACACCCATTTGATCATGAATTTAGTGCACGAAGTCCTCCGGGGCTGGAAATACAATTTGTGAGAGCTTCAAATTATATAGAACTTAACCATGCCATCATTTTCCAGGGGATTCCAACATCAGCCTAACCATTAATAGTGGTGACACATTGGTTTCCTCATTATTTATTTATGTACCTGTTTCTCTTGCTAAACCCCGGGCTCCTGAAAGACAGGCATTTTGCTTTGTTATCTTCCTAGCCTGCTGCCCAGAATCCAGCCTGGCACATAGTAAGGACATGCATCACACATTATCTTTTCAATTTGAATCTGTTGAAGTGGTATTCAGAGGTGAGCGGAGGCTTGGAGGCTAGGCAACCCAGAAACTGGATAAACTTTTGGCCAATATGGGGCCCCCATATTGCACTCTACTGCCCCCTGACCCTGTCTAGTGGACACGCTGCCCGTCCTACAAATCCAGCCAGCTGGCTACTCTTCTCACCACGTCTTGGGATTTTCCTTCAAGCATCCCCTGATGCTTGAAGGAAAATCCCTGAATCACCTTCCCCCTGAAGGTGATTCAGGGATTCACCATCCCCTGAATCACCTTCCCCCTGATTCTCCCCAGATCCTCCACTTTCCAAGGGGAGAATTGGCAGCAGGGGATGGCTCTTGGCTGGCTGTCCATCTGTGGAGGTGTGCTGTGTCTTCCCAGAGCTAAATGAGGCTGGGACTGTGGCCTCAAAGGGGAGCATGCTGGAGCTCATGCAGCACATCTCCTCGGGGTCCTCTGCATGCTCTTCTTACGGCAGGTGTTACAGACCTCTCTCCATTTCCCAGCAGGCCCTGGGAAAGGCCACCAGGTGGGGAAAGAGAGAGAGTGGGAGAGAGAATATGAATATGCACGTTTCCACCCATTTGTGAGTTTACAGAAATGCCGACTTTTGTGCAAAGGAAAACATTTCACAATTTCTGCCGCCTGATGGATGAAACTCATCAGATCAGAAAAATAAATTAAAAGAGAAGCAGCCCTTGTCACATTTTATGTATGCAGACAATTGAAAGAAAGTGAACGAATAGAGCAAGCAAACTACATATATTAGCTTACAAGATAGAACATTATTTTTAAACAAATAAAGAGTCAGAAACCATATCAATTATGTTTTATGACAGTCAGTGAGTCTGTCTGTTATTTTTATTTTCTTTCTGCTGGCCATAGCCAAATTCGTGCTTTCTAAGATTAAAAGCTTTTTTTCCTTTGGCCCAAAGTTTAAAGAGATATCACCTGTCTCCCCATTTCCTGTCTTCCCTTCATGTAGCCCTGAGCATTGCATTGTGGGCTCTCCTTCCAAACGTGGGGGCAAGTGGCTGGGGCCCCCTCCATCCAGCCATTGATGGGGACTTGCTCCCATCAATAATTTGCTCTAACTGACCTTGCCCAGAAGCTCATTCTGCATGCAAGATAGGACATCACCCTTAAAACCAAGAGCCTCTCAGTATATTTTTCACCATTAATTGGCTGATTTTTCTTTATTAAAAAAAAAGTCTGAGATTAGTTATTTCCTGCTGCCTTACTCATTTGGTTAATGCATGCTAATCCTGCAAAAATAAATATTAATGGAGTGTGCGTTACTGGAGCAGGTCTTTGTGGGGGATTGGTGAACCCGTGTGTCACACATCTGAACTTCCTGCCATCTAGATAATTAGACTTATCCCGCATGAAAGTGCCTTCTTCGGAGTTGTTATTTTAGTAGAAAGCTGTGAATCCCTCTTCTCACTGCCTCTGGGCTTGACTGACTCTTCCTCAGTGAAAACATCTTTTGGTGGGGTCCCTAAATTAATGCTTCGGGTGCCGATTGTCCTACCAACCCTGTGATTCAAACAGGTGAGGAGGTCCTTGTGCAGTTTTGGACAGAATATCTTTAAATCAGTATCAGTGATCTGAATGGCCAGCGGGTAGGTAGACAGCAGGAGGAAGAGTGACTCACTGCGGGGTGACAGGTGACGGGTGAGGGAGAACACAATAGGAAACACTGCTGTCTGATCTCCTCCCAGCCACAGAGCTTGGGCACCAGTTCAGTCATTTTTATCAGTCAATGCAATACTTTCGACTTAAAGTAGATCTTGAAATTTGTATAGTTTTGCCTCCCTAATACCTCAAACTAGTTCGACCTGGAAGGAAAACTTTCTCCAGCACATCACGTGGATGTTTGTCTTCTGCCGGAATCTCTCCAATTATGGACAACTTAACACTTCTTAGGGCAGGCTTTTTGTTTGTTCCATGAGCTAATGGCTTGCAACTTCTTTGTGGTTTTAGTGCAGCACCTTTTGGTTGCAAGTGGGAGAGAAAAAAAAAAAAAAATCCCTCCAACTAATTATGCTAAAATGGGAATCTTTTGGTTCACATCACTTTTAAGACTCTGAGTAGTGTAGGCTTCAGGTGCAGTTTGATCTGGCGCTCAAAGGGTGTTACCAGGCTTTGTCTCTATTTCCTCCTTGATGGTAAGGTTCTCAGGCTCTACTTGGGGGCCTCTGATAGATTCAGCCTCATTTTCCCCATGACACCAGACCAGTGGTTCCTTCCTAATTTGGGAGATTTTCATTCTGTCTTTGGCCCAAATTGGATAATATGTCTGTTCCTTAATGACTTAGTTTGGGTCCCTTTTGTGGTTCTAGCCACCTTCCACCCAATCCCCTCCCCCACATTTTGCTGCTTTTCCTGTCACTCTCAGTGGAGCACAATGGGAAAGACGGGTGTAGGTCCTTCACAACAAGAGTGGCTGTGCACAGAGGTAACCCCGGGTGGAGACATCGTGGACATCATGTGATCAGCACTTGAAGAATCTTTGATTATATTCTTATTATTTGAAATAGGGGACCTATGTATATATAATTCTCTGTTAACCAGAAAATAATTATCTCTTGCATAATCTAATAATGGCTAACTTCTGAATACTATCAAACCTTTATTGCTTTGTTGTCCCATTTTGTAGAAGGTTCCTCAGAGGACCAGTGTTGGTTTGGCTTGTCCAGTGTTCCCTTTCTCTTCTTCTGGTACAGAATCCTGAATGGCCTCTGTGGACCCGCCCTACTTCCAGGCCTGGCCAGAAGGCTCACCTGGGCCAGTGGTGAAGTACATGATCTGTTCTTGGCCAGGGTACTCATGTCCCTCTCCAACGAGTTTGTTGAGTGGTGAGCTTGTGACTGTGGCCTGGCTAATTGTCATAATCTCATCACTGGCTGCCATGATGGGTTCATGGATGCGCACACAGACTCAAGGTGGTTTATTTGGAACGATTTCTGAAATGTAGGCCTGGAGATGCTCGTGGCTGTTTGCTACCACCTGGAGCCTGAGGATTAAGCCGCAAGGAAAAGCATGAGACCACCAGAAAGCCAGCCTGGTCACATCCTTTAGGGCTATGGGTCCTGCTGCAATTGAAAATCTAGTGTGGAATTTTCATCCCATGAGACAATACATTTCTTAATCCTGCTACCGTTACAAAATGAATCCTAATGAATGTGCCCATGACAATAAGATATTTTATAGATTATATCAAATAATGGAGAAATAAATGGGTTTAAGTCAGACATTTTAGGATTTAGCCCGATGCCACCTCTCTCCAGCGAGGCACAGGGACTGAGCCAACTTCTCTGCCTGGTGTTCCCCTTTTAAGATCAAACCTGGATAATATAAAGTGGTAAAATAGAGCAAAACGATGAAATGTGGGTATCCTTGACTATTTTTATTAAACTACATGGTTAAAAAAATCATCCTATTTTTCAAAATTATCAAATCAAAAGCTCCATGAAGACATGGCCCAGAAGGATCTTCCTCAGATGTTGGAACAACCAGAGGGATAATCACACGTAATCCCAACAACCCTATCATGCAAATACCACTGCTATTCTCAGATCTCATAGGAAACCAAAGCTCAAAAAGGTCAAATGATGGGCACCTGGGTGGCTCAGTCGGTTAAGTGTCCGCCTTTGGCTCAGTTCAGATCCCGGGGCCCTGGGATCGAGCCCCACATCAGTCCTCCCTGCTCAGCAGGGGGCCTGCTTCTCTCTCTCCCTCTGCCTACCGCTCCCCCTGCTTGTGCTCTCTCTCCTTCTCTCTCTCTTGCTCACTCTCTCAAATAAATAAATAAAATTTTTTAAAAAGTCTTTAAAAAAAAAAGGTCAAATGATCTGACCAAGGTTGCACAGCCAGGAAGCTGGAGAGTTTGAGTTTGCACCTGGTCAGGCCAGCTCTAGATCAGGTGCCCTTGGCCATCATTTTAGATCACTAGCTCATCTTACTAAAACTTCCAAAATTTCTATCCATTTAAAAAAAATTTTTGTACCTTTTTTTTTTTTTTAAGTAGGCTGCGGGGCTTCAACTCATGACCCTGAGATCAAGACCTGAGCTGAGATCAGGAGTTGGACATTCAACTGACTGAGCCACCCACGCGCCCCTACTTCTATCCATTTTTAAAATCTCGATTAAATACTGCCTTTTCCAAGAAATTGCCCTTGGAGTGTTTTTCCTGTATGCATAGATGTATATGTATACACACACACACACACACACACACATGCACGCATGAGTGCACCCCCCCCCCCCACACACACATCTTATTAATTAGAATCGTACCTTTTTCTTTTACTAAACCACAAAGGCAGGGCCCTTGCCTGGTTCATCTTTGCTTCCCTCACAGCACCCTAAAAGGGGGCCTGGCCCATATTACCTGCTCGGTAATTATTGGTTGAATTATAAGCAACATATAGTAAAGTTTTATGTTCCTCTCCAAGGGACAGTGAGTAATTACCCGGATATAAAGTCAGCCAACTTACCTGGTGTCTGGCTCTGAGTTTTGGCAAGGCTCTGGATATTTCTTAAAAGTTGACATTCTTCCTGGCCTTGCAGTCTGACTGCACAAGGCTCTCTAGGGACTAAAAATTAACCTGCTGTCTGAAATGTTTATGAAAATGGCTAAATTTAGATGATCAAAGACTTCAGGAATCCTGGGGCCTTTGAGGTTGAAGACCATGATACTATTTACAAGCATCTTGAACAGCAAAGATTTTCTTCAGAAATTCTCCTCCCGAGGCATTGAAAGTTCTACTCAGAAGCCCTTTTCATTTCTCACTGATGGATGGAATGAAGCAAGGTCTTACTTAAGCAGACAAATTGGGGGCGTTTAGTTTCTCCCGGTTTGTCCACCCTAACTTTTAGAGGAGACAAATGCCGTTTTTGACCAAAAATCTGAGGCAGAGCTGCAGCTTAAACATAACGTGAGGATTAATTTGCCATCTTGAGTCAACTTGGAGGCTGCTCAAAAGATCCCAAAAGGATATATCTGCTGTAATTTTGCTGAAATCTGAGGAGTGGGTCGAAGAGAGAGAAGGAGCTTGCTCTCAGGAAGGTTTTCCTGTTAGAAAGCCCCTCCTATAAATTTGGTTCAAGCCAGGTGGGGATTGGTGTTATTTTTTTCCTGGTTCCTAAGGAGTGATTCTCTCTGGGTGTCTTTGCAGGATAGGAGAAGGGGCAGGAAACTCTGAGGGGGAGAAGGGGGCACGACTTTCTTCGTGTAAGCAATAAAGGCATCAGAGAGCAGTCAGAGGAACGTGTCATGGCGGGAAGGCCAAACCCCTGGATGTGTCGGTGTCCAGGGGTGGCCGTTTGGTTTACACTGAATCTCCCTCTGGGGAAGTGGTTTGAACAGTTGTTGGAACCCCCAGCTCAGGGGGGCCCCGGGGGCCCAACTTTGGCTTGCACCCTCTGTTCCCCCCACCGGCAACCCCCCCCCCCCCGCCCACGACCTTGAACAAATTACTCAGCCTCACGGAGCAACCTCAGGTGCCTTACCTGTAAGGAAGGAATGGTGACAGCACCCACCTCACCCACTGTCTGGGGAGCTAAATGAGATGATTTGTGTAAAGCTTATACAGTACTTAACCCAGGGCCTGGCACTGGTCTTATTAAACTATCGCAAAGCATCTGAAAAAAAATGCAAGTGGGACATTTTGTTGAGATACAGTGGATCGGCAGCAGAATCCCCCTGGGTCACGCAAATAGGACAGAATGCTGCAGAAAGGCATCTCATAAAGCTCAGAGAGTTCCCTGCAGCACTGCCAAGGCCTAGGTATGTGGAGTTTTTGCAGGAAGAAGCCAGCTAACTCGTCAGGAGGGGGAAGGCAGGGGTTGGGAATGTGGTGCTTTTCTCCAGCTGCTGCCTCCTGGCTCAGTGTCTAGGAGGGTAGTTTGTTTGTAAACAGAAAGCTCCAAATTGCCACTCTTTGCCAATCCCCTGCCCAAGTGGGAAGAGCCTCTAATGAGCCAAAGCATTAGTAATTACTCCCGTGAGCTCTGCTGGGGAGTTTGATTGAGGACTAGGGCAGGGGGAGGAGGAGACTGCTCATCAGACTAACAGGGGGACAGGGACTGGGGTCGAGGCTGGGAGTCACTGAAGGCTACCCAAAGCTGAGGGAGAGAAAGAGCCTGCCAACCAGGCCACTCCCTTTGGGGTTGTGAAATTTCCTTTGAAGCTGGGGAAGGATTTCTCCTCTTTGTCTTCTGAGGCAGGAACTAACTTGCCCCTGGTTTGCTCAAGGAGTAATAAAGGCAAGGAAGCTGCTGGAAGGTGTAAGGGAAATGCTTTTGTTAAAGAGACATCCCAACCAAAGCTCTGAGGGATTTTTCCAAGTCTAGCCCAACCCAGTCCTTAGGCATTTGCTTGGGTGGGGTCATTCACATCAGACCAGACGGTCAGGCCAGGTTCAAACCCAAAGTTTTCCTCCTTGCCTTCAAAGCGGCCAAGAGCAACACTGCTGGGATCCAGAATGTAAGTTCCCATAAGAGGCAGGATGACAGCCTCACCACACTGGCCCTTCCGGCTTGTGATCAACCACCTCCCACCTCTGGAGCTGTCTGGTTGGCAGGGACCTCGCAAGGGTTGACCCCATGTCTTAACAGGTTCTGAGAACATGAGATTGGGCCAGACAGCTTGGGTTCAGATTCTGTTGCTGCTACCTCCCAGCTGGGTGTTGTCAGGCAAATTGATCAACCTCTCTGTGGCTTGGTTTTCTCATCTACAAACTGGGGGTAATAATGATAATCATTTTGTAGAACTATTCTGGGGATTACATCTGTGCAGATGTGTAAAATACTGACAGAAGTATCCAGCATATAGCAGTAGGCTTTTGACAGATGTGAGCCACTTTCTCTGTTACTTCTCTAGGCAAACCATTCCAAACTTGGCCAGGCTTAAATGTGAGGGAATTCTTTCTTCGAGGTGCTTGGGTGTGTATCTGGCCTATCCTAGGTAACAGATACTTAATTTTACACAGGGGAGTAATTCTTTGTGGTTCCCCACCTATAAAATGGGGATAATACCAGTACAAGTTTTGCAAAGTTATTGGAGAGAATAAATGAGATACTCTGTGTACAATACTTTGTCCAGCCTTAAATAAGTACTGCAGTGTTGTGTGTGTGTGTGTGAGTGTGTGTGTGTGTGTTTGTACGTGTACATATATCCTACATGTTGGGTGTGTAGCTCAGGGATAGAGCATCATTGTTTTTTTTTTTTTTTTAAGATTTTATTTATTTATTCATGAGAGACAGAGAGAGAGAGGCAGAGGGAGAAGTAGGCTCCCAAGGAGCAGGGAGCCCGATGCAGGACTCGACCCCAGGACGCCGGGATCATGACCTGAGCCGAAGGCAGACGCTTAACCATCTGAGCCACCCAGGCGCCCCGAGCATCATTGTTAAGATACGGTTGCGAGTAATAGAAAATCTGCCATCTTAATACAGAAATGTATTATAGCATCTGACAGCAAGTTCCAAGGCAGGGGAAGCTTCAGGGCTGCTTGATTCAGAGGCTCCATGATACCATCAAGGACCCAGGTTCCTTCCCTTTCTTTGCCTGCTTTCCTTAGGTTGGTAGCCATGTGGCTTAAGCAGATCTGGGAGTCACACAATCATGACAAAAGATGAGCTCGTTCTGCGGCTCACTCTTAGCAGTTGGAAAAATACCCTGGAGTTATCCCTCCCCCCAGAGCAGCATCTGCCTAATGTCTCACTGACCCCATGTGTGTCTCATGCCTATACCCAAAGTCAGTTACTGGAAAAGGAAACGGGTTTCCCTGAGACCAGTCGGTGTCTCCTGGAGCTCCCGTGAGGTGTTTCCTGTGGAGGAGGGTGGTGGACGTCTGAGCCACGTGGGCTTACTGCTAGGGATGACGGAGAGCAGATACTGGGAAGGCAACTGTGTTCATCACAGAGCCTGAACTCATTTCTCAACAGCTTTCCCCTCACAGCCTCTCCACTCAGGACAGACTTAATCCCTTTTCAGATTTTGAAAGGATGCTCTTCATGCTCTTTCTTCTCCAGGACCCTTTACCCCCCCTAGTGGAATGAAGGAGCCAAGCTCCATGTTTCTTACGCTCACAAATGCCACCATGTTCCAGGGTAGGCATGGCTCTTCCAGCATGTGAGTGGCCCAGGAGGGCTAAGAATTGTACAAACTATGCCTGATTTGATGGGTTCAAAGATGTGTGGCCAGCACATGTCAGTGGAGTCAGAGTCTCTGTGCCCGTGGCTGCCATGACCACCGGTCACCCACAGGACCCCAGCGGCCTAGGGGGTGCCACAGCCCTCCTGTCACGCCCCATAGGGGCTGCCCATTGAGAGCAGGTTCTAGGAGGCTGGAGAGAGCGAGCTGATAAGAATACCAAGCTATTTACTATTGTTATGGACTGAATGTTGGTGTCCCTCCCACATCACATGTTGAAATCCTCATCCCCACTGTGATGGTGTTAGGAGGTGGGGCCTTTGGGAGGGGATTAGGCCACGAGGCTGGAGCCGTCATGAATGGGATCAGTGCCTTTAAAAGAATACTCGGGAGAGCCCTGCTCTCCTCTGTGTGAGGATACAACGAGAAAGTGGCCATCTACTTACAGCCAGGAGGTGGGCCCTCACCAGACACTGGATCTGCCAGCACCTTCATCTTGGTTGTCCCGTACTCCAGAACGGTAGCAAATAAATGTTTGTTGTTTAAGCCACCCAGCTTAGGGTAGTTTGAGGCCGCCTGAGACAGCTATGATAATGGCTGGTATGTCACCATTCTGGCAAAACCCAATGGATTTTAAGTGTTTTCATTTGTTTGGTTTGGTGTCCCTGAAATCAGTGTCTTCAGCCTCCACACCAGTGTCCTTCCTGTCACCTCACATTCACATCCTACTGGCTCTTCCAAGTCTAGATCAGACACCACCTCTTTGCTGAATACTTTGCTGGGGGCAAAGTTGGAGGTGATCTTTCCTTCCTCCGACATCACAATGCTATTACTGGATTACTCTTGCTGTACTTGGTACACTTGGATAGTTCAGTTATTGACACACTTGTATTTTCTCTCCTCTGGACAGTAAGCTTCTGAAGAAGAGGCCAGTGGCCATGACCAAGTTATGTTTGCCTCCTAGCCAGGGCCCAGCCGGGGCATGGGGACTGGGGTGCAGAGAGAAGCACGCTGTCTGGGGGAGAGAGATTCTGGATCCCGGCCTGGCATCAAGCCATGCTTTGGGCTTCAGTTTTCTTTAACCATGAGATGAATGGATTGGATACAATTTTCTCTAAAATTCTTTATGGCCAAGTAGGCTGCTGATAAAATGTGAAATAACGTGGCGGGGGGTGGGATTTTAGACGAGTGTGTGTGTGTGTGTGTGTGTGTGTGTGTGTGTGTTCGGTAGAGAGAAGGTTGGTCTAGCTTCCTTCTTGACACTGTACAGGCATCCATGCAAGTTTTCGAAATGGGACTGGCTCAAGGAGCTAACACGGAGGAAGGTGGTAAACCTTTCTTTTCATGAAAGAGGCAATTTCCAGGTTAGGTCAGGGCTTTATAATTAAACAGGACTGAGTTTGAATCCTGGCCCCGTCATTTGAAAAGTATGATTTTGAACAAACTATTTAATCTCTCTGAGCCTCAGTTTCTCTATTTGTAAGACTGGGATGATATGAGGATTAAATTTGATAATAAACTTAAGGTACATATTATGAGGATTAAATTATAAATCGAAGGCATCCAGCATAGGGTCTGGCACATAGACAATAAAATAATAGTTTTAGTATTAATGCACTTATTAGTTATTATTATTATGAAAACACTTAAGTGTTAAGCCCCCAGAAGATGTTTGTAATGCTCTTCATTCCCTCCTGATAATATGAAATAAATTTAGGGTTCTGGTGTAAGTGCAGAGGGACCCCTCCCTTTTTAACTCTCTTGTATTGTCTTCCCTCCCCTTGTTGACTTTTAAAAGAAAAATAACCCAATTCTTCTTTTGAAGTTTTTAACAGATTTCCATTGTTTATATAGCAGCTCTTTAAACGCACTCTGCCTGTGGTTCTTGCACTTAGTGCAAATCCTCTGTAGAAGTTTCGGGCTTTTTTTGAAGGTTTACTCAGTGCCCTTCATCCTAATGACTTTTCAGGACAGACAGCCAAGCCCGTACCTGCCCAGGCGATGGGAGATTGGCTGGGAAAATGCTGTCCTTCTCTGGGAAGAAAGGCATCCTGTCTAATCCCTGGCAGACGGCGGAGGAGAGAGGATGCTTGCAGACTGACGCCTTCAGAATCTCGCCTGCCAAGAATGAGTGGCATATGAACGAGGCTGCGCTCAGCACTTCTGGGCAGATGCCCAAGTCCTGCTAGGATGGTCCCTATGGCCCCAGAGGAACAGGACCAAGAATCCGCGTGCTGCCAAATAGCTCCCCACCTCGGGCGCCATTCTCTTGCCAAGCTGTTTCTAGATCGTACTTCTAAACTTCTCCATAAAATTCCCAGAAAAGGAGTTGGAAAAGCTGGAAATTGCAGGGAAATATTTGGATCTTCTCCATGATGTTGTCGAAGTGATTACCATCAAAAAACTAAAAATCGAAGCTGAGAGAGAATGACAGGCTTGCCTCTCGTGGTCACGTGAGCCATTTACACGGTCAGGTGCACCGAGCCACCAGCTCTCACGAGGCTGTGGGCTCGGGCTTCACTGCCTGTGAGGCATGTAGGCGTGAGGTTTCCCATGCCCACCTGTTGGCCCCGACTGTCTCCCAGACTCAGACTCACAGAGATTCTTAGGGAGCTGAAATGTGGCTTGCTGATGGGACAAGGCAGAAGAAAGGGTTCATTTACCCAAAACACCCGCTGTTCCTTTGCTCTCCTTGGTGAGGCCAAGGGGGGGTGATGATGATGGAACAGATTCCCCCCGTCAATCATCCCTTACACTGCAGAGAATCGATGTTAGAGGGAAAACAGCCTGGAAGCCAGTTTGGTTTCAATAATTTGAGACCCAGTGGGGTCAGATCCCTCTCTGGACTGTCAATGGTTTTAGGCCGAGGACAAACAGTTGAATATAGGAAGAAAAAGAAATGCAGTTTGGTGGCATAAGACACTGAAGGCAATTTTTTTAAAAAGTGCTAGAGAAAAGTCTTTGTGCTGCAAGGTTAGACCTGTGCGTGGATAATGGTGTGTTTTTGTTTGTTGTCGCTGCACGTTTCAATGTCTCAGCCATTACTGAAATTGTGGAAAATTGTCGCGTGCTGTTCAGTTTGAGGATGTGAGTGAAAATGTTAAGAGCTAGTGCTTGTGAGGAATGGGGATTTTTTTTTTTGCCTCAGTGTTTGTTCTCTTATTGGTAGAAAGGGTAAACTTTTTTTTTTTTTTCTTAGATTTTATTTATTTGAGAGAGAGACAGAGATAGTGAGAGAGAGAGCACAAGTGGGGAGGAGAGGGAGAAGCAGGCTCCCCACAGAGCAGGGAGCCCGATGCGGGACTCGATCGCAGGACCCTGGGATCATGACCTGAGCCGAAGGCAGACGCTTAACCGACTGAGCCACCCAGGCGCCCGAAAGGGTAAACTTTTGATGAGAAGTCCATGTAAGTGTATTTAACTACTCTGGAAGCAAGATTTTTTTTCCTCTTCTTTCCTCCCTTCCCTATCTCCTCTTTCCCACTTTCATGCCTCCTTTCCCCTCCTCTGCTACTTTTTTTTGTGTGGTTTTTTTTTTTTTGGCTTGCCTTAAAATTGGATGGAGGTAGATTTACAGGCTCAACCTAAGACCCCAGTGTATCCCCAAAGGATAATTCAGGAAAACGCGGCCTTCAACTGAGAAGTCTAGCTGTGTCTGCCTGAAATCTTTAAAACCTCCATTTTCAATGGCCCCATGTATTCACAGTTAGAAGCGTTTAAAATTCCAATAAAATATACAGTCTAAAAGTGTCTTAACTCTAGCTACCAGGTTGTCCCTAACAGTGAATGTAAATGGGTGGAAGGCTTGAGCTTCTTAGCAGTGACTTTTGGAAATATGTCCACATCATTGCACACAACCAGGCAAGACTTTCTTCTTAAGGGCCATAATGCATTCTGCAAGATGTATAGCACACGTGCTTTCACCTGCTATGTGGGGTGGCTGCTACTCACAGGAGGAGGGGGAGGAGGTGCCAGATTTGTGTATTTCTTGCATCCCTGCCAAGGCTTAAGGTGAAGGAAGCACTTTAGCTTGAAAGCCCACATTTGCTGTTAGCTCTTTAGGGAGTAGAGGAGCTCATTAAATGATATTTGTCTCACTTCATTTTCATGGACACCATCACATGAGACTGTTGGACTCGCTGGAGCTGGAGGACAACCTTGTACTCATTTAAAACAACAAAATCCCTCCTACGCCCTGTGGCACCTCAATTTGACAGCTACACAAAGTACATTTTCTCAGGGTACTGAATTGTAGGCGTTGCCTCTATAATGAAGCTTTTAGAAGAGGCCACCCTGAGGTGTGTTTTCATGCCCTCAGTTAGATGGGCCCACATTTCTTCTCAAGTGCTTACTAGTTTTCTGGCTAAACTGCCACCATGCAGTTATGTCCCTGAAAGGAAGGACATGTCTAATTGAGGTCAGTGTGAGTCACAGTTTACAGTAATTATCTCGGGGATGGAACAGCGAGAGGCGACATCACGTAATGAGGCCAGCATGGGTTCCAAGGCTTGGTCCCCACTGTGGCATGACAATGGACGGCTGCCAGAGCCAAGGAACATTGTTTGGAATGATGGTTCCTAATTTGAAATATCTAGGTGAAAATAGCATTGTTGCTTGAGCTATACCAGGTACTGATTTTGGAATTTTTAATCTAAATTTTGGTTTTATACATGTAAATAGTCCTAAGAAGTTAGATAATTCTCTGAATCTTGAGGTGAAAAAACACCATCCTCCTACCAATTCCTCCTCCCCTTTATAATACTACTTCCCTAGGAAACCCTTTCAATTTTGAGCTATTTTTCAGTTATATACCTCCATTTTTCTAACAGAATACTTTTACTGTGGTTTTGTCATTCTTTGGTTTTACATATTAACTTTTTATTTCCTACTGTGAAAGATGAGCATTTAGATCTTGCATCCTTCATGCCCCTCCACATACACGTTATCCTCTCTTAATTCCTCCAATATGATTATATCAGAATTTTCATGAAATGACTATTCAGGATTTCTGTTAATATGAGAGTATACATTTTACTAACAACCAAGTCATGAGTATACATCTTGTTTTGCACAAATTTGTTTTTCCTGGAGTTTATAATTGCCTTTTATTTTGTCCCCTATATTCTACGTGTCTGTTAGCCATTCATTCCCAAACTCTCATCTGTAATTGTAAACCTCTTCCAAATTTGTTCAAGCACATCAGGTAAGCTCTCATTTTCAGTTTCTTCTTGGATATAGGGCTCCTTCATCCTCCTGGTCAACCTGGACTGGTGGCTATCTAGGTTTGTTCCTTAGCTGTTGACCTGGGGTTTCCATCACACTAGGAATTCCCTTGGC
Organism: Neomonachus schauinslandi; assembly: GCF_002201575.2. Taxonomy (NCBI): domain Eukaryota; kingdom Metazoa; phylum Chordata; class Mammalia; order Carnivora; family Phocidae; genus Neomonachus; species Neomonachus schauinslandi. The sequence goes on from NC_058406.1 coordinate 9,820,522, forward strand.
CTTTTGTTCTCTGTTGGATCCCATATTTCCTGGATAGCATGTCTTCATTTCACTTTAGTGGACCACTTCTGGAACTTCATATAGGCCCTGAGATGTACCTTTTCCTGAGAGTCTACACATATGGACATAATATTAATGTCCTTTTTAGTTTCTCTGTTGGTTACTTTCATGTCATAATTTTATTGCTTTTTAAAAATCAGTTCCAAACCATATCTCTTGTGGGTTATTACCCCTACTCTTCCCTTCACAACTTGAACCGTCTTAACTTTTGCTTTACAATGTTCTCTTGACCTTATTTTTACTTATTTTTTCACTTTACACCGATAACTTTCCTTGTAAACAGAATTAACTCTGCTTAGTATATAGCTTTATAGCATTGTGACAGATAGTTTACCTTGTTTACATTTCTTTTTTTTTTTTTTTTTTTGTAGCTCCCCACTCCCCTTTGGAATTATTGTCTCTTTTAAATTGTCTGACTATCTTATCCTATGCTCTTTTTGTTCTCAAAATATCAGATTCCTTAATTCTCCTTTATTTATGGAAATCTTTCTCCTGAAAACCTTTTTATCCTGTTCCCTTGCTCTAATCTTTCTGGGTTACCTGAATGATCCTGACCCTTTAATACTCTTTTGGGTGTAGTCATTATTTACTGAATTCCATATATTTTTCTTTCTAAATTTACTCCTCATTTACTAGAGTGATCCATAAATAACTTTTAAAGAGAGAGGTGTTGGGGTAAACTTTCTAAACCCTAGCAGGTTCAAAAATATATTCATTTTGTCCTCAGTGTGGTTTGATAATTTGGGAATGAAATTCTAGGTTGAAATTTTTTTTTTTTTCACAACTTGGAAATTATTGCTCTGTGGTCTTCTGACATTATAGGATGCTGAGAGGGATTTAATACCTGTCTTGTATTCATTCTTTTTTGGGTAACCTTGAATTTTTTTTCCTGTGGAAGATTTTAGGAAATTTTCCTTATGTTAAGTCTTCTTAAATTTGAAAATGATTTATGTAAGTGAGGATGTTTTAGGAGGTATAGTATAACATTTAAGAATGCAGATTGTGGATCATGCATGCCTGAGTTTAAATTCCAGTTGTCCCATTTATTAGCTTGTTTAAGTGTCTTAACCAGTTAATTCCACCATTCTCCAGATGTAAAATGGGGATGAAAGTGGTAGCTACCTCTTACATTTATTGGGAGGATTAAATAAGTCACTACATGTGAAACTTTTGAAAGTGGTGCCTGGCACGTAGTAGGTTCTCAGTAGCCTTTAGCTATTATTACTATTATTGCCATTTATTTAATGGTCTCTTTAAATGTAAGACTTTATGACTTTTAATTCTGTGATGTAAGCTTAAATTCTTTGATGATTTTCTTTCTCTCTGCTTTTCCCATCATCCCTGTTCTCTTTCTCTATGAGTTTTGGCATATTCTCTCTGCTGCTTATATATATATATATATATTTCATCTTTTCCTTGTGTTTTTGTTTTATTTGCTGGAAGATGCCTTCAAATTTAACATCTAGCCCTATATTAATTTTTTGGCAATAACAATTTTAATTTCCAAGAGATTTTTCTTATTCTCTGATTGTCCCATTGTCTCAGTACCCCTTTATTGTTTTATGGATAAAATATAATCTGGAATCTCTGTTTTGATGGTATGTTATCTTTTATTCCTAAACTGTTTGTTCCCCCTAGGCCATATTGATTTGTTTTGTTTCTTTCATGTTTTGGACTGTCCCTTAGTGTCAGGAAACCCTTGGTGGTCTGTTCATGCTTAAGAATGAGGAGATGAAAAAGCAGGTGGGGAACTATGTACATGTCGAGGGAAGACTTTACTTTATGGTGAACAGGTGGGGCCAATCCCCTGGGGGACTGCCTGAGTCCCCCAAATGTCAGAATTTCTGTAGTTCTACTCTAGGCTTCCAATATCCACATCAGCTGCCTTTATTCTCTTCAGAGAGTTCATTTCATTCTTTAGACAAAGAGTGCTCCACTTGTTGTTTGTTTGATTGGATTTTGTTTTGGCTTTTATTTTTTGGTTGCTCAGATAAGGCCTAGCTGCAGGGTATTCTATAGTTGGGGGTGGGGGTGGGAGTCAACGCTTCCACACACAGCCGTTGGGTTAATTTCCCTATTGCAGGTGTACCCTCATTCTGTTGGACATGATATTGCCCAGTCCCAAGTCTGTCCAGAGTTCCACAGGGCTAGGGGCTCCTATATTCACTCAGTTCCATCTACCTTTCCTAACTACCATGACTTGGGTCTTCTCAGTGCTGCCCTTCCTTGGGCATCCTTCCTCAGCCACCACTACATCATTCAACTTATATGGTGTAGAAATTTTTTGGAGTCTCTAATTTTCTGAGTCTTTATTCATGATTGTGGGTTTCTGCTGTTTTTATTTCCCTACCATCATTTTAATGATCAGGGCAAGAAGATCAATAAATATTAGTCTATCCTCCTTAAATACCATGATTTTTTAAAAGCCTCATTGAAGGGCCTAGAATATAGCATGGAATGGAAATATATTGTTTTAAAATATGTACATTTTTGTGTGATGTGCATTTGGAGCAACTCAAAGGCCCAAGAGAGGAAAACTCTATTCTCTAATGATTAAAATGTTATATCCTGAAAACTCCTGGATTAACTATTTCTCTGTGAATTCAGGAACTGATGATACCAACAGCAATGGTAGTGTTAACATCAGCAACACCATGTTTGTATTTTCCCAGCACTTTATAATTTCTTAAAGCACTTTCACATGTGTTGTCTTGCCTTATAGACACTGTATTCCCTATAAGCCTTATTATCTCCATTTTCAGCTAAGGAAAATCACAGAGATGAAGGATTTGCCAGTGGTTACACAAGCTCTGTTGACCATTGCAACTCCCCCCTTCGGTTAATGGTTTGCATAGCATTAACTACAGTGGGTGGCTTAGCTTACAATTGGTGCCAAATAACTTGTGTAACTTCATATAATCTGAAATCTTTACTTCTCACCTTAGTATCTCAGGGACGATTTGATACTCCTCTATGGTAGAAGGTTTCCAGAAACAATGAGTTGTCTCTGTGTGAACCAAACCTACGCTCTTTCACTTGGCCTACAACAGAGAACCATATACCCTCTGAACTTCTAACTCCATTGTGCCACTGAAATCTATACTTTCAACCTGTGCTTTTGCATTTTCCTCTGAATTATCACCTGAGAAAAAGTTCCTGTATCTTACATGTTCATTTGTGTGTTAATACAATAGAGCCTGTGAAAGATGGTATCAAGTACCAGGCCAGTACAAACTTAGTATTGGAATCCATGTCTGGAGAGAGATAATTCCATATTCCCATTGCTGATCCTCAAACCATTGAAATGCAGCAATAGCCTTTGACCTCACTTGGAGATTACTAAGGAGATCCCATCAAATACTGACATGCTTATACTCTATTAATTATTGACATTGGTTGCATTTTCATTTTTAATACAATCAGTAAATAGTTATAATCTAATTGTATAGCACAATTCAATGTGGGAAAGTAAAAAAAAAAAAGATACAGATAAGAAGAAAATGAGTCACAGGTAATAACATCAGGTAAAGATAGACCCTTAACTTTTAGATAGATAGGATGAGAGAGCAAGAGAGAGACTGGATTATATATGTGTATATACCTCTATTACAAAACTGTGTAGACAGGTGGTCTCCATTTTAACTACATATTGAGGTCAGACTGTTCACACTGTTTTGAAATACTTCCCCACGACATATAGTCTTCTACAACATCATTTACAATGGCATCACAGAGTTTCATCTTCATTTATTATTTCTATCTCCTATTATAGAGGGAAAAATACAAAGAAAGCAATGTGGGAGATCAAGGTAAAGTAATTTTGATGGTCTCACCAGGAGTCTCAAAAAGACACTAACCTAGTAGTTTTGAACCATGTGTTAATTTTTTTTCAGGACACAATCTACATGATTTTGTGCTCTAGAAAGGTCATCTCTTAGCTGTTTTCCCTGTTAGAGTTCTTTTTCTAAAAGTAAGCAGTAGTGTTGTCCCGGAAGCAATGAAAATGATCAGTTTGGTATCTTCATGTCTGCCTGTCAGGCATTGGCTATACCATCCCAAATCAATCTTCTTAGCAAGTTAAATAATTAATTGAACTACTACTTATTGAGTCTTGAGCTCTTGTGCTAGGCACTCCGCATATGGAGAAAACAAACAAAACATGAGTCTTCTCATCAGGGAGCTTCTAGTCTAGTGAGCAAGTCAACAGTGATTTCTGCTCCCCAACTCTTGGCACAGAGAAAGTGATCATATTTTTATAGTAAGATAGGACAGATAGAGAAGGAAAGGCTGAGTTGATCACCTGGGGCTTCAGCCATCCTGAGGGCTAAAAGCTGAATACCTCATCATACCTGTAACCCATTCCTATCACACTGACTGCCCCAATGTAGCAGTTGACAAGCTCTCCAATGGTGAGCTTTCTTTTGGTGGGGGCAAGGAGGATTCTTGATATGGGACAAACCTTGCATGGTCAGTTGTGAAAAAGAAAACAATGTGAAAGTGTAATAAAATCCGAAGGAAAATTTTATTTGTTTCCTGTTGTTTTGTTTTGTTTTGTTTTAAGCCCATTAATAAGGTTTTTGCCTTACAGCTCTTGCTGAGTTGGAAGTAAGTGAATTTGTGAGCTTATTCAGGGGTCCACATTTATTTTATCTTTCCATTTCCATGGAGGATTTATGCCTAAATTACTCATGGTCAATGGGTGACTATTCAATTGCTACCATTTCTTGAAGCTGTTTTTTTTTTTTTTTTGGTATGGGTTTTTAGAAGATTGCGTTTGATGACAAATAAAAGGCTACATCTTTCCCCAGTTCTATCAGTGGAAATAATTTCTCACTGATAAAGGACTTATCTTTGTGGCTTAGTGGAATCTTGGTGGTTGTATTATGACTTGTCCTTCAAGCACATGACTGATGAAACCATTTCCCTGGTTGGCAGAACCTTCCTTCTTTACTCTGGAAGGAAATCAAGACAGCATCAGGAGAATCAACTGCTTCTTAAACATAAGTCTTTAAAAGTACAGTTGTATAGAGGATGGGGTCTTGTCAATTTATTGGAGCAAAATCAAAGCTGTCGACTATAATAGAATTCAGATCTTCACCCTCTTAGTTATCCATTGCTGCATAAAGAATTACATCCAAACATAGCAAACTTTATTATCTTACAATGTGTGTGGGATAGGAATTCTGGAGCAGCTTGCCTGGTAGTTCTGGATCACTGCCTCTCCTGAAGATGTAATCATAGTATTGGGTGGCTTGACTGGAGTCACTGGATACTTGAGTGGAGCTGCTTCCAAGATGATGCACTCACGTGGCTGTCAAGTTTGTGCTAGCTTTTGGAGGAAGATTTGATTCTTCACCACATGGACCTTTCAAGGGCTACTTTTATCCTCATAACAGGGCAGCTGACTTCCCACAGAGTGAGTGATCAGAGAGAGAAACCAAGATGGAAGCCATAGTGATTTTATGACCTAGTCAAGAAGTCAAACTCCAACATTTCTACAATATCTTTTTGGTCACACAGGCCAGCCCTCTTCAGTGTGGGATAAGACCACGTAAGGGTGTGAATACCAGGAGGTGTGAGAATCACTGCATACTGTTTTGGAGGCTAGCTATCCTAGTCTCTACCTTCTGCCCCTAACAAATCATATGCAAAATACACTCCCTCCTTCCAAAGATGCCCCTCCAAATATCATCCCATTAACATCAGCTCAGAGTCTGGAATCTTGTCATCTAAATCAGGTCCAGGTATAATTCCTTAAGTACAGTTTTGTTAATACCATTCTTCTGAATCTGAAGACCTGTGTGTAAAGAGGCAAGGTATCTTCCTCATGCATGTACAATGGCAGGACGAGCACAGAACAATTGCTATAGATATTCCTGTTCATAAAGGGGGAAATGCAAAGCACGCAAGAGTCAATGGACCATAACAATTCTGAAACCTAGTAGGCACAGGTTGATAGTTTCTTACCCAGACTTAAGGACTAGAAATAATTCCTCTGGGCTTTTGGGTGTACCACCTGAGATCTTGGTTATACCCTCTCAGCCACTGTTCCTTTTACATGAAGGATAGCTCATGTGTCCATCTTCACAGTTTCCTTGGTCTGCATTTTGTGGTAGGACTCAGGATTCATAGACTTTTTTTTCCCCCTTTTATACTGTCTCTGTCTCTTACAGTCCAAGCTGATAGTGTATCTGCCAATACTATTCTCTTAAAAACATTGTGAGTCTACTGTGAATGTCATTAGAGTTTATTCCATTAGGCAAAGCCACATTCCAAATGTCTTTGAGATAAGCCCTTCTCTACCTTGGGTTTTCACTAAAACTGCTGAGAGATACCCTAACCTTCTTAGGAGCCCTCTTGTTTGACTGAATGGTTTTTTGACGCACCACCTTAGATATTTCTAAGGTCTGAACGAAAGATCTTTTAGCCGCACCCTTGGCTTTATGTTTGTACCATGTTTTCCCAAGAGGGCTCTGAACTTGCTCTTTGCCTGGGAACCATTTCTTAATTTTTAGCCCTGTTTGTCATCTGGAGAGAATGAAATTTCTAAGACCAATGAGTCCTGGCCTTTTAACACCTCCAACACTCTGGCTGCAAATCTCCTTTGCTAGATCATCCAGCTCATTAGATACATTTCCTACTTTCTACATCACTGCAGGCAACAGGGCCATTATACCACAGGCAACTGCCATTACATAGCAAGGATCTCATTCCTCTACTTTCCGATAGCATTTTTCTGTTTCCTTTATGCCCTTGCCAACGCAGCCTCCTTGAAGGCTAGCAGGACTCTGCTAACAGTCCTTTGAGGCACTTTTCTCCCCCAAAGTTCTTTCAGCTCCTACCCACTGGTTGGTTTGAAAGCCACGCCCATATTTTTAGCATTTTGTTGTTGTTGTCTTCTAGGTACAAAAATCTTTATCCGTTATCTATGCCCACTTAACAAAATACCCCGAAGTAGAGTGGCTTAAGAACAATTATAAACCTTTAGTGTGTCACAGGTTTTGTGAATTTGGAAATCAAGAGTGGCTCAGCTGAGATGGTTGCTGGTGAGGTTGTACTCAGGATGTCAGCTGGGTGCAGGCATCCAAGGGCTTGACTGTGGCTGGAGGATCTGTTTCCAAGTTGCCACACTCATGTGGCTGGTTAGTTTAGCTGGATATTGGCAGGGAGCCTCAGTTCTTCACCATGTGGCCTGCTTGAGTATTCTCATGACATGGCGTCCCCTCAGAGTGAGTGATCCGAGAGAGAAAATGCAATGCCTTTTTTTGGATCTAACCTCAGAAGTGACACTCTGTCATTTCTGCCATATCCTGCTGGCTACACAGATGAGCCTCATTCAGTGTGGGAGGAGACTACCCAAGGCTGTGATGACCAGGGAAGCAAGAATCATCAGGAGTTATCTTAGAGTCTGGCTACCACATTCACCTTTCTGTGCCATTGGATAGTAGTAATGGTGAAATTTCAGCTTCCTGGGACCCATACATTAGCAATCCCTTCTTAGAAACACTTAAAGAGTTGAGATGAACTGTGGATCCAGAGGCAGTCACTCTCAACTCTTGTTAGCTGGTTTGTTTTTTTTTTTAAATTTTTATCTTTAGATGTCTAAATAACATGTCTATAATGCTTCTTTGATTTTTAATTTTTAATTATCTATTGATTGCAACTAAGGAAAATGAGTATTTTGCTCTTCCATAATCCCCCTCCCCATCATCATCCGTACATCCATATGTAGTTTTGATTAGTTTACTATTTAGTGTTTATAATATAACCATTAAGTACAAATCAATGGCAATCAGGTAGTATATTATGATTCCTGCTACTCTCTTGAACTTATTTTTATATTGTACCTTAGAGTTAATAATTGTAATTTTTTCTTGTTTTGTTTTCTTTGATTCTAACAATAATTGATCTCTAAAATCTTCCCCTTGTTTAAATTCTTCTTAATATTTTCGAACACACTAGGTATTTCATCAATACCAACCTATAGCCTGACTGCAACTTTATGAGGAACCCCAAGCCTGGGCTACCCAACTGAGCCGCTCCCACATTTATGACCCTCAGAAACTGTGTCAAATAGTAAATGTTTCCTGGCTTATCCTGCTAAGGTTAGGATTAATTTGTTATGTGGCGATAGATACCTAATCCAATAAGTGTTGTTTTCTCTTCTCCCTCTTTTTTTCCTCTTTGATTAGGATCATTTCTTTGCTTCTAATGTCTGAGATTTCATGATAATATGCCCTTTGTAGATGCTAGTGGGTATGTTACAAAGTTCCCATCTCCGTGCAAAATCTGTTTCCTCCACTTTCCTTCCTTCTTTCTTCCTCCCTCCCTCCTTGTCTTTTCTCTCTCTCTCTCTCTTTTTTTTATCTCCTTCTCCCCCTCCTTCCTGTCTTCCTTCCATTCTTTTTTCCTTCTCTCTTATTTTCTTTCTTCCTTTCTCTTTGAAGGCTTTCCTCCTAGTCTGGTGATCTTATGCTGTCTGCTCCTATTTCAGAGGTACACTAAACAGGTCGTCAGAGATTCTGAGCACGTAGGGGTGGCTTGTTGACTGTGGGCCTCATCGTAAGGTAATCTGGCTGAGCTGTTTCATTGGAGAATCCATGTTATTATCTCCAGCTCATATCTATTGGGCTGGTTTGTTCCCCAGGAGAACTGTTAGTGTCATACCTTGCGTATAATCATTCTGTCTGCTATCGGCCTGCACTGAAACCCTGATTCGACCAATTTGACCACTTACTGTGTGATATTGGTAGAGTAACTGAACCTCTCTGAGCTTCAGTGTCCACATATGTGAAATGGAGGATGTTAGTAGAATCTACCTCTACCTAACAGTAGCATTGTTGTAACGATTAAATGAGTTAATATACATGAAGTACTTAGAACAGTTCTTGCCCCAAAACAAACACAAAACAGGTGTTAGATGGTATCATCCTCCTCCTCATCATCCTTATCCTCAGTAGAGCTGGGTTAGGGAAGCAGCTGGGGATCTCAGCATTGAATATTTCAGCCAACTTACCTTTATTTTCAATAAAGTATCCCTGCCTTCAACTGCCTGGTGTCCCCCAGTCCAGAAGCTCACTGTATTATCCTTTTCAGAGAATGAGTCTCCAGTGTTCATCCTGGGTGGGTAAGGGGCAGTCACCTGGCTGTGTAGATGTGGGAAGGAGTCTAAACCTTGAGTTAGTCTTCCTGTTCTCAGCACTGACTTCTCTATAACTCCCAGAGTGTCTGATGCTCTCAACCCAGCTGCGTTTGACCTCCTCCTCTCCTGGCTTTGGCTTCTGATCTTTTTTTAAGGTCTGCTTGTACTTCTGCTTCAAGCTTCTAAAATTTTATTTTTGTAACTTTTTCTCTTTTTCCTTCGTCTTGTGGATTTGTTTGTGTGTTTTTTTAAAGAATACATTTACTACCATTTTAACCGGGTGTTGGGAGAGCAAGGATGCAAAATCATGGGTCCCTCACTGTGCCTCTCACTGTAAGTCTGAAATAAGCTTATTAAAGAAATATTTTCAAAAGCAATATAAATTAAGTGGGCCTCATGCTCATTTTGGATTTTTTGGCACTGTGGAAGGGAGAAGATAGATGCATGAGCAAACCATAATGGTAGGTAGGATGTTCACATCTGTATTTGCACATGGGTATGTCTAATTACTCAGATTCACAGAACTCCTTGTACTTGGAATTATTCACTGTCCATCTCTTGTTATGTTGTAAGCTCCACGAGGACAGATGTCTTTACTGTGTACATGGTTATATGATTTGGAACTTCAAAAATATCAACATCATCACTTTCATTATAGCAGAAGAAGTCATGATAAAACACAACTAAGTTCACCCAGTATCTGCTGCTGGCTGGGCACTATTGTAAGCTCTTCGTTTACAGTGATCTATGTATTACTCACAGTGACTTTAAAGTAGGTAATATAATCTCCACTCCACAGATGAAATCAACGCTCAGAGGTGCTAACTTGCTAACTTGCCCAAGGCCTGTAGTTAGTAAGTGGAAGAGGCATGATTTGAAATTCCAGAGCCTGACTTATAACCACAATGCCATTCTGTTTGTTGACCTAATAACTAAATGTAGAGTCCTTCAAACAGAGCACATTTATCTGGGAAAAAAATATGGCTCCAGACTAACTGGTTTCTTCATCCCTTTCATAAATTTCATAAATCTAAAAGCAGAATTTATTTGGGATACGAAGTGATTTCCTGCTGCACTTTAGAATACAGGTGAGGATGTAGTAAAATGAAATGCATTTAAAATATAAACAGACCAAAAGTAATTAAATAGCCTAAGTGGTAATTAACATTGAGAACAAGATTTCCTTTGATAAACCTTTGTTACTAGCCAAGAATTAACAACAAAGGAGGCAGTGGGTCGTGTAGGACACCTTCTCTTTGGGGAAAGGGAAAACCCACGAACTGCTGGTTTCTTTTTCTTCAGAATGATTACAAAATTGTTGTGAACACTGCCACCCCCAATCTGAGACCCAACCCTAATCTATGTGATCAGTGTGACCCATAAAGAGACTTTACAGTTCTTACGGGTGAAATTGGTTCTTGCAGTCCTTGAAACGTGGTCCAGGGCTCGGTGCTGTGCAGAAACTTAATAAATATTTGTTGATTCGTTGGTTCATTGCTGGATTGACCTCTGCTTGGGCTCCTACTGAGGCTGCTCCATTAAAGACAAATGATTTATGGGAAGAAGACATGTCTCAAAGTATGCGATGTTAGTATTCGTGCCATCAGATGGATGTAGACAGAGGGCTTTTTCTCTTCTAGAGCCTGCCTTCCAGGGGCCATGGATTCCCTCTTAAAAATAAAGGAGGGAGACTCGGTGTTGGGACTGTTTCACTTCTGAGGACATTCGTTTTGAGTTTTTGGAAGTGACTCTGGCTGAAATAAAATATTGAGAGAGAAAGTTGCAGATTCCTTTCCCCGATGTTGGTCTTTCTGTGAGATGGTTCAGGTGAAACATAATTTTATGTCAAATTGTGGCAAAGGGATCATAGTTTTTCCTCTTTATAATTTTCTGTCTTGATGATATCTTTGCCATTTTTTAATTTGTCACTGAACACCCAGGACTAGAAATTACGTATCACATTTACATGGCCAGTTTTATGTATTCCTGACAGTCTTGGAATGTGTCTTCCAGTTTTAAAACGTTCCACCACTTTGGGACATTGGGAGGCTCATGTTTCTCAACAGACCCCCACCCCCACTGCTGTGCTGCGCTTAGGTCAGATATAGCGCAGGAAGGGGGTCGTTCCCACTGGAAAGCCAGTTTCTAATTCATTCTGTCCTACCCCAGCCCCTACCCCAGCACCCACCCAGTGCCCACCTCAGTGCCTCTACCCCAGCATTCACCCCATTGCTCAGCCCAGTGCCCATCCCAACCCCCCAGGACCCAGCCAGCGCCCACCCCAGCCCCCATCCCACCCCCTACCCCTGTGCCCACCCCAACACCCATCCCAGCCTCTACCCCAGTGCTCACCCAGCACCCACCCCAGTGCCATGTCTCCCCCATTAAAAGCAGGAATCATAAGGATCTATTTAACATGCAGTTTGCTTCTCCAGGTCCTCGCTCTTTGCCTTGGCAAGGACTGTTGGCAGGAAGCCTCCTGCCCATGGCTGCCCAGGTCTCTGGGACTTTCTCAATTGCATTTGCATGCGGATTGTATGCTTGAGCTCCACAATGCTGCATCTGGCCTTGCATAATAAAATGTCAGCAGCCCCTTCATATCAGCTGGTGAAGTTATGTTACCTCCCAAAGCAAAGGAAGCTGCCCAGGGTGCTTTCTCCTGGGATTCTTTCTGAAAAGAATAGAACAGTCAGCTGTCCCTCACACTCTCGGACTCAGAGCGGTCTCTGTTGTCCTCCTTCCAGGAGCTGCCTGGAATCTTAGGTTTGACCACCTTGCTCATGGGGAAACGTGGTGGCAGGGCTCTGCACATGGGCGGGCAGGCAGTTGGTGCTGCCAAGAGTAGAGTCCGGTGTGACAGCCCGAAGTCTTCATGGATGGTGACTGCTGTCTTGTTAGGCTGCAGATCCCCTTCCAGCAGATGCTCTCACAGTGGTACCAAGAGCTGACATCAGGGTGGGATGTGGGTAAGGCCAGGAGGGTGATACTTAGCACCCCAAAGTAAAACAATGAACAGGGTACACCTCACTTCATAATTTGACGCCAGGTCTGGCTGATGGTTCACGTGCTGGTCCAGGGCCTTGGAGTTGGACAAAACTGGATCTGAACGCCAGTCCCCCCCTTGATTGCCTTTGTGACCTTGGGCAAGTCACGTCTCTCTCCTCAGGTTCCTCATCTGCAAACTACAGGTCATCAGACCCTCACTGGGTTTTTGTAAGAATTGTAACAATACACAAAGTAAGCGTGGCTCCTGGAACACAGCAGGTGTACAATGAAGAAGGACTGTCGTGGTTTTACTTACAACAGGAACTAGGTACTGTTATAAGTGTTACTGTGAGTGATAAAAGTTGTATCACTGTAGAGTGTTTGGTGAATAAATTCATACTGCCTTTGAATTGCAACAGAGTTCAACTTTTTGAGCCCTCCCCAGCATGTCGGTCATACTTACTTAGGTACAGTTGACATGCTAATGGCATTAGCAATGGCATTAGCAAGATTATCTACGATTAAAGCAGATACTTTGATTTATTCACTTATGTTTGATGTATTTCCAGTATTACATACTTGGGAACATACTTGCTTTTTCAGTTTCATTCATTTAGATCTTAAAAAAGAGTATTTTATGGACTTAGCTAGCACGGGAAGGGAGAGTTGCAGATTCTGTGTGAAGCACAGAAGGACCAGAGCCCACTCTACAGTGTGGGACATGAAGATGATGGGCCACGACTCAAAGTGATAACCTCCAGGATTCTTAGGCTCTGCCATCAAAATGCAGCTAATGGAGAGCAAAGGAACCGGGACCCTCCTTCCTTCTGCCCCCAACCAAAGTCCAGATAGGGCTGGAACCTTCTTTGAGATCTTGTGTTTTGTCTTAAAATTTCATGTGAGAGGGGACCTGGGTGGCTCAGTTGGTGAAGTGTCTGCCTTCGGCTCAGGTCATGATCATGGGGTCCTGGGATCAAGCCCTGCGTCGGGCTCCCTGCTCAGCGGAGAGTCTGCTTTCCCTCTCCCTCTGCCCTCCTCCACCCGCTTGTGCTCACTCTGTCATGCTCACTCTCTCTCTCTCTCAAATAAATAAAGTCAAAAAAAAAAAATTTCACATGAAAGTTGCACTCCATTCCATATTTCAGCCCTATTTATTTTATCCTAGAAAGAGTGATCAGCCTCCGTCAGTCCTCCCAACCCCTGAAAGGGCCCTGGGAGAGAGCACAAGCCATGTGCATCCCAGCATGTGCATCCCACTCCAGGGAACCAGGAGTCTGACTTGAAAAGTGGGGCTAAGCTACTGCTCTAAATACAAAGGGGGAATCAGGAACACCTGGAGAACAGACTGTAGTGAAATGAAGGAAAGGGAGCAGAGTGGGGAAAGGTCTTGGGGCAGAGATCTGGGCTGGAATTGGGGCATGGAAGGAAACTGGCAGCCAAACCCATGAACCACAGACCCGCCTTTCGGGTGCCTATCGGGTCTGAACTGTACCGAGCTGTCCAATGAGGATGGCCTCTCGGCTTCTTTTCAGGGAATTCATTGGTTTCAGGAGTGAAGTTAGCTTCCTGACGATGGAGAGCATGTTCCGGAAGGACCACAGTTAGGATATTCCATCTTCTGTCACCGCGAGGCTGACGCATCCTTGGCCCCACTTCCTCCTCCTCGAGCCAGAGTCCATTCAGAGTCACTGCAGTCTTTACCTAGACAATGACATTCCAGTGAAAATACGTGCATCGGAAATCCGTGCGTCGTGCCCAGGCAAGCCTTTGGGCTACATGATTCTGTCATAATCCATTTCTCACAGAGCGACTTTATTGTGATTTATTCCCTCACAGCTTCTATTAGGTGGAAGCAGCTGGGAGGCTGCACATAAAGGGAAGGAAGCACTTTTTGAATGTGAGGGGGACAATGTGGGGATAGATCCAGGTTAGGTGTGATGGCTCTGTGATGGAGAGTTCTTCTACTCCAGGTGGAGCTCTGGGGCCCCGGGAGGGAAGCTCACAAGTGAAAGCACCTATTATCTTTGTGCAAATTGATACTTGTCTGCTGTTTGCCTGCCTGGGAGTGCTCTGGGCCATGTTCCAGTGGAGGTCACCTTTTGTGCTGATGCCGAAGGAAATGGGTAGGATTGGCAGGCATGCCGCTTTCTCACTGCAGCGGTGGATGGGGATGGTGTCACTTATAGGCCACAGGACTGTGTTGCTCGAATACTAAACTCCTGGGACCCTAGGGCCACACTTCCTAGACTTCGAATAGCGATAGATTGTTGTAGCCTTTGACCCAGCTTGGTGTGTCTGTTGAGTGCAGCAGGGAGAACCACAGGGCCATGGAGCCTTTCACGGGATGTGGGTTTGTGGCCGTAGCCAAGTTGCTAAAACGATTGGGCCTCAGTTTCCCCAACAGAAGGATGGAGTCAGTAGTTCGAAAGCATGAGTCGTATGGGATGAAGCGTGATGATACGCACAGTGCTTGGCATTCAGTAGGTGCTGTGTGAACAGTGGCCACCATGGGGGGGCGGGGTGTCTTTGTTGTTCCTGCTGCCTTCCTCGGAGCGAGGCATGGAAAACGCCAACCTAGGGAAGTATCCTAGCTCCTACCCGGTCTGGAAGCCTTGAGAAATAGAAGCCAATGGGTGTAGGCAGTACAAAGAGCATCAGATGTGGGACTTTTGTCAGCAGGTTCTCTTGGTGCAGAAAGCAGTGTGAGCTTGAGGAAAAGGAGGGGACTTCTCATGCAGGGGTGAGGGCAGGAGGCAGCTCGGTCTCCGGTGGACTGTGGGTCCCGACCATTTTCTTCTCCCGCTCTTCTCTCTCTGCCCCTCTAGCTGCCTTTCCCCCTTCCAGACTGCACACTGGACTGTGGCCGTCCAGTCAAACAGCACTTCCAGGCCGGAGGTCTCAGCCTCAGTTCCGACGGCTGGACAGTTGTCTGGCAGGGAATGAAAAGGGTGTCATGGTGGACGGGCACACGCAGGGCTGTGGGAGCGGATGGGGCTTGATTCCGAGCCCTGACAGCCGCCCTCTCTGGCAGGACAGGCTCTGAGGGGCACGGAAGGACGAGGTCTGCTCCAGGCTCCAGGGAATCCGGCAGGGGCCGCGAACCACTTGTGGTGATTGTAGCTGAGTACTTCCCCTGAACACGAGCTCTAGGCCAGGCACGGTTCTAAGACTGTATTTGCATTAAGGACTTTAGGCTTCATTACTCCGAAGCAGAAATGGCTTAATTTCCCTGTGAGCGATGAGACAAGAGAGGCCCGGAGAAGTGAGGTCACCTCCCCAAACGTGCACAGCTAGTTAACAGGTGGAGGCAAGATTGGAACTCAGGGTAGCTGACTCCAAAGCCCATGCTTCTTTAAAAGACATGCCTCCTTCCATGGGAGGCAGGCTCAACCTCCCCTATGCTTCTCCCTGGCCATGGGTTTGGGTCACCATTTATCTTCCACACCTCCCCTCTGGGACGCACCCCAGCTCCCCACTGACCTGTCGTCCATTGGCTGTCAAGCCCTGTGGGCTCCTTCAGAGCCTGATCTGTCACCACCTTGCTTAGCTTCCTCCACATCACTGTACACGTTGTCACCGCTCTTGCCATGGCCTGTGTTGTCACTTCTACTCTGACACTGCACTGCATCTAAATCCACATGCATTTCTCAGCACCCGAGACATAACTCTGGGTCTCTTGCAAATAGAGCCATTTAAAGACCTTGGTTGTAGATTCATTATGAGCATGGAGAATCCTTGGTCTGAAGGATTTATTTTGTTGCTTCCCTTTGAACCTGACCAGTTATGTTAAGTAGGTCTTTTCCAGCGGTGCCAAGGTAACATACGGGATCCTGTCTGCGTTTCACCATTAGACTCCAGATGCGGGATCGTCATTGTTGTCCTTCCACGTTCTAGTTTCAGGGGTTTTTTTTTTTTTTTTGGTTTTTTTTTTTTAGGTCTGTGCGCTTCAGCTGGCTGCCCAACTTTTTTTTTTTTTTTAATTGTGGTAAAATATACCTAAGAGAGCACAGTTCAGTGTAATACACTCCCAATCTTATGTAACCCTCACCACGACCTAGGACTAGAATATTTTCGTCACCACGAAAGAAAACCCCGTCGCTCCGGCCTCCATCCCCGGAGTCCCTGGCAACCGCTAATCTGCTTTCTCTTTCTCTGGATTTGCCTGTTCTAGACATTTCATATAAACATCATCATTCAACGTGTAGCCTTTTGTGGCTTCTTTCACTGAGTCTGTGTTTTTGAGGTTCATCCGTGTTATAGCATGTATGACACATGTAGCATGCGAGAGCATGAACTTCATTCCTTTTTATGGACAAATAATATTCCATTTTGTGGGTACCATGTTTTGTGTATCTGCTCATCAGCTGATGGGCATGTAGGTCATTTTCACCTTTGGCTGGTGTGAGCATTCATGGGCAAGTGTTTGCTTGGACACCTGTTTTCAGTTCTTTTGGTTATTTACCTAAGAGTAGAATTGCTGGTTCACGTGGAAATATATTTTTTTAAGGTTTTATTTATTTATTTGCGAGAGAGAGAGAACAGAGGCAGAGGGAGAGGGAGAAGCAGACTCCTTGCCGAGCAGGGAGCACGATGCAGGGGCTTGATCCCAGGACCCCGGGATCATGACCTGAGCCAAAGGCAGACGCCTAACCGACTAAGCCGCCCAGGCGCCCTGGGAATTCTTTAACTTGCTGAGATTCTTTAACTTTCCGAGTTTAACTTATTGAGAAACTGCCAGCCGGTTTTCCACAGTGGCTGCACCATTTTATGTTCCCAGCGGCGACGTATGAGGGTTTCAATTCCACATCCTCTCCTCTAGCATCAACTTTTGACTTGCAGAATGAGTTTTATTATAACAACGGGGGAAAAAATACCTGAATTATTTAGGCTTCATTTATTTAATGAGACCATAGTAAAACAAGACTTGTGAGCATTTTAATACAAAATATGTCACAGAATTTGAGATGCACGAAAAGCAAAGGTTGTTTAACATGTAGGGATAAATTCGATCATTAGTTCATATCTACGGACCATATAAATGACAAGATTGTAAAATCCATGGAGCTTCTGGTGGCGAGGCTGTGCCCCATGATATGATTCATTTGGTGTATTTTTTTCCTATAAAAATGTACAATGGCCCATCTCAGTGACATCTGGACTCATCTGCATAAAATGAGTGTTTAGGGTCATATTATTATTACTCCATGTTCTATATACTTCATCTGATATATAAAAATAGGGGCACAGTTGTGGTAAGTTGTTATTCCTCTTCTGAAAACATTAAGAAATTTTATGTGTACCTTCTATTTTTGCTAATGACACAAAATGTTGAAACTCGTTATTTTTTTCTTCCACCAACCCATGAATGTGCCATCCTTATCTGAAACCTAAATAAATACTCATTAATGTACAGTGAAATTCAAATGAGCACTTTATATAAATAAGCCTTGTATAGAAATACGTGTTTCTTCAAATTTGTAGACCAGAATAATGTGCAATAAATTTAACATCATTTCACATTCCGAGCCACCGACAAAGTAAACTGGTTTTATGACTCAATTTCCTAACCTCAGGTAGAGTAAGAAAGCATATATATGGCTCTTCATTCCATAATCCATCATACATTTTAAGAAAAGTATTACTTGGTTGAGATTTTTATATTTTTATATGAGTGTACATAATGCCCGATTCTAGGGTATCATGATGGGGTGGCAGAGGAGACAGAATGGGGTGAAGTTGCCTTTTTCTTTCACTTCTTTTTTTTTTAATTCTTTTGGACAAATATTTGTTTGTTCAAGCACTACTATGTTCCAGATGGTATATAGTGATGAATTGAGTAAACAGTGTTGCTGGCCTCTGGGAACCTATACTTCGTGAAGGTCTTATGGTTATCTGTTGTTGCATAACAAACCATCCCCACACTGAATGGTATAAGTCAATACCCTACCATGCTCACAGTTTTGTGAGCCAGGAATTTGGGTATGGTGTAGAGGAGTGGCTCATCCCTACTCCAGAGTGGCGGGGGCCATATCTTGGGTGACTTGAATGGTAGAGATGGCCAGGGCTATGTGTCTAAAGCATCAGTTATGGTGGATGGCTAGATTCCTTGGTTCTTCTCTACATTGCCTCCTCTAGGATTGGAATATTCAAAGTGGCCTCTTTATTCAGAGATCTGGACCCTGGTCTGGCTAGCTGCTTGGAAGAACTAAGGCTGACGGGGCATCTCTTTCTTTCTCCATGTAGTCTATGTGTGTGGGCTTCCTTCAAGCATGGTGGTCTCACCACGGGCCGACTTCTTACATGGCAGATAGCTTCTCCCAGAGCAAGTGTTCCAAAATCATGAACAGGAGCTATAAGACCTCTTGTGACCTAGCCTTAGAAATCCCAGAATGTCACTTCTACCCCTTAATAATGGTGAACCATGTCATTAAAGTCAGCCAGACTCATGGGAGGGGATTTATACTCTACCTCTCAATGAGAGGAGTAACATAAAATTTAAGATCATTTTAATCTGCCACAGAGGAAGGCGGACATTAAAGAAATAATCACATAAATAACTTTTGCAATAAGAAAAGTACAGGTTTCTTTATAGTAATCAGGACTTCTTGATTGCAAATGACAGAAACTCAACCCAGAGGGGCTAATGAAAAGAAGGGAAGCTGCTGACCCACGTAAATGAGAAGTCCGTGGCTGAATCCCGATGCTGTCATAATACGGTCAGGAATCTTTCCCTGTTTGTCAGTGATAATTGTCTCTTTCCTCAGGTGATTTTATTCTCAGGTGGAGGGGTGAGTGGGGCACTCCTCAAATGATAGCTACAAAGGCCACCAGCTGCTCCATACTTCTAACAATGTAGCAATCACAACGGAAGAAGAGACTCTACCTCTTTCTTAATAGTTATATCAAATGGTCCTGAGATTAAATCTGATTGGCCACATTTAGGTGCCTTCTCCTGAGCCGACCACTGTTGCCAGGGAAATGAAAAGCTTGGATCGGCCAGGTCTGGACTGTGTGCCTCCCTCTAGGACCTCAGAAGAGGACCAGCCCTACATGAACTACAAGTGGGGATCTTGTTTCCAGGAAAAGGAGAGACAGTTTTTTTTATGAGAACACAATGGAAATAGATGCTAACCAGACACACATAACGTACCCATTACACAAGCCGAAAAACACAGGATGACCTGCCTTGAAAATTAGGTCCACACACAGACGCAAGGGGGAGGATATTCCTCCCTGTTGTCATTCCTTCCAATCAGTCCACTTGCAGTTATTAAGTTTTCATTGTGTACAAAGCATTAGACAATTTGTAACTAGGATGTGGGGGCTCATCCAGGAAAAAGATGTGACCATTAGGTGGCAGTAGCGCACACAGGCTTTATTGGGTGAGGCTTTGACAGTTTTGGGGGCCAGGAAGTCCCTCACAGCAGGTGACCTACCTGAAGAGCAAGATAGGAGGGCAAGGGAACTGCCAGGGGAGAGGGGGATCCGAGGGGGGACTTCTGCATCTAGGTGATGTCACCTAGCGGCACAGTGGGGATTGTGTGGGTCAGAGAGTAGCAGTGGCTTAGGGTCTCTATGCTCGGGGCTTGTCTTTTCTATGGCTAGCAGATATTGGGTGCAGTCTTGTGGGGCATGCAAAGCAGACAGGCTCTAAATAGCTAAAAATCTGCCTATTGGGGCTATATTTAACACAAGTGGATGTGTCAGAATTTGAGTTTGGCACCTGCTGGCTTTTGAGTTAATGGGTCTCAGCCTGCAGTGAAGAAATAAACCACTCAGACCATCTTTGCTGATTTATGTAATGAGGAGTTAATGATTATCCTCGGTCATAAACAGAGCAACCAGTTAACATCAGCAAATTGAAGACTTGAGGTATAAACTGTGGAATAATAATCGTAATAGTTAAAGCTTCGTACATAATTATCACACGACAGATACTATGTCATGTGCTTTATGCTAACTGTCTCATTTAATTCACAGATGACTCTATGTAGGAGTTCCTGTTATTGTCCCCAGTTCAGATGGGAACACAGAGGGGTCCAGGAACTCATCCCAGCTTATACAGTTGGAGGGGCAGATAGCATCGAGACCCAGGCAGACAAGCTTCAGAGTCAACACTCAGAAACTGCCGCAGCATCTTCGGGGAGCTGGGTAATCTTACTGGCCCGTTTCTTCACCTGGGAAAGTAGGAGGCCTTACCAGGTGACGCTCCATGCCCCGTCTGCCGCTGGACTTCGAGGCTTACTCTGTGTGGCGCCCCAGGTGGAAATACATCAGTGGGAGCCCCTTGGCTATGTCCTAAGGGAAGTGGTGAGAATGGCGTAGGAGGATATGGGGGACCAGACAGGCAGCTCCTTAGCCCAGGAAGAGCAGTGGGAGGGGGATGGAGCAGCAAGTGGTCTGCAGGGTCGGGGGGGGGGGGGGGTATAATGTAGGGATTAGGAGCGCAGGCTCTGCCTAGGTATGAATCCTGCCTCCCTCACCCACTAGGTAGTAATCTTGGGTGAGTCACCTCATCGGAGTTCTTTCATTTGTAAACTAGGAGCGAGAATAATAGCACTTACTTCAGTAGAATTGTCGTGGTGATTAATTGAGGCAGTGCCTGTCAAACATAGAGCACAGTGCTTGCCAAATAGTGCCGCCCGTAGATGTGTGCTATAATATTCCTTCTACTGCTAAGTAGTATTATCAGTGCAGGAACCGTGTGATGGAGAGAAGAGGTACAAGGAATATAGGTAAAGAAGCACCCGAGAAGGGTGCTCCAATCCTAGCCATTTTCAGCGCATGAAATGTTTACTGTGTGCCAGGCACTCTGCCATCTGCTTGTTTCACGTTTGCTAAAAAAAAAAAAAGTCTAGATGTGTTCCCTCCCCTTACTTTTATTGTGCCCCACTTGGCTGGTGTTGGTGGTATAACACCCTGCTTGTGGTGTTGTCTCTAATGACATTATTCTGGATCCAAAGTGAGGTATCATGGCAAGATGGTGAGACCATGCATTGGAGAGTTATGACCTTGGGTCTCATCTCTGTTGTGTAAACCTCTCTGAGCTTCAGATTCCTCGTATCTCTAATAAATCTCTAACAATAACCACAGCCAACATTCATTGGGAACCTACAATATGCCGGGCACTGCGGGATGTAAACTTTCTCCTTTCCAAGAAGAGCTGTAAGGAGTCTGGGGAATAGCTGTGTCCGTGTGTCTATAAGCAAAGAGCTTGGGAGCTGAGGTATCCTCAGAATGACTTAGGGAAACAACCTTATGTCCACGTATTGGGAGGGAAGGGGAGGGAAGGCAGGATGGTGGTGGAAAATGTAGCACGGGTCATCCAGAGATTGGTCCTTGACTCTAGGTAAGTTATTTGGATGCCTGCTCAATTGCTGTCCTTACCTGTGCCCCAAGTTTCCTGTTGGCAAGAAATATAGAGGGTTTCAAAATTTAGAGTCAGACTGAAAAAGTCATTTGTTGTTATTGTTTTTAGCTTTCTACAATAGAACTCAGCTTCGATCTGGAGCCCACATTTCCACTGATGGTAACTCAGTCATGTCTGGTTGAAAACTTGGTATCTTTTTTGGGTAGATAGCAAATAAATTCAGATTGCTCTCTCTACCCTCTTTCCCTTCTTTTTGGGTTCTCAGGAGGCTTGTGTGTTGTTCTGTCTTGGGGATGTGTATCTGCTCCATGAATCTCCCTCTGGACACTTCAGGACTCAATGGTAATGTCTTCATCCCCCGGGATGCTAGAAAAGACTGGAGGTTGGGGGATGATGGTAGTAAGGCAGTAATGCTATCTCAGATCCTCTCTGACATAGAAGGCCATGTGGTTATCATTTCTGTGCAAATCCTGGGTGCCTCATATTGACAAGCACACTGACAGAATGCCACGCCCAGATGCCTAGGGCAGGATGTAAGACGTTAAGTCACTTTAGCTTTCAAATCCCCAACTCTATCTGGGTGCTTCTCACCATCTCCTCCGGAGAACGAAGATTCAGGAGAGGCAGGAATCAGGCCCCATACTTTCTTGTTCATCTTCCTCTGCTTGGGCCAAAGTCCTCTCCCAGTCCAGGACAGGATTTGAGAGTCTTCCTATGTAGTGAGGAACTGCTCTGATGTCATATCCTGTATTCTTTCTACTCTGTGGCTTATAGTTGCAACACTGTGCTCTCTTTTCCAAGTTTGATTCTCCGTAATTCAAAATCATCATTTATTTATTATTTGTAGTACTTACTGTAGGATTTACAATATGCATACCTAACAACACAGTCCACCTTCAAATGGTATAACACTTTTTGTATTTGTGAACATTCTCATTCTTTGTGTTCTTTGTGCTGTCGTATGTTTTATATATGTTCTCAACCCCACAATACATTATTGTTTTGCCTTCAACCATCTATTATCATTTAAAAGAATTAAAAGATGAGAAAGAAAATGTCTTTATGTTACATATTGATCCTTTCAGGCATTCTTTTTTACATTTTTGTAAATAAAAGTTTCCCTCTAATGCCATTTTCCTTCTGCCTGAAGAAATTCCTTTAACATTTCTTTTAATGAAAATCTACTGTAGAGGTGGTGAGTTCTTTCAACTTCTGTTTATCTAAAACAAGTCATTATTTTACCTTCATTACAAAAGATATTGTTGGTTATAGCATTCTAATTCTAGGTTGACAAGTGTCTTTTTCTTTTGGTATTTTAAAGGTGCACAGATTATCTTCTGGCTTGCATAGATTCTTATGACAAGTCTGACATCATTCTTACCTTTGTCCCTCTGAATGCAATATGCCTTTTTTGGGGCTGCTTTTAAGATTTTCTCTTTCTCACTGCGTGTGTGTGTGTGTGTGTGCGCGCATGCACACACAATTTGATTATAATATGTCTTGGTGCCATTTTCTTTGTGTTTGTCCTGTTTGGGGTCTATTGAGATTCTTTTATTTGTATGTTTATAATTTTATCAAATTTGGAAAACATTCTTTCCATTATTTCTTCAAATATCATTTCTGTCCCTGCCCCCACCCCACCCCCAGACTCCAAGTGCATGTATGGCAGATAGCTTTATATTGTCAAAGAGGCTCTGTTCGTTCATTCTAGAGAGTTTTATTACTGTAATTTTAAGTTCACTGGTTTTTTCTTCTGCACTGTTTAATCTGCTATTAATCTCACTTAGTAAAAACTTCATTTCAGATACTGTATTTTTCATTCTTAGAAACTCCATTTGGTTCTGACTTAAATATTCTGTTTTTCTCCTCACTATAATCATGTTTGATTTCACAACTTTGAACACGCAAAACATATCCATAATAGCTGTTTTAATAGCCATGTTTGCTAATGCTATCACTTGTTATTTCTGGGTCTGTTTCTTTTTTTTTTTTTTAAGATTTTATTTATTTATTTGACAGAGAGATAGAGAGCACAAGTAGGCAGAGAGGCAGGTAGAGGGAGACGGAGAAGCAGGCTCCCCGCAGAGCAGGGAGCCCGATGTGGGACTCAATCCTGGGACTCAATCCTAGGACCCTGGGATCATGACCTGAGCCGAAGGCAGATGCCCAACTGACTGAGCCACCCAGGCGCCCCAGGTCTGTTTCTATATACTGATTTTTCTCCAGGCTATGAGTCACACTTTCTTGCTTCTTTACCTGTCTGGTAATTTTTTTACTGAATACTGAGCATTATGAATTTTGCATTTTTGGGTGCTAGATTTTGTCATACTTCTACACACAAAAGATGCTCCTTTTTTTTTTCCTGGCAGGTATTTCAGTTACTTGCCAATCAGTTTGATTCTTTCAGGGCTTATTTTTAAACTTTTTGGTTAGGCCTAGAGTAAACTTTATTCTATGGATCATTTAGCTTCATTTCTAAAGCCTGATCCTTCTGGAGTCTTTACTGAATATGCCCTGAATTCCAGCAAAGCCCATCCACTTCGGCTGGTGAGCTTGCAAACAGTTTGTGGCCCTGTGAGATCTCTTGGAATTGTTTGGCTTACGGCTGCCCAGACTATAACTCTTCTCTCCTGGAATTTTTTTCTTGCCAGGTCACATAGGGTTTCATCCTACTCACACACAGGATTGATATTCAGCCAACAACTCAAAGGGACCCCTTTGCAGATTTCTGGAGATCTCTGTGCAGCCCCCTCCTCTTTACTTCTTTGTCTTGCAGACTGTAGCAACGGTAGCCTTCCTAGTCTCTGTCTTCTCAATTCAGTGAGATCACTGGGCTGTCCTTGGGTTCCTGTTCCTATGCTGAAGTCTGGCTATCCCTTTTTTGCAGAATGCCTGGTGATGATTGGACTCAACTTTTTTTTCCTCCCCTTTTCTAAAGCATCACAGTATTGCGCTGTCTGTTGTTCAAAGTCTAAAAATACTTGTTTGGAAGATATCAAACAGTTTTCTAGTTATTTATGGCAAGAGGGTAATCTGAACCCTCTTACTCCCTGCTAGTCAGAAGCAGAAGGGCTCAGAGTTATTCTATTGTATACTAGTTTTTTGATGATAACTTTCATCTTCAGAATTGTGGTTGGTACAGTGGTTTTCCTGAGAATGCCTAGGCTTTACTTATTCTTGATTCAAGAGGATAGATTTACCTGAAATTTACAGAAATTCTATAAGGAAAGAAATTTGAATTCAAGGAGAAATAAGGAAATTAATTCAATAATATTTACTGAGCACCTCCTATTCGCTCGTCCCTGCCCTCATTGTTGGAGATATAACCATAAACAAAGATTGAAAAAAAAAAAATCTCTGCTCTTACTGAGTGCACTGTAGAGAAAGTAGAGGAAGAGGCAACAAGCATAATAAATAAGTGAAATCTTGAAATTTGTAACAGGTCAGATGGCAAGCGCTACATGAATTATAGAGAAATAATAATTCTCCCAGCACACATGTGGCATTGGCTGGAAAACATGGCCTTTGTCCCTTCATATACTTGAATGATGGAGGCCATCTGCTTAGAGGTAAAGTAGCCAAGTATATTACCATAAATGTAAATCTGCTCAGGGGCTGTCCCCTCATGCCCTGCTAATCTCTGTAATTTATACACACTTACCACAAAGTCATCTTCATGGAAGCATTCCCTAAATTGTTTCTTTTCAGTTTTCTCAACAGGACTTGGACGCTCCATGAGGGCAGGCCTTGTGTCTGCCTTTGTTCACCATTATATCCCCAAACACTCCATATAGGTTTGGTATTTGGAGAGTGCTCAATACATTCTTGTTAGATTTTAAACACGTGTGTTGAAGAGCTTCGTGGATGCACTGGCTTCTCGATACCTGCCTGTGTTGTACCTTATCTGCACCCCCCACCCCACCTCTCTCTTTAAAAGTACCGGTCAACTTCTCTTTGAAAGTCACCTGTTCTGATCACTCTCTCCTTCTTTCTCTTTTCTGTAGCTGTGCAGTCACTCCACACCCTAAATGACCAGATATCCCATTTTATTGTCACCAAGTCGAAGGCACTGGAAGAAGACAAAGACCCCTTTCTACCCACTGAGAAAGAGACTCTGAAGAGTTCCATGATACTGATGAGGCACCTCTTAATGGATGCTCAGGTACAGAGATTGACAAGGAAATTCTACATAGAGTCCATGGTATCTTTTTTTGTGTTGTTGTTTTTGGTAGAAGTTGTGCAAAAATGTTCAACTACCACACTTCCTGGAAACCACCTTTGTGATAAACAGCCGTATAGCGGACATTCTGATATACTGGGTCTTGGATTTCTGATTAGGAATTATTTGGGGTCTAGTATTAAAATAGCTTGGTTTTAAGTCAAAGTAATAGGGCTTAAAAATAATATATGTGTTGTTTCTGAGAATTTAACAGATCTCTCATTAGCCTTGGAAAAGTGAAAAATCCATTTACATACAAACTTGGCAGGCATCAAAGCTGGCGAAGGCTCTGGAGTGGAGTAATATGTATCCCAAACAGCATCACTGAGCAGCTAATGAATATTTTGGTACATTTGATGCACCACCAGTAAGCGAATCAGCACTGTTGTGGGTTTTTCTGTTTTTTTTTTTTTAATGCTCGCAATGAATTAATTACAGAAGGCATTTAGCTCGTTGTTCGCTTTTGTTGAGATTCTTCTTCAAGGTTTTTCCTTGTGCACTATTTTATTGAAATATTTAAAGGTAATCCATGTACTCCTTCTGGCTTTGTTGGTGAGTCTCTCCAGACATGTTGGTAGGTAAACACCAGGTGTTTTAGGAGAACTGATAGTTTTCGATGTTAGTGAAGCCAAGCTGAACTAGACTTTATTGTCATTTCTACCTCGTCAGTATCTAGAAATGTTTCCAAAAATGGTCTTTGGTTTGGGTGATTTTGTATTGGTTTGCCCCGGAGCTTTCCTCCTGAGTTTGTTTTCTGATCTACAGCGGTTTAGGTCAGAATGGTGGCTGGTTTCCTGTGTTCCGCTCTGTATCAGATTTTGAACGGTGGTTTCTTTGCTTTTGTTTCAACCATGGTGGTGGTTTGTGTTTTGTTTTTCTAAATCAATCCTGAAGCCTGTATCTGGTACCAGTAAGACCTGTACTGGCAAGATCTTGGTGCATTTCTCACCTGTCAATGCTTGAAGCTGCCCCATGGGGTTTTTGAGCCACTGTGTTCAGAGGACCCAAATTATGCAAAGCCTTTCATTTTTATTCAGTGTTCTCCCTTCTCCCCTTTATTCTGAGCAGCCCATTCCACTTCTCCTTTCTTCCTGAGCCTGTCTGGTGGAAAAAGAAAAGATTCTGAAGCTCTAACAGCCAATTTTAAGACTCAGGGGAAAAATAAAAGGGGGGGTGGATTTAGAACAATTTACCAAATAAAAGAGGGCAAATTATTCTTGAAAGGGTTAGCTTTCCTCAGTGCCTGGACCCAATCCTGTAGCTCGCACCCCAGCCAAGGGGACTAGCCTAATGATTCTCCTGAGATACTGTGTAAACTCTAGTTTGTAAAATCTAAGGAAATAAAAAGCCATCTTTTTTCTCTCTTTCACTAGTGTCTAGAATAGGATTTCAGAAATGTTCAATATTGCTTAAGAAAACGTTCCCCTCCCTGAATGTTGGATTCATTTGACAATTTTTATCATTCATGGTATTGATCACAATTTTCCCCTTTTTTATCTAATGAGACTAGAATATCCCATTTAATGTGGTTACTGTATAGGACCGTGTTATTACCTCATTCTCTCCTGATCCCCATTCAATGCCTGCTAGAATTTTCTCACTTACATAGCCAGATAAAATGGAGCAGGGTATGATGGATATTCCCCAAAGTCACACCTCCAGAAGGAGGGTGGTTAAGTCCTCTTCCTGAGGGGGCAGAAAACAGAAGGTCAGGTAGAAGTGTGTGGTGTCTGGACTCGCCATTTCTTTTGCCTACTTTTGTTCAAAGACTCTTCCCTCTTGTCTTTCAGACTGATATAGGATGAGGTAAATTGTGATTAGTTTGGTCTAAAAATACCACCCTCATTTCTTTTCTCCCCAAACCACTAACTTTTTGGAACGTTGTTTGTGGTTATCTCTAGGTCTGTAGCTGAAGGCAATTAGAATCATGTTACCTCATGCCCCCAGGCTCAGAGCATCTCAGTAAGATCAGTGTTGTGAAACTTATAAAATGCTAAGGACCCCCAAGATTTTTGGGTACCGTCAGGGGTGATATGTGGTTTTCAGTTCTGAAGGAGATAGCTAGAGACATGTGATTTCTAAGGAGACTCTTTATCGAGCATTTTTGGAAATTCAGTGATTTTCCATTCATGGTTTGACATTGCATCTTACCTCCATTGCAAAGACGAATGAATGTACTTATTTCATATTCTAAGCTCATCAATAAATGGGAGGTCAACAGTATGTGAATATAACTTTTATGTGCCTCCTACCCCTCAGCTGCATTTTGTGATATTAATAGATGCGTGATAGATTTGTGTATTGGAGGACGAAAGCTTCTCCAGAGCAGTAACCACATCCCTTAACTTGGTTGGTGTAATAGCCTGCTCACTTCCACACCCAGAGGACTCTTAATAGCATTAAATTATGATGAAATGCCCTGACATCAGTCTGCGAGTTGAATGAAGTCAGGCGCAAAGTATTCCAGAGAACCTGGAGGCCACTTTCGAGAGTGGCTGCTTAAAAGGCATAATCGATTCAAGTCACATCTGTCTTGGAAGCAATAAATCCTGCTTAGGAGAATGTCAAAGGCAAAAGCATTGCTGGGCTATGAAATTCTACCTCTGAGGATTATAAAACAGTATGCACAGAGCAAACACATCTCCCAAGTATAATAGGGGTGCCGGACATGATTGGCAGGTGTGACAGTGCATTCTGGAGAATGGAACGGCTCACATGGGCAGTCCAGAGTCCCGCAGTTGTTTATTAATTCCCTACATGTCTGTATGAGCGTTTCAGGGGTGTCTCAAAGAGGCAGGGCTCTTCTGTTTGCACTCCATTCCCCTTGTAGTCCGCAGGCCCCCAAATTCAATGACGTTTACCATTCAGACCACATTGGAAACCTGATCTTGTGGCTTTTGTTCCTGAGTACTCTGGCTAAACCCAAAGTGCCGACTCAGCCTCGTGAGTGATTAGATTCATAACACCGAAGAGGCCGTTCTTTCTGGTAGAGATTAATTCTTTTACTTGCCCTGTGTGACTCTGCATGCTAAGAGAGGTTGATTACAGCAAATTAAATCTCCTATTGGCAGTTCTCTCCTCCTTACCCCCAAAGACCTAATATCATTATTTATTAAGGGGTGAACAAATGCTTGGGAAAACAGTAAGATCGCTTTGTTGGCAGCAAGGTCCTCTCCTGGAAGGCTGGGCGCTAGAAGGCAGAGAAATTTCCATGCCCCATGGGCTCTCCCTCTGCAGCCACAGCAAGTGAGGAAGGGCCTGTGTCCCACTGCCTGGGCCTGGCGGAGTGCAGAGTGTGGGGCAAGGAGGCAGGAGGCCCTTCTCCCCAGACCGTGGCCTGGATTTGAAGGTGGAGCTTGTTTTAAGTGAGGCCAAGGCCCGAGTGCTCTCTTCCCACGGGTCCATCTCTAGGAAGGAAGGAAGCAAGACATTGACAACGAAAAGAAAGCGCACAACCATCCTCTCTAAGCCAGTGTGTGCCTACGGCCTGGCAGAAGTCAAACGTTCGCGGAAAATAGATGAAATCTGCTTGATCCTCTGGCCCGCCCTTTCTTGGCTCTTCCCTCCTCTTCGCTTTTCTTTTTGCTTTCCTTTTGCCTTTCTTTCTCTTATTTGTGTTCAGGGAACTTGAAAGCCTATTTGCCAAAACTGCATATTCCCCTCGCGCTTGCCAGGACCCGAGATTCCGTGTGATGGTCCTCTGGGTCGTGTGGTTTTCTTTTCTAGAATGGTCTAGAAAACTCCTCTCCGCTGGCTGATGATGCTTTCTGATTAATTTCCGGCACGATCGGGCCAATTTAACATGAGTAGATTGACTGTTTGAGCTGCCTGGACACGGTCACTCTCTAGACTGGCCTCAAATGGGGAAGTGTGGTCTGGAGCAGAGACCCCACCAGGGGAAAAGGGCTCAGGCTCCTGACAAATAGGGAGGGAGGGTTGGCTTGTCTGCTTGTTTTGGGAAGGAGACCTTGGGAATCAGGTGTTTGATACAAATTCATGACAGCCATACACTGGAAGAGGATCTCTCCCTTTTATAGCACTTTCCATCCCTCCATGTGCTTTCTGAAGCCAACACTGTGCTCAGGGCATAGACCTGGTGGTCTCGACAAGTGCAGGTATCTGGGGCTTTCTAGCTGCAGCTGGCTTCAAGGTCATGCCAGGAGCACCAGCCTGTCAACAGCCCT
The DNA here is from genome assembly GCF_002201575.2 of Neomonachus schauinslandi. NCBI lineage: Eukaryota > Metazoa > Chordata > Mammalia > Carnivora > Phocidae > Neomonachus > Neomonachus schauinslandi. The sequence continues at coordinate 9,850,482 of NC_058406.1, forward strand.
AGGGGACATCTTGCCCTGAAATTGCACAAACTGAGGCACCAGAAGTGTGCTTGGCTCTCAAGTTCACAGTATCGCCCCGAGCACAGGTTTTTCGTAGTGGCTTTTGAAATGTGACCCCATGCGGGAGCAAGAACCAAAATGTCCCTACATTATGCCAAGCAGAGAGGAAACTCTGACAGAACGGGGGCCAAGAGGCAAAGTTCTTAACAGAAGAAAATCACCCCAGGGATATGTGTAAGTCTATTCATGCTGTCAGATTACCACCTCTTATGGGTCCTAGGAGAAAGAAATACTGAAATGGATGCTGAAGAGGTTAGTTCACCTAACTAGGAAGCTACATTGGTAAGGGGATTATTCAAAGGAGTCGCAGCTTATCCCCTCCGGTAATCCACGGCTCCATTACCCATCCGTCCTGTGCATTCCTTTCTGTTCTCAGATGCAAACTGTGAAACCAGGAGGTCCGGAGCTTGCGGCTCCTTGTATAACTTGTGCGAGCCCACTTCTTTTCTGCCATGGTGATTTTGATCTTTTAAAGTTTGTTTGTCTGTTTGTTTTTTAATAAATGAAATAGAACCTGTAGGCATTGCCAGGCTTAGATGCAATCCCATCGGTTACAGAGCCCCTAGAGTCCCCTTCCCTGCTCAAACGGAGGGCGACACGTAAAATTGCAATGCTGTTCCTCTGATAAGCTTGAGTCTAGGTATTTCTTACATTAATAATGAAAGGTCACCTCCTCTGAGACCTCTGCCTCTTTGTAAAACCCATAAGGCAGAATTTTAGGGAAGGTTCTGAAACACTGAAATTCATGCTTTCAGTATTTACATGCAAAGATCTGGGTCGAGTTGGAACTGAGACTCAGGAAAAACTGGGTTCCTGTCCATTGCTGTACTGTGAAGGAAAGGAGCATCAGGATGGGTCATGTTTGAACGGAATAGTCTCTGTCATACTGGTATGGCTTCCACGGATACGTACATATGGCGCTAGAGGGAAACTTGGGAATTTATTTTCACACCACAGAAATTTTATGCCCCATTTTTAGATACTATGTATTTGTTTCAGTGATCTACATTTTAAATGATAATATGCTGGAATTTATGCTGCTCTGATTGTTGATGGTCCATGGTATAGTGCGGGAATCTGAAATAGTAGCAAAATCATGGAAAGAAGGTTAGGGCTGAGGACTCCAGTAGGGTTTTTGGGTCCTCAGCAACAAAGACTAGCTCTGATTAACATAACAAGGGAAGGAAAAATAAAATAAGACGAAAACAGAAAGGGAGGCAAACCATGAGGAGACTCTTAACTGTAGGAAACAAACAGGGTTGCTGGAGGAGATGGGGTAACTGGGTGATGGGCAGTAAGGAGGGCACTTGATGTAATGAGCCCTGGGTGTTATATGCAACTGATGAATCACTAAGTTCTACCCCTGAAAATAATAATACGCTATATGTTACCTAAATTGAACTTAAATAAAAAAAATTTTTTAAAAGAAAAATTTTCTATCTTCGTGAAAGAAGATGTTAGTTTAAAAAAATATATAACAAGGGTAGCATTGGATGGAAGCAAACAGGGTTGACCTTAGGAAAAGCTGGAGAACCACATCTCAGGAAAGACAGGCAAGAGTTAGGTGTCAGGAATTAAAGAGAAGTTGCTTTAGGATACTATGGTTGAGACGCCTGGGTGGCTCATGGGATGCCTGGGTGGTTCAGTCGGTTAAGCGTCAACCTTCGGCTCAGGTCATGATCCCAGGGTCCTGGGATCGAGTCCCGCATCAGCTCCTTGCTTCATCGGGGAGCCTGCTTCTCCCTCTGCCTGCCATTCTCCCTGCTTGTCCTCTCTCTCTCTCTGACAAATAAATAAATAAAATCTTTTTTTAAAAAAAAAAAAAGGATACTGTGGTTGGGATAAATTGGCTCCAACTGTTTTCTCTCTTTGTGTCTCTTTGGTCAAGATTCAAATTCTTGGAAGAGTCTGACCAGCATGTCTTAGGTCAATGGGACCTTTTCCACATTGACCATGGGAGGGTGTGCACGTTAAGGGATGGTCCCACCTAGACCATTGTCACCACAAGGAGGGAGAGAGGATGCTGGGCAGATGGGGGCAATAATAAATCCACTGTGCACTCCACACGAATACACTTGGTACTGTGTCCCAGGGCGGGGGTTGGCAGCGCACTGAGCTCTAGGGACAGAGAGGGACAGAAGAGTGGCCCTGCTCCAGAGGGACTAGGCTATAGTGGGGCAGATGATCAGACACTGAAGTGCCCTGTGATAAATACTGAGGAAGGTGTGCGTGGGGGCCCTGGAAGCCCAGAGAAGGAAGTGGCTGATATTTGCAGATCACTTCACTGTTTACAAAGCACTTCTACCAGTGTCTTCTCCTTTTTTCCTCTCAGCCATGAGAACGACAGGAGGCTGAGTATTGTTATCTCTATTTTGAAAACTGGGTGTTAAGCTTTAATAAAATAGACTTTATTTTATATCATTCCATCCAGCCCATCACAAAGCAAGCGTAAATGATTTCCTACTTGTAGCTGGTGACCCTCAGAGGATTTGCTTCCTGAAGGGGTTATTAAATAGAGGGAAAGGGGGGTGTAATTTGGGGAAAGAAGCAGATTAACACCTGGCTTCAGACATACAACGGCACTCCTAACTCAAAATATTTTTAACAACGTTAATAAATATGCAATGCTTTCCTAAAGCTAAACTCTATCCTTTCAGACTCTTAGAAGGCATAGGGTTCTAAGAACAGGGTTTCAAAAATCTTTATTCTTTATCCCTCGATATTCTAGCCTCCTCATGGTGTTCTGTAGTTATATTGGTAAATATGTGGCTTCAAAAATAGTACCCAACCCCACCATTACCCTTCAGGTGAGTGGTTCTCGACCGAGAGGGGAGGAGAGCCATTTTTGCCCCACCCAGAGGCATTTGGCCGTATCTGGAGGTATTTCTGATGGTCACAGATGGTGTGGCTTTGTGCGCGGGGGTGGCGGTTACTGGAATCTGGTGGCTAAAGGCCGGGCCTGTTACCCAACTTCCCACCATGCGCAAGATGGCCGCCGCCCCCCCCACCCAAGACAAAGAATTATCCAGCCCCAATGACAATAGTGTTGAGATTGAGAAACCTGCTTTTAGAACCAATGCTACCTTTTTCATTGATCATGAAACTCCTCCAGTCTCAGAATCGTTTTGTTTGAAGCCCTACAATAAATCATAATTGGTCCTCAAGATATATCTTAGTTATCATTTTCTCATCATTTATTGAGCATCTATAATGTGCCAAGCACTGTGCTAGACTGTGGGGAACCACGGTGAGAACAAAAACAATGATCTTTGCCCTCAAGGATTTTGTACATCACTAGTCGGTAGCTCTGAGTATGTGAGTCAACAAATAATTATGAGTTTCAGTAGTTGTCCTAAAGATTCATTAGGACCCAGTTTACATAAGGGTTCAAATGTTTTCCCTTTGAACACAACATTTCGGCTGAGATCTTCAGGGAGGGAGAGGGAGGGAGGGAGAGAATGTGACCTCTACTCATGCATTATTGCTTATTATTTGTACTTCAATTTAGTCGTATGTACTTAATACTACTCCATGAGGTAACTGGAAATAGATCCTCTGGGATGTTGGGAAAGATCTAAGCAAATTATTTATTCCAGAAATTTACATTTAGTTTAGAGAATATGAAAATTCTAACTGGTCCCTCAGGAACGGAGAATCTTTTCTTTTTTGCCTGTGGGTGTCCACAGAGGAACCAAGATCTCGGTCTTTTTTTGCTAGATGCCGTGGACATAGAGACATACAAAGGAAGGCTAGCATCAGAGCTGTTTGAACTACATGAGACACGGGAGCCAGGTGGGCGAAGGGAAACCTGGGAAGATGTAGACACAGAAATGAAGAGGTGGAGGCTGCTCATGCTTAACCGAATAGCTGCCACAGAGAACCTGGCCGACATTCAGTTCTCAATTATGGACCTAGAGATTAGTAACTGTATGGATTATCTATGGGCAAAGCATTCCTTCCTGGGTGGCATGCACTCAGGAAATGTAAAACAACGTTCGTCTGAATGAGACATAATTAGAAAGGTAATTTCATTGCCAATTTTTTTTTTCTGCCATAATGGAATTCAGTATCAGACTTTTCTTTTAGTATCAGTAACTTGGTACTTTTGAATGCTGTGGCTCCCACCCATTAGTCAGATAATAGAGAGCAGAACGGATGACATATAATTATAATCCTAAAATCACTTATGCTTTGAATAGTAATTCCTCTGCAGAGATGTTGGGGCCTCCTAGTCATGTGAAACTCAAACATTCCCAGGTAGAGCAGCCAGGTAAATTGAGGCATGGTGTTGCTGAGTGCCATCATCCCCATCCTATGTTAGATCTGGGAGTAGAACCCACATTTCTCCTTGATGCCAGCTCAAGCTAATATTCCATGTTCTTTCACTCCCTTGTTCCTTAGTAAATTACACTTAAAAGCAATTTGTTTGTTTGTTTGTTTTAAATTTTATTTTTTATTATGTTAGTAACCCTACAGTACATCATTAGTTTTTGATGTGGTGTTACATGATTCACTGTTTTCGTATAACACCCAGTGCTCCATGCAATATGTGCCCTCCTTCATACCCATCACTGGGCTAACCCATCCCCCCAGCCCCCACCCCTCTAAAACCCTTAGTTTGTTTCTCAGAGTCCATAGTCTCTCATGATTTGTCTCCCCCTCGATTTCTCCCCCTTCATTTTCTCTTCCTTCTCCTAATGTCCTCCATGCTATTCCTTATGTTCCACAAATAAGTGAAACCATATGATAATTGACTTTCTCTCCTTGACTTATTTCACTTAGCATAATCTCCTCCAGTCCCATCCATGTTGATGTAGAAGTTGGGTATTCATCCTTTCTGATGGCTGAGTAATATTCCATTGTATATATGGGCCACATCTTCTTTATCCATCCATCTGTTGAAGGGCCTCTTCATTCTTTCCACAGTTTGGCTATTGCGGACATTGCTGCTATGAACATTAGGGTGCATATGGCCCTTCTTTTCACTACATCTGTGTCTTTGGGGTAAATACCCAGTAGTGCAATTGCTGGGTCATAGGGTAGCTCTCTTTTTAATTTTTAGGGTGCCCACTCTTGCCGCTATTATTCAACATAGTACTAGAAGTCCTAATAAGAGCAATCAGACAACAAAAAGAAATAAAAAGTATTCAGATTGGCAAAGAAGAAGTCACACTCTCTCTCTTCACAGATGACATGATACTTTATGTGGAAAATCCAAAAGACTCCACCCCCAAATTACTAGAACTCATACAGCAATTCAGTAATGTGGCAGGATACAAAATCAATGCACAGAAATCAATAACTTTCTTATACACTAACAATGCAATTGTAGAAAGAGAAATTAGAGAATCGATTCCATTTACAATAGCCACCAAAAACCTTTAGATACCTCGGAATAAACCTAACCAAAGAGGTAAAGGATCTGTACTCTAGGAACTACAGAACACTCATGAAAGAAATTGAAGAAGACACAAAAAGATGGAAAAACATTTCATGCTCATGGATTGGAAGAATAAACATTGTTAAAATGTCTCTGCTTGCCCAGAGCAATCTATACCTTCAACGCCATCCCGATCAAAATTCCAATGACATTTTTCAAAGTGCTAGAACAAACAATCCTAAAATTTGTATGGAATCAGAAAAGACCCTGAATCGCCAAGGAAATGTTGAAAAAGAAAAACAAAGCTGGGGGCATCACGTTGCCTGATTTCAAGCTATATTACAAAGCTGTGATCACCAAGACAGCATGATACTGGCACAAAAACAGACACATAGATCAATGGAACAGAATAAAGAACCCAGATATGGACCCTCAACTCTATGGTCAAATAATCTTCGACAAAGCAGGAAAAAATATGCAGTGGAAAAAAGTCTCTTCAATAAATGGTGCTGGGAAAATTGGGCAACTATATACAGAAGAATGAAACTCGACCATTCTCTAATACCATACACAAAGGTAAACTCTAAATGGATGAAAGATGTCAGTGTGAGGCAGGAATCCATCAAAATCCTAGAGGAGAACATAGGCAGTAACCTCTTCAACATCGACCACAGCAACTTCTTTCAAGATACATCTCCAAAGGCTAGGGAAACAAAAGCAAAAATGAACTTTTGGGACTTCATCAAGGTAAAAAGCTTCTGCACAGCAAAGGAAACAGTCAACAAAACAAAGAGGCAACCCACAGAATGGGAGAAGATATTTGCAAATGACACTATTTATTTATTTTTAAGATTTTATTTATTTGACAGAGAGAGAGAGAGAGCACAAGCAGGGGGGAGCAGCAGGGAGAGGGAGAAGCAGGCTCCCTGCCTAGCAAGGAGGCCAACACAGGGCTCCATCCCAGGACTCTGGGATAGTGACCTGAGCTGAAGGCAGACGCTTAACTGACTAAGCCACCCAGGTGCCCCTTAAAGCAGTTTAATAGTGAGATGGTGACTTGGCTCTTCCAAGTTCTCACTTACTCCTATGGACCTGAAAGAAACGCAGTCGTTTTTGGCCAGCTTAGTAGCCTGGATACTTCAGAATGGACATTCTTATCTTGGATTACTGATAATGCACCTACAATCTCTTTCTGTTTCCTCGGAAAGTATGAGACAAAGAAACAGGCTCATGATAAGATTGATAATGAAAATCATGGCATGGATTTGTATCAGTTAAATACTGCCACGTAAAAAAAAAAAAAAAAAAATCCCAGAATTAAGTGGTTTAAAATGATAACTTTTTATTGACCGCTTTAAGTCTGCATTGACTGGGTAATTTTGCTAATACAGGCAGGCACGGCTGATCTTGACTGGTCTCACTCCCATATCTGTGGTCGCTGGGGCCTGGTGGGTCTAAGATGCCCTTGGCTGGCATGATTCAGCTGTCCTCCACATCTCTCCAGTATCTGCTCAGCAGGCTAACTCTGGGATATTCTCATACAGGTGACAGGGTCCATAGAAAAAGAACAAATGGACAAAAGCAATCACTTTTCCAGTCTACATTTGTATCAGATTTGCTACTATTCCATCGGCCAAAACCAGTCAAATTACCTAACCCAGAGTCAGTTTGGGATGACACCACCAAAAGGATGTATCAAGCATGGCGCATTAGTGTAATCAATCTACCACATAAACAAAGCCAAGTAGCAAAAGATTTCTTAGCATAACTCTTGATGACATTTGATCTTTTGGAAATGAGAGTCTGAAATGTCCTAATTAGCAAGCTTCCTGCACATTCTCTTTTGGAAAGACTGAGCCAGTCAGTTTGTTTAGAGGGTCATGAATTGTGTTCTTCTGCCGTTATCCAAGCACAGAGGACAGACTGTGTTTGAACAGCTGGAGGATATATTTTAAGAGGGCTCTACATCAGACTTGAACAGGATGATTTCAAATGGGCCTGTGACCAAGTATGAGAAGTGTGCACTTGTGCTATAGCTCTAGAAACATGATGAGCCATTAAAATCCCATTGTTCGAGCTGGTCATTCAAACCAGGTGCATGGTTAATTTGTTCAACAAAATTCTTCCTGTGCTTATAGTAACCACATGAAAGGTACAGTGGTAAACACTGCAGGGAGATATGAAAAATAAAAGTAGTAAAGGATCATTGAGTTCTCAGCATGTGCCAAACCCTCTGCTAAGGACTGTACCTTACTTCCAAATCTCATTTGTGAGGTATGTGTTATTTCCCCTATTTTTTGGAAGAGGAAATGAGGCCCAGAGAGGAAAACTTACTTAAGGTCACATATCTAGTGAGTAGCTGTGCTACTCTAATGGCAAAAAATACCTGCGGTTCTTTACTTTCTCTCTTTGCAATATGCCTTGGTAGCCTTTCTCAGTGAGAACTAGGGTTTGTTTTCCCATCCCCTGAATCTGAGCTGGCTTGTGATTTGTTTTGGCCAAGAGAATGTGGTGGAAGAGTAGGTCAGTCCAGGGGTTGTCTGGGAGACAGTCAAAACTCTGTCTTCATTTTCAGAGAAAGCTGTGGCTGAAGAGGTGGGTCTGGGACTCATCAGTGTATGTACCATCTGTTGGAGTCGGGCTGTATCCTTAAGTTCTCAGTAGCACACAACAGAATCCACTTTAAGGAGAAAGGCCTTTAAAAGAAATTTTGGAGACATTTCTGATAGTTCACAGAATCTCCAGGAGGTCTTGAACTCTAGGTTTGGAGGCTACCTGGCCAGGAATAACAGTAGCCAGGAGAAGCCAGTCAAGACTGCTAGTGGAAACCGTCCAGGGACTGCTTCACCCAGGACAGCACCTGCAACATGAGGACTGGATGCAGAACCTTCCCCAGGGCTATCCTGAAGAACCAAGTGCTTCTGCCGCCAGCTGGCTGAAGGAGCCAGTCTCCTCCCACACTGTGGCTACCTCATTGAGGAAGAACCCAGGTTAGTAGGCAACCTTAGCCACAGGGGAATCTGGGAAATGTAGTTCTAGATTTCCATTTTTCTGTAGTTCAGGGAAGCAGGTTAGAGGATGTTGGAATGTGTGTGAGTGAACCAATGCAGGGTACCCCCAACATAAGCACACAGGAAATTACACAGGGACATCGTACAGCGAGGAACAGAAGAAGACACACTGTGGGGTAGGTGAAAAGTCCCCTTCTCATTTCAACTGGATTGAAATTTCTGTCATTTGCAGCCTGAGGAACCTTGACTAATAGGGCACCCAAACTTTATAGAAATGCCATCCTTTCTCCCCAGTGCCTTCTTGTCAATATTCCATGTGTCCCCTCCCCATGATTAACCACAGAGCCAAGTGGGAGCTTTCTCTGAGCTGGGGCACCCCCTGGCCCCTTGCAATTAAGCTCCAGGAACCTTTACGCAGTCACGCACAGGGCTTGAATTCAAAGACCCGTATAAAGCAACAATTGTTGTAAATAATTAACCTACTAAGAAGTTTGAATATATGCACAGAGGTGGCACAAGGAGTTCTTTTCCTGGGATGGGACAAAAAAAACAACAAAAAAAAACCCCACCAAAAAATCCAACTTGTTATTCTGGAAGCACAAACTGTTCACTGGTGTTTGTAAGTGATGTGCCTCACATCTCAGTGCATGTTTTCATGGGTTTTTCAATGTATTTCTAAATGAAATTTGAATCAGCATTTGCAGAAATACCTCCACAGAACCCCACAGTAATACCGAATACCGTTTGGTTACGAATGCCCCATATGGCATTTTCTCTAGCTTCGCCGAAAGGGACCAACTCCTTTGTTACCGGTTGAATTGTGTCCTCCAAAAAAGACATGTGGGAAGTCCTAACATCCATAACCTCAGAATGTGGCTTATTGGACCTACAGTCGTTACAGAGGGAATCAAATTAAAATGAGGTCATTGGAGGGGCGCCTAGGTGGCTCAGTCAGGTAAGCATCTGCCTTCGGCTCAGGTCATGATCCCGGGGTCCTGAGATTGAGCCCCGAGTTGGGCTCCCTGCTCAGCCAGGGGACTGCTTGTTTCTCTCCCTCTCTTTCTGCCCCTCCCCCCACTGCTTGTGCTCTCTCTCTCTCAAATAAATAAAATCTTTAAAAAAAAGGTCATATGACTGGTGACCTTGTAACAAGGGGAAATTTAGACACAGAATCACATGTGCACCAAGGGGAGGCAGTGTGACGTCACAGGAGAATGCTGTGTGATGCATCTAGATGTCTGTGGCCCCTGAAGCTGGGAGAGGGGCCCAGGACAGCTTCTCCCTTAGAGTTTTCAGAAGGAAACAAACCTGGTGTCACCTTGATTTGGGGCTTCTGACCTCCAGAACCGTAAGACTAGGAATTGTTCCTGTTTTAAGCCACCTGGTTTGTGGCACTGTGTGATGGAAGCCACAGGAAGCGAATACACCCCTGCTGATGAGAAAATCACAGACTAAGAAGGCGTGGGACATTTTTAGACCAGGCGCAGTGTGGTCCAGGAGCAGCGTATTTTTGTTTTCATCATGGGATGAAAAGGATTGTGATGGAAGGCCAACGTGCAAGGTTCCTTACTCTCCAAAGAGCCCCAGTGCTGAATGTCGCACGTGGAGGTCTTATTTCATCCAAGATAAGTGAAGGGCCTGGGGGTGGCATGGCAGGTGGTGTGTCCTACCCGCAGTTGCTGGAGGGGGCACCACTGTTGCTTTTGCCACGATCACACATAATTTGTTGATTTCCTATTGTTGGTTTCTCTGTGGGATGGGAAGTTGTCACCTGGCTTCTTTCTTTCTTTTCATCATCGTAACTGCCTCCACTCTGTCATCCTTCCAACTCTAAATCAAAGGGAAGCGTGTCTTCTCTCATCTGGGAACTATTCTGGATGCATACCATTAGCACAGAGGAGCACTTGACATTTCAGATCATCATTAGGGCTTCGTTATTGGTTTCAGCCGAACCTTGGCACTCTGGTAGGACTGTGGGGGCAAATAAGCAAGAGAGATGGAGATCTAGCAAAGTTCACGGGCAGCTGTTGCCCTGGCAGAGAGTCACGAGCCCCCTCCTCCCCCCCCCCCCCCCAAGAGCCGGGTCTCTCCTGGGATGCAGCGTCTGGCTCAGTGTGGCATATCTGGTTGTCATCCTTCCGCCGCCATCTTCTGCCTTCAGAGGAATTGTGAAGTGGATTAACTCTTCTCTCCCAGGACTCTGTACCTCCCCATGACTGTCAGCTCTTCTTCTGCAGCAGGCTTCTGTCAGGCTTGCCCCTTCCACATTGTTTTCTGGGACCTCCAGACCCATCCTCTCCCACCAGGCTTCAGGAAGGCTGTGCATGCATTATCCTAGGGGCATTTTGATGGATGCCCTTTCTTCTTAGTTCTGCAGAGCAGTGAAGAATGCTGTGGAGGAGAGAAGCATGGGGCTCTGAGGAGGAGAGTGACAAGCCTAAATCTGAGTAGCTGAGGGAAAGGACACCGGCCAACACTTCCAAGAGGAACTGATTTTGAGTAGTTGGTTAACATTAAAGTCTGGTGAGGATAGAGATTTAGGGTTAAGTCTCAGCCTCTTACGGGACTGCCTACTCATCTAACTGTAGTGCGGTCTTGTTTCTCTTATGCCAGCCCCTCTCTGGATTTTGTTGGAACATTCGAGTACAGTTTTGATTTCACAAGTAAGCTGTTGGCCCAGGTGGCTGGAAAATGGATTTCCGCCAAGGAGGTCAGTCATTCGGGAAAGGGCCAATAATTTTTTTTTAATAGAAACAACAATCTCTTATATAGGAATAAAAAAGGATTTTTTCTTCTATAAGCACATCTGAATGTTTTTCCTTAGTGGAATGTTTCTAATTGATTGATGAGCCTCTTCCTTAGTCACCAGTGTGGACAGGTTTACTCTTCCAAAGCTGAGTGATTGGTATCATTTAGTGTCTCTTGTTCCTCTATCTTCTCCTCTATGGGCTTCTGAGTTGCTGACAGCTCCTTGTCTATGCCCAGGTGTTTGTTAGGATTCAGTCCCAGAAGTCCAGAGAGCAGAGGATGGAGGGACAACTGGATTTGTTCAGAGTGGGCCATCTAAATAAAACTAGATAAATATCTGCTAGGGTTTTCAATTACAAAAATGACTGACAGTAAAAAAAAAAATCACCAAACATTTGAAAACCAACCACAAAATGAGATAGAAATTATAGAATTACAAACTCAATAAACTGAACAAGTTACATAGGAGAAAACAGTTAATAGAGAAACTGGAACAGGATTTTAAAATAGGTACAATTAATATCCTCAGAGAGATAACATAGAATACTGCATCCAAGAAATCAGAACAGAGATCCTTTATTTACCCATTCATTGATTCCACTAAGATTTAATGAGCTGCTAATATATGTTAGGTGCAGATGGTGAACTGGGGAGTAAATAGTAAGTAAAGCTAAGTCCTGGTCCTCGTGGAGCTTCTGGTCTAGTTAGGGGAGACAAAAAAAAAAAAACAAGTAAAGATATGTTAGGTGATGTGTGTTGCGGCGAGAAATAAGGCAGGGTAAGAAGCTTAAGAGATACAAGAATGGGGAGGGGGGTTACTATTTATATAGGATGGTCAGAAAAGACCTCAAGGAAGTGAGGGAGTGAATGAGCCAAGTGAAAATCAAGGGGAAGAACGTTCCAGACAGAAGGAACAGCAGGTGTCAAGGCCCCGAGTCAGAAGGGTGTCTAAACTGTTCAGGGAACAGCGAGGAGACCAGTGTGGTTGGAGTTGGATATCTGAGCAAGGGTGAGTGTCATAGAAAATAAATCAGAACGGTAGGGGGCGGGGCAGAGCAGATTATTTATGGCTTTGAAGGATTCTGGCTTTTACTCTGAGCAGGAAGGGAAGCCATGGAAGGTTTCAGGCAAAGAGTTTGATTTGACTTGACTAAACAGTCTAAAAAGAATAATTGGACTTTTATGGGAAAAATCAACTGTGGGGGATGAGAACTAGAAACTTGGTAACCAACTAGGAGACTATTGAAATAGCCCTGGTAAGAGACAACGTGACTTGGACCATTACCTCTTGAAGGTGGTGAGAAATGGTCAGCTTCTGGAAATCTTTTGTAGGTAATGCCAACAAAATTTGTTGACCTGTGAGGTGAGCGAGAGAAAGGAGTCAAGGAACCCAAGCAACGGGAAGAGTAAAGACCACTTTAGGGAGGGAGGGGCGGAGGGGAAGGAGAACATCACTGGAGGTGGAATGGAGAGTTTGTTTTGGACATATGTTTGAGATGCTTAGGAGGCATCCAAGTGGGGATGTTGAGGGACAAGTCTGGCGTTCAGGAGAAAGAACCCAGTTGGAGACATGCAGTCATGAGACTGGGCAATTTCATCCAGATGGTTCCCGTAAATGCAGAAAGAAGAGGTCCCAGGACAGAGCCCCAGGTCTGTCCACCTTTCAGAGGCTGGAGAGATGAGGAGGGGCTGCACAAAGACTGAGCAAGAACAACCCGTGAAGTCAGAGAACCCAAGGGAGCACTGCACCGTAAGAAGGTGAAGAAGGCATCTTAAGAGGCTGGAAGTGATCCCCTTGAGAACTTCTGCTGATTGATGAGCTAGAACGACGATTCCAATCGACTGTTGGACACAGCAACGCGCAGGAGGTCGGTGACTGTGGCAGGGACAAATTTGGCAGCACAGGGTAGGGGACAAAACCCAATGAGCGTGAGCTTGAGAGAGAATGGAGGAGGGGCATCGAGGCAGGGAGGGGAGTGGACCTCCTTGAGGACTTTTACTGAGGAGCAGATGATTAGTGCAGAAGCTGGAGGAGAACGTGGAGTCGTTTGTTTTCTTAAACGGTGCATGTTCTATCTTAAAGACAATGACCCAGCAGAGGGAGGAGGGCTGATGATGCAGGGGAGTGTGACGGGCCTGCTGGGAGAGGTCCCTGTGTACATAGGTTGTCAAAGAGGAGAGAGGGTAAGAAAGAACCAACTAGAGATCTTGGAAATAAGAAAAATACAAATACTGAAACCCCCCACCCCCACCACCTCATTTCCTGAGGAGCCGAGAAGAACGAACAACAGGAATATCATCCTGAGATTCTCCCAGGATGCAGCAAGGGGGAATCACGGTGGGAATTCTAAAAGAACAATGAGGAGATGCAGACTGCAGGGAGCAGGAGAAGCTGGAGAGAAATAGGGGGAAAGAGGGGAGACAGTGTGTGAAGACTCAGCTGGAGGAGGTCATGTGTCCCCATACTGGGCAGACCCCTGTGTCCCAAGCAGGGGTGGATAATAGCAGGGGTCAGAGTCCTTGCAGTAGCAGTGGCAGGAACTCATGCATCAGAACACCGTCGAGACTTTTCCGGTGATCAAGGATAAAGAAAAAAAATGGAAAAGGCACTGGAGGAGAGGTTGGTGTGACTCTGGTCACAAAGGGTCTTGGAGATCCAGGAACATGTTTGAATATTATTCCAAGAGTAATGGAAGTCACCGAAGGGTTTTAAGAAGGCGGGAGGGTGGTGACAAATATCGGGTTTGTTTACCAAGCCGTATCGGGCTGCTGATGGAGATGAGATGGGGAAGATTGGAAGGCTGGGGGTGAGCGTGGAAGCTGGGCAGCTACGTGACAAGATGTCAGAATCGCGCCTTCAGGAGGCAGATGCTCTATGAATAGGGAGCTGGCGGGGTGCTAAGCACTAAACACATGTTATCAATTCATTCAGTCTCCACCATGACCCTTCCGTTACCTCCATTCGACAGATGCGGAAATGGATGTGCAGACAAATCTGGGAGGTCACCCAGCCAGTCGGTGGCAGAGCCAGGATGGGAACCTGGGTCATCTGGCCTCAGAGCCCAGGCTTTTAACCATACCCTGTAGGACTCTGGACCAGAGCCATAATAAGGGAGACTGGAGACGTGGATGGGTTTGGGAGGCAGCAGGGGCAGGGGGGATGATGCCGGGGGATGGTGAAGAAAGGAATTAAGAATGATGCCCGTATTACTGCCTTGTGCAAATCGGTGGTGCTTTTGCTGACGTGAGTTCACGTCCCTTCTTGAATGAGAATCTCATTGCCCCCCCCCACTGAATGGAGAATGAGTCCACACTCTTCCTCCGCTGCTAGTAAGTCTCTGTGCTGAACACCCTGCTGAAAAGGCGACCAATGCTCGGTTTGCCCAGGACCAGAGGTCTTCAAGGACATTTAAAACTGGGGAAGTCCCTGGCAGGCCGGGATGAGTCGGTCACCCTCCTGCCATCCCCGCATCCTCACTCTGCGCAGCCACACTGGCCTTGCCTTTAGGTGGGTGGGCCTGGCAGCCCTCAGCCTTCGCAGATACGGTTCCTGCCTGTGGACAGCTTTCCGCCTGGCACTTGGCGCGGCTGCCTCCCCTGGTCCTCCGCTCTTAGCTTCACTGTCACTCCTCAGACTGGCCCTGGTGACCCCCTATCTCATGTAGCCCACCACCAGCATTCCTCGCACCCCTCGGAACTTATCACAGGTTCAGTGGCTTTATCGAATCATCTGATTACTCCAGTGCTCAGTCATTGGCTCCGTGAGGGCAGGGCTTACATCTGTCTGGTTCACCTGCGTACATATTGAAAGAAGGTCTCTGAGGACCAAAGGAGAGATGTCGTCCACAAGGGCAGCAAGAGACATTTTACTGGTGTATCAGGAAAGATTGCATTACCAGAAACTCCCAGAAAAGGTTACCAAGACAGCTTGCAGAAAAACCCATGTAGAAATTAAGGCTTGTGACAGTGTTCCCAGCATTTTTCCCCTCTCCCCTCTCCCTCTGCCTTGCTCTGGTCCCTTAAGGACAGAGCTGAGGGCCTCGCACCGGTCTTGGGCTTGGTTGCTGGACAGACTATGAATTCTACAAGCTGTTTTTCACCTGACATCTTCCTTCTTCTGCTTGTCCCTGCTGCAGACAGCACAACTCAGGTTTGGGGAAGCCACTGCTTGGCGTTACCCAGATGACTGCTCTGTTTTATTCCTATCACAAATAAAAGTGGGCAGGATTCCTATACGGTTTAACTTTTCTTTGACACGTGCATGTCCTCAGCAGTCTTGTTTTGGTGTTCTTCTAAAACTTAACTCTTGCTCATAACAGTGAAAAATTGGAAACCAAATACAAATCTCATAACATTTGATTGGGTAAATGAGTTTTGGCACATCCCTAGAGTGGGATACTCTAGAACCATTAAACACAATTAGGTAGATCTACGTTCACTGACATGGAAACATGTCTGTGACAAATTGGTAAATAAAAAGAAAAAAAGCCCAGAAGGAAATGCACAGAAATGATCACGGACACAATCTCTGAACAGTAAGATGATAGATTTTTAATTTTCTTCTTTATTTCATTTTGCTTTTCTGAATTTCTGCAGTGAGATGTATTCTTTTCATAACCAGCAGGGGAAAGCCCTTCCGCTATGTAGAAAAAGCAAAAACCAGTTTGAGAGGAAAAAGAACGTGTCTCATTAATATTTATTTTTCTGCAGAACTACCCTTAGTCTCCTAAAGATTCAGAATGAGCCTGGAATACATATGTTGTGTATAATATATGTTCTTGGTAATATATTTCAGACTACATATATGAAATGCAGAAAACATACTGTGGAAGTGTGTAAGATGCCACGTGCTTGTGATACATGTCTGTTCATGTACACGTGTCCACATCATATATAGTTTATATGCATGTATCTTATCCTTTATTTGGCATATTGTTTGGCAAAATTTATTTTTCCAAGTGAAATAATGCACATCCTATTCAGATAATCAATTTACAACATAATCCTTTGTCACACCTGTGCTGGAAGTGAACACCCACCAATGGTCTCGGGTTGCTTTTTTCTTTCTTTTTTTTTTTTAATTATTTTTTTAATTTTTAATTTTTTTTAAAGATTTTATTTTATTTATTTGAGAGAGAGAGAGAGAAACAGCATGAGAGGGGAGAGGGTCAGAGGGAGAAGCAGGCTCCCTGC